>NC_092339.1:151110000-151710000 GCF_046630445.1 Rutidosis leptorrhynchoides
ATGCTGGCTCATGAATAGGCAGAGGCCTTGTATTCATTACACTGGTCCTAAACGCCCCTGTCATAAGACATGTCACTGGGTACTGCGTTAGGCTTGAAGATTCTGAATAGACAGTAACTTCCCTTACCCCCGACACCCGTGCAGTCTGACTACAGGCATACACGTTCAGACGGCTCATCCAATTGAGCAACTCGGTTGGGTGACGTATTAACATTCCACAATGGTCTAAACTTTCTTAAGTATAATAGAATACATGGTTTACCATATCCGAGAGATGTAATGTGTTTCAATACTTTTGTTAATGATTGGTTTTAAAAGATAGTTAGGCCCTTAAAAAGAGTTCAACCATAAAGAACACCATGGCCAAGTCAAGCTGACTTCCATGAACACGTTCGATTATCCTAACGGTCCAATCCTTTATGTGTCTAAAAAAATAGTTCCTTAATTAAATAAGAATCCCTTAAGCGGGGTGCAATGCTTGAGACCACATTATGGTGCAGTGTACTAATCAACACTGACCGGGTTCCATGGCCTTACTTAGCAGAGGTACAACTTACAACAACCGCTATGCTTCAGCATGCACGTACGAAGTTTATATGCTTAGTGACTACACTAGCATGGTCTGGGACCGACAATGTACTAAGGGTCTAGTCAGATGTTTCACTCCGAAAGAGTCCTCAGTCAGAATCCAAAGCTTGATAGACTTACTACAACCGGTGTGCCTCAGTCGATCTTACGTTGTATCCGATAGACTTCTGTTACCAAGGGGTGACACAGATAGTGTACTCTGAATTGGGGTTCGCGACTTCCCAATAACAGAGCCAATAACTACGTTCTATTAGTTGGAAAAGCGATTGAGTTTAAAGCATAATCGGAAAGCATTTCAACAGCATACACAGACCATATTATTAATGATCTCTGAAGTTTCTATGAATCTTTTAAGAACTATTTCATTTTGTGATTTCCATCTAAAAGTGTCTAAATTTTTAAATTGGAATTTGAGTTCATAAGGGTGTTCGTCGAGTCTGTTATGATTTTTTTCTTAATTATTCAATTTCTGATATTTAAACAACTATCACAAGTCGTTTTCTGTTTCATCTAAATGTCTTAAAACCAAAACATCAAACTCAATTGGAGGAAAGAATTTCAATTTAGTCGACCACTTGAAGGGAAGAAGAAGAAAAAGAAACAGAATAAGAAATAGGTTAAACAAAATGAAATCCGAATAAATTCAGGAAAGAAATAGATGGAAGAGTGGTCATGAGTGTTTGCGTGGTAGCTAGAGTTCTCGGGTTCAATCCTCTCTTGGTGTATTCTTTTTATTAAAGGCTTTTAAAGGTAGTATTCCTTTTAAAAATTTTATTATTATTATTATTATTATTATTATTATTATTATTATTATTATTATTATTATTATTATTATTATTATTATTATTATTATTATTATTATTATTATTATTGCTATGTTATTATTATTATTATTATCATTAGCATTAATATAAATATTATTTATATAATTATTATTATATTCAGTATTATTATCATTTTTAGGATTATGATTATCATTATTAATTAATGTTATTACTATAAGTATTACAATTATTAATACTATTATTATCACTAATATAAGTATTGTGATAAAATTTTCATTTATTATGATTATAAATACAAGTATGAATATTATTATTATTATCACTAACAGCTGTATTATTATTGTTATCATTATTATGAAAATAATATAAGTTATCATTATTTTCAATAATATTAGTATTAGTAACCCTTTTGTAACTATTAGTATTATTATTAATAACATCAATATTATTATTATTATTAATATTATCATTTTTAATAAAGTTATTATTATTATTATTATTAGTAAATCATTAATATCAACCCAATTATTTTTAAGCAGATAAATATTTTGCACATAAAATATACTTATTATATAACATATTTATATTAAAATTTCACATAACTATATATATCAACCCTACTAAGATTATTTATATAAATACTTACAAATAACAAACTATCGATTTTTAAAATATAATATTAAACAAGTATGTATATAAATATATTAATATAACTATATAAATATTAACCATTTTGAATATATACACAAACTAAATATACTTAAAATATAAATTGAGGATATAATAAATAAATTGGTCCAGTTACGATTATGTGTATTAATATATCCACAAATGATATAGGTTCGTGAATTCGAGGCCAACCCTGCATTGTTCAATGTCGTCATATGTATTTTTACTACAAAATACAGTATAGTGAGTTTCATTTGCTCCCTTTTTAAATGCTTTTGCAATATATATTTTTGGGACTGAGAATACATGCGCTGTTTTTATAAGTGTTTTACGAAATAGACACAAGTAATCGAAACTACATTATATTGTTGAATGATCGAAGCCGAATATGCCCCTTTTGTTTAGTAGCCTAAGAATTAGTAAACCAGTCTACTAATTGACGCGAATCCTAAAGATAGATCTATTGGGCCTAACAAACCCCATCCGTTGTAGCGGATACTTTAGTACTTCGATGTTATTTTATCATGTTCGATGGATGTCCCGGAATGATATGGGATATTCTTATATGCATCTTGTTAATGTCGGTTACTAGGTGTTCAACCCATATGAATGATATTTTTGTCTCTATGCATGGGACGTATATTTATGAGAAATGAAAATGAAAATCTTGTGGTCTATTAAAATAATGGAAATGATCGTTTATGATAAACTAATGAACTCACCAACCTTTTGGTTGACACTTGAAAGCATGTTTATTCTCAGGTATGAAAGAAATCTTCCGCTGTACATTTGCTCATATTAGAGATATTACTTGGAGTTATTCATGACATATTTCAAAAGACGTTGCATTCGAGTCGTTGAGTTCATCAAGATTATTATTAAGTTAATTATAGCTGAATATATTATGAAATGGTATGCATGCGGTCAACTTTTGATGTAATGAAAGATTGTCTTTTCAAAAATGAATGCAATGTTTGTAAAATGTATCATATAGAGGTCAAGTACCTCGCGATGTAACCAAATGTAATGTATTCGTCCAGGTGGATTAGGATGGATAACTACAGGTGGTATCAGAGCGGTGGTCTTAGCGAACCAGGTCTTGCATTAGTGTGTCTATCTGATAGTTGTTTAGATGCATTAGTGGGTCTGGACTTCGACCGTGTCTGCATGTCAAAAGTTTTGCTTATCATTTCTTGTCAAAAATTACCTGCTTATCATTCTTAGTCTAGACACATTTTACTGCATTGACTGTATGAATAGTATATAGACAAAGTTCATATCTTAGCGTATCTGATAATTTATATCTTAGCGTATCTGCTACTGTAGACTTTGCCTGACAGCTTCCGTAGAATCCTCCATAACTTATGAGATTTTAGTATTATGTATGCATATGTAAATTATGTATTGCAGGGTACTAATCTACATCCTATAATCTATTTCTTATTGAAAATCCTTCATCTGATCGTACGAGATGAATCCTTTAACCAGTTCGAGTCTCTCAGATTTTCATAGCTATTCCGATAGTTATTCCGACAGCTATTCCGACATGGATATTCACCTAAGCTCCGAAAGCGGTGTCACCAGAATGAATCAATCAATCAACCATCCCCAATTTATCTGAGGGGTTCGTAGTCGACTTAATCAATGGAGACGCGAAGAAGGCGATCCCTTCCACCAACCAGATTCACCTCTTGGTGAAGAACCTGAAGCACTTACCGGCGAACCTGTCCGTTATACCATTTTCTCTCTTATCTCCAGAGTATCCCGTCATGATTATATACTATCTCAAATTTTGAACCTTATTCATCCGCTTGTTCCAACCGCCAATCATCCTGCAGTAATCAAAGAAGTCAATGAGATTCGCGCTCGAGTAATCAATTTGGAGAATATGGTGCAAAACGTACCAGCTTCAGCAACATCATCGGCACCAGTACCACCAATAACATAAGCCTCAACATCACACGCCTCAATATCACCATCCGTACTTCGAGTATAATCTTTGTTCTACGTATCGTTCTACCTCATTTATCTTCATTCGACATGGCGATTATGTAATCTCTAAAGTTTTAGAGATTATTCATTCCAGTTCCAACCGAAAACCAAATGAGTTTAATATCATATTAACTTATTAAATCCATGATTACATCTGAAGAAAATATATATGCAAGTATATTTCCATAAAGATTGTAATTAAAAATTCTTTTGTACAAACTGTTAATGATAAAAATATTTCAACGGGTAGGTAATACCCGGGGAATATTTAGATTTCACATTAATAAGTTACATTGTATAATCTTCGAATCTGATTCAACAATCATTTACTATCCTACTTACATCCACAAGATATACGAATCCGTTCACCACAAAATAACCATTTTCATTCAAATTCATATTTGGATTTTGACTTACCAGAATCCAACAAGTGGCATAATGAAGAAAACATTGGACAAATAAAATTTGTTAGAAATAAACAAATTAACTATGAGAAATTTTGTTAAGAATCCACGCTAACTGTTTCCAGCTAACTGTTCCTAGCTAACTGATTACATTTTATTTATTGCAATTTATTTTATCGCAATTTAATTCTCGCAATTTTATTTATTGTCATTTAATTTCTGTTATTTATTTTACGCACTTTATTTATCGTCATTCAAATACTGTTATTTACGCATTTTAAATATCGGGACACGTATACAATGTTTTAGCATATCATATCGAAGCATCTATATATATTATTTGGAATAACCATAGACACTCTATATGCAGTAATGATCGAGTTAGCTATACAGGGTTGAGGTTGATTCTACAATAATATATATACTTTGAGTTGTGACTAGTCTGAGACATGTACACGGGTCACGATACGTATTAATTAATTCGAATATAATATATTAAACTATATATGAATTATTGAACTGTTAACTGTGGATTATCAACTGAGGACTACTAACATTGGACAATTAAAATGAATTAAAATATTGATTATAACATATGAAACTAAACAATTCTTCAAGTTTGCCACTTGATTTCATCTTAATTCTCATTTGTATCTTGATGATTACAATCTGCGTTCAAACCTTTCATGATTCTTGAAAACATCTCAATCCAGAGGATGAACCAACCGCACTTCATCTACGGAAGAAAAGATTGATGTATATAGTTATGCACCTGAAAATACTCGGAACCTGAGTAAACATTTAACATGTATCTGTGCTAATTCCTTTAGTGTTATTATTACCCAAAATAACTTGGTAATTCCTTTCAAAGTAACAAATTTTGTCACAGCTCCAGCAAGTCAATTTCGACTTTTCGTTCGAAACAACCATCTTATAACATTGATATATGTGCCTTCTCTTTTATTGTTACCGGGTAACCTTTTATATTCCACCATATTACCATCAGCGTTTAATCATCTAAAAACACAATTCTCTTGAAACCACCTCGGATTGATAACCAATGATTCAGGTATGGTAGCATTAAATGCAGAGGAAACAGAAAAATTGTAGATGGTCTAAACAGCCAAAAGTTTGATGATAAAGAAGGGAGTGTTAGGAACACTCGATAAAAAAAATTTGGTACTGAAAAACTGATTGAGCAAACTACGAAGGAGTCTCTGAACAAATCACAAGGACTAAACTTGTACATTAAGAATCCTGATGATTCTGTTTCTGATGAAATCTTTAGCGAATACCTTGCTTCTTACTCCAAACTCTTGCGGACAAATTTTCTTCACCATCCTTCGATATTAGAAATTCCAAGATATCATCGTATCTTTCATTATAAATATCCTCCATATTTCTGAAGATATTTTCATAACTATTCTTATCTGAAATCATTAATCTCTTCATGCTATCAGTGTTACATCATATAGAAACTGTTAGTTTCTATATTCTGTAAACTTTCGAGTTAAAATATGAATGTTATTGAAGTAATGTTGGGAACTGAAGCATGAGTTAGTATAATATAATGACACTTGATCAACGTGATTATATTACAGTAAGTCATGCTGTGTTTCTAATGAAACTTGATGATTCACAGACCCTAACATCATTATGTGCAATGTACACGACTCTTACATTCTACCTAATCTCTAAACATATCAAGAATATATCTTCCTGATAATTCTATCTTTTCTCTTGAATTCTGGTAAGTTAACCAATCAAGATCGTGCCATTACAATATCTCTTAGAACATTAGTTATGTTCATTCCAAAGCTCATATCTACGAATCCTGGATCATTACTTGTTGTACTCAAAATCAAGGAAAGAAAAGTATAGGAGTGATGAAAATAATTGAACGGAAAGAGTTTAATTTATAATGGAAATATCAGACATAGTAATCGAGGCAGATCATCGTATTTAATTATAGAGATCTTAATTTCCTTAGTCACCGAAGAATCAAATCTTTTAGATTTTGAAGATTTTCTTTAAATTCCTTGAATTCCAGAATTCAACCATGACTAGTCAAAAGTTATGATGAAACTTGTCTTTCTCATTTTACTCTTTTACGATAGCTTCACTCTTACTCTTCGAGTAATCCAATTGTTTTATCCATATTACTCAATGGTAATAAAACTCTATCTATCAACTCATATTTGTCATGAAAACATACTTATTGTCAGCCATGACGATTTCATTCAAATTTCGGGACGAAATTTCTTTAACGGGTAGGTACTGTGACGACCCGGAAATTTCTGACCAAATTTAAACTAGATCTTTATTTGAATTTGACATGATAAGCAAAGTCTATAATGTTAAGTCTTGAAAATTTTGGAATTATGTTCATGTATTCAATTACCCTTCGACCATTACCGAAGATTCACGAACCATTGTTGCAACTATTATATGTATATTGAAATATATATAAAAATAGATAAATATAAAAAAAAAAAATTTCAATTATGATATAAGTATCACATAGTTGATAATATAAAAGGATAATATATAAAATGAAATTACAAGTTGAAAATATATTTGTATAATACTATTATTACTTTTATTATTAATATTAACATCAATATCAGTATTATTAATATCATCATTCTATTATGAAAATAGAATACATGTAACTTGTTTCTTTAAATAGATAGAGCATATTGGATATAAATGGTTTCAAACATAATTTGTCAACGTTATCAATGTATTAAAGGGGTAATGTTATAATTTGAATATAATTATTTAATATATATATAATTAGTTATTTAATTAATATTTAAAACATAAATTATATATATATATATATATATATATATATATATATATATATATATATATATATATATATATATATATATATATATGAATTCTGTTCATAATTATTCTTAAATTGTAATATATACATATTAAATATTCAACAAATGTTATCAAATAATATATGATATGATTAATAAAGTGTAATATATTAAACGTAATTATAAGTTAAACATATGATTGTTATACTAATATTATTATTACTTCCATTTTTATTATTACTATTAATAATATCAATATGTATATTAAAAATCAGTATTTGTCATATTATTATAAATAAGATATAAATAGGGAAGTTGATACATATAATTTGTTATGATATTATTGTTATCATTGTTAATATCATTTATTAGATAATAATGAGTAATAAAACTTTGATTAAAATTATTATTATTATTCTTATTGTTATTTTGTATTTAGTATTATCATTAAAATCATTATTATCAATATGAATATTATTAGAAAATAATACAATTTATCATTTTTATAAATAATAATTAATATTATTATAATTATTATTATTATTATTATTACTATTATGATAATTATCATTAGTAACATTAATAGTATTAAAATTTTAGTTAATGATATAACAACTCTATTATTATTAATGTATTTACATTTATAAATTATTAACATTATATATAAATTAATTAATAATATAAATTTTGTTAAAAACTGTTATCAGACTTTATCTGATTTCAATTCCTTTGTTATATATCGACTACAACCATCAGACATGATCTAAACTTTATTTCAATCGAATTATAAGTTTTGGAATTTATGTGAGTCAGTTAGAAGTCCCTTCAGCTTTTTTATTTATTTATTATATTACGTTCTTGACAAAAATTCATGTCGACTACAATTCATCATATAATTTGATCAATTCAGTTGTTATGTAACCCATTGAACCTACTACTACCTTTATCTATCACCAATACCCTTCCCAGCTCTTATTAAATCAAATTAAGCTAGAGAAAAACCGATGAACACAGGTATATACCCTGTACGTGTTTTAATTTTTGAAAAACCTTAATTCGAATTTAATTGCAAAATGTATTAATGCAGAGCTGTTAGGAATAATCTATTCAAACTATTTGTAAGTTTTTAGCCTTCAATTTCTCTTATCAAGCTTGAATTTTAGAGTCAAACGTTTAAAACAAAAAGTCAAACTATGTGTTCATCCCAAATTCGTACTAGTTTTAGGGTTTCTGTTAAAATTAATGATCTCTGAAGTTTCTATGAATCTTTTAAGAACTATTTCATTTTGTGATTTCCATCTAAAAGTGTCTAAATTTTTAAATTCGAATTTGAGTTCATAAGGGTGTTCGTCGAGTCTGTTATGATTTTTTTCTTAATTATTCAATTTCTGATATTTAAACAACTATCACAAGTCGTTTTCTGTTTCATCTAAATGTCTTAAAACCAAAACATCAAACTCAATTGGAGGAAAGAATTTCAATTTAGTCGACCAGTTGAAGGGAAGAAGAAGAAAAAGAAACAGAAAAAGAAATAGGTTAAACAAAATGAAATCCGAATAAATTCAGGAAAGAAATAGATGGAAGAGTGGTCATGAGTGTTTGCGTGATAGCTAGAGGTCTCGGGTTCAATCCTCATTTGGTGCATTCTTTTTATTAAAGGCTTTTAAAGGTAGTATTCCTTTTAAAAATTTTATTATTATTATTATTATTATTATTATTATTATTATTATTATTATTATTATTATTATTATTATTATTATTATTATTATTATTATTATTATTATTATTATTATTATTATTATTATTAATATCATTATTGTTATTATTATTGCTATGTTATTATTATGATTATTATTATCATTAGCATTAGTATAAATATTATTTATATAATTATTATTATATTCAGTATTATTATCATTTTTAGGATTATTATTATCATTATTAATTAATGTTATTACTACCAGTATTACAATTATTAATACTATTATTATCACTAATATAAGTATTGTGATAAAATTTTCATTTATTATGATTATAAATACAAGTATGAATATTATTATTATTATCACTAACAGCTGTATTATTAATGTTATCATTATTATGAAAATAATATAAGTTATCATTATTTTCCATAATATTAATATTAGTAACCCTTTTGTAACTATTAGTATTATTATTAATAACATCAATATTATTATTATTATTAATATTATCATTTTTAATAAAGTTATTATTATTATTATTAGTAAATCATTAATATCAACCCTATTATTTTAAGCAGATAAATATTTTGCACATAAAATATACTTATTATATAACATATTTATATTAAAATTTCACATAACTATATATATCAACCCTACTAAGATTATTTATATAAATACTTACAAATAACAAACTATCGATTTTTAAAATATAATATTAAACAAGTATGTTTATAAATATATTAATATAACTATATAAATATTAACCATTTTGAATATATACACAAACTAAATATACTTAAAATATAAATTGAGGATATAATAAATAAATTGGTCCAGTTACAATTATGTGTATTAATATATCCACAAATGGTATAGGTTCGTGAATCCGAGGCCAACCCTGCATTGTTCAATGTCGTCATATGTATTTTTACTACAAAATACAGTATAATGAGTTTCATTTGCTCCCTTTTTAAATGCTTTTGCAATATATATTTTTGGAACTGAGAATACATGCGCTGTTTTTATAAATGTTTTACGAAATAGACACAAGTAATCGAAACTACATTATATGGTTGAATGATCGAAGCCGAATATGCCCCTTTTACTTGGTAGCCTAAGAATTAGTAAACCAGTCTACTAATTGACGCGAATCCTAAAGATAGATCTATTGGGCTTAACAAACCCCATCCGTTGTAGCGGATGCTTTAGTATTTCGATGTTGTTTTATCATGTCCGATGGATGTCCCGGAATGATAGGGGATATTCTTATATGCATCTTGTTAATGGTGGTTACCAGGTGTTCAACCCATATGAATGATATTTTTGTCTCTATGTATGGGACGTATATTTATGAGAAATGAAAATGAAAATCTTGTAGTCTATTAAAATAATAGAAATGATCGTTTATGATAAACTAATGAACTCACTAACTTTTTGTTGACACTTGAAAGCATGTTTATTCTCAGGTATGAAAGAAATCTTCCACTGTGCATTTGCTCATATTAGAGATATTACTTGGAGTCATTCATGACATATTTCAAAAGACGTTGAATTCGAGTCGTTGAGTTCATCAAGATTATTATTAATTCAATTATAGTTGGATATATTATGAAATGGTATGCATGCCGTCAACTTTCGATGTAATGAAAGATTGTTTTTAAAAAAATGAATGCAATGTTCGTAAAATGTATCATATAGAGGTCAAGTACCTCGCGATGTAACCAAATGTAATGTATTCATCCAGATGGATTAGGACGGGTAACTACATATGGCAGGCCGTTTGCTGGCCTGGTCAGCCTGATTTCCCTGGATCGTAACTTGATTTCTTGTCTTTCACCGTTTTCGCTCTAGAATCTTCGTTTTAGCTCCGATTCTCTTGATTCTTTTTGCACCGTCTTAGTAATTACTTGTTCTTCAACTCTAACCGACGAAGTGGGTATTTTTCTGACAAAGTTTGAATCTTTCTTATTTTTGGGCCTTAATACCGGGGTGAAAACGTGACTTTTTAGCCTACATCATCGGCTCGGTCACCCGAGTATTGAAGTTTTACGTTCTCTTAGCAATAAAAAGTTTATTCCTTGTAATAAACCTGTTTTGAATTCTATTTGTGAGTCTTGTGTGTTTGGAAAGCAAATTAAATTACCTTTTCTTTCTTCCTCGTCGAATACTTTATTACCGTTTGACATTATTCATAGTGATTTGTGGACATCTCCAATCCCTAGTACAAACGACCATCGTTACTATATACTTTTCTTAGACAATTACACAAACTTCTTGTGGACATTCCCATTGTACCTCAAATCCGATGTATTTTCAATTTTTCTAAAACTCAACCAATACATACGTACTCAATTTGGCACTCAAATTAAAACATTTCAGTGTGATAATGGAACCGAGTACAACAACAAACAATTTCATCAATTTTGTGATAATAATGGTATGACATTTCGATTTTCATGTCCGTACTCCTCCCCACAAAATAGAAAATCCGAACGCAAAATACGAGTGATTAATAACATCATTCGTACCATTCTCTCCCATGCCTCGCTTCTACTAAATTTTTGGCATCATGCTCTAGACATGGCAACCTATCTAATAAATATAATGCCAACCAAACTCTTGAACTTCAAATCACCAACTGAGATACTATAAAAACGCACACCCTCCTATTCCCATTTATGTAAATATGGTTGTATATGTTATCCGCTAACTCCTTCCTCCACCATACATAAACTACAACCTTGATCTACACTATGTGCTTCTCGGTTACCCGCCAAATCATCGTGGGTATAAATGTTATGACTTGACTTACAAAAAGTTTATTGTGTCCCATAACTTCCTCTTTGATGAAACCAATTTTCCTTATGCCAAACAACCCTCTGCTTCTCCTATAAATTATTCTTCACTAACCAACACTTCTCATCCTTTCTATACCTCTCCTATTCCCGCCCAACCACCAAGTACATCAAACAGTCCAACTATCTCTCCCTCACCCTCACTGGACTCACTTTCTTCTCGGCCCAACACTATTCCATTGTTTGGGCTTCTTCTGCACACTAGCCCAATCGCTACCCTCTCTGATCCAACACCTGGACCTCAGTCCGCTTCTCCATTACAAAACCTAACTTCTTCTTCTCAGTCCACTAATAGTCTCGGACCAACTTCCCAAAACTCCGAGTCCACGAGTCAACCAACGAGTCCAACATCTCCTTCTCAGTCCGTACCTAATTCTAGTTTATCTCCTACTACTAGTCCACAATCCTTCACTGATCTCGAAACACAATCTATTTCTAATACTCACAAAATACCACCACCTTCCATAAATCTACCTCCTACTCATACTATTATTACCCATAGCATGTCCGGTATTTATAAACCAAAAATTCAATTCAACCTCTCCACCACTACTCTCTCTCCAATACCTCGAAGTCCTAAAGATACCTTATCAGACTCTAACTGGAACATGGCCATGACCGATGAATTTCGTGCCCTAATGGATAATGAGACTTGGGAACTTGTACCACGGACCCCTGACATGCATGTAATACGTAGTATGTGGAATTTTTGACACAAGGTTAAATCAGACGGCACCCTTAAATGTTATAAAGCACGGTTGGTAGGTGATGGTAGATCTCAAACTGTTGGTATTGACTGTAATGAAACTTTTAGTCTGGTTGTTATGCCCGCCACCATTCGATTGGTACTGTCCATTGCACTTTCTAAATCTTGGAATATTAATCAATTAGACGTGAAGGATGCCTTTCTTCACAGGACACTAAATGAAACAATCTATATGCACCAACCTTACGATTTTCGTGATTCACACAAATTGGGACATGTATGCCTTCTTAAACGGTCGCTATATGGTTTATAACAAGCACCTCGTGCATGGTACCAATATTTCGCCACTTTTGCATCTTCCATTGGGTTTCAACATAGTCAATCGGATCACTCCTTATTTGTTTATCATCATGGTACTACTACGGCATATTTACTCTTATATGTGGGTGATATCATCTTGGTCACGTCATCGACACAATTACGGACTACACTCATGACATTGTTTGCTAAAGAATTTGCTATGAAGGATCTTGGCTCACTTAGTTACTTCTTGAGTATCGCCGTCACACAAACTCATAATGGTCTATTATTAAGTCAAGCATCGTACGCACAAGATATCTTGAATCGTGCTGGTATGGGTACATGCAACATTGTTAAAATGCCCGTTGATAGCAATAAGAAACTAGGTTCAAATGTCGGTTCTCCATATTCAAAGCCGTCCGAATTTTGTAGTTTAGCAGGGGCTTTGTAATACTTAACGTTCACCCGACTTGATATTTCTTACACCGTACAACAAATCTGTTTACACATGCATGACCCGAAGGACTCTCACATGCAGGCTCTTCGTCGTATTTTGCGGTATATACGCGGAACTATTTCTCATTGGTTATAGTTAACTAAAACATCACTCTCATCTCTTGTTTCTTATACTGATACTGATTGGGGTGGGTGTCCTGACACGTGTCGCTCAATATCTGGTTATTGTGTTTTCTTAGGTGGCAATTTAGTGTCCTGGTCCGCAAAGCGTCAACCTACTGTCTCTCGTTTTAGTGCTGAAGCAGAATACCATGGTATTACAAATGTTGTTTCTAAATCTTGTTGGTTGCGCAATATTCTTCTCGAGCAGCGATGTCCAATCTCCAAAGTTACTATTGTTTTCTGTGACAATGTAAGTGCTATTTATCTTTCAGGTAATCCCGTGCAACATCAAAGGTCCAAACATATTGAGATGGACATTCATTTTGTACGATAAAAGGTAGCTCGCGGTCAAGTACGTGTTCTTCACGTTCCTACTCGTTTTCAAATAGCGGATATCTTCACCAAAGGCCTTCCACGCATTTTATTCGAAGAATTCCGTAACACTTTGAACGTCCGTCCTCCCTCCCGCTCAAACTGAGGGGGTCTATTAACCGTTATAGGAATATCGTATATACCAGTTGTGATAGGCATGTGTATTATATTTTCCTTGCTGTCATATATTGTTTGTTATTAGAGGATTTGGTTTAAGTCAACACAAATCCTTTCCATATATTTAGATAGGAAGCTTGTATATATAGGGACACAATTTGTGGAATGAGATCAACGAATTTTACAAAATCATACAGAGTGATCAGGTAAGTGGCTTTGTTCTTGTAATAAGATCACCATCTTACTTAGTTAACCGAATTCCTTAAGGGACTTAGAAAATTGATTGTTCCTTTGGTGGGAACAATCCGCATCTCATTGGAGATGTGAGGTATCTAGGTAAGTTTTGATCTTTCAATGGGACGTCATGATAGTTGGTGTGGCTGATTAAAGGACAAGTGAAGTAATCAGATCTCCAATGGATTTGGAGAAACACTTAGTGAAGGTAAACTCTCGACACGATGTGTCAAAGAGTAGATTAACGAGAATTAATTAATATCATCCCCAACCACTATAAATCATTGTGTTTGTTGCACTTTACATTCTTACATATTGAATTAACAAACACAAACGCTTCTGCATGCTTAGAATGTTAAACACACTGAAAAAGATGGAAACAAAGTCACTAAGTAACTATTCACCCCATCTAGTTACTTACATGTAGAATAACTAGTGCAAATTAATAGTCACTTGCATCATTTTCGATACAGGACCCCTATCAATTATACAGTTAGTTATTCACATAATCCATAATTATCAGAATCCATAATGAATTCAATTGACAATTAAAACGTAATTGGTAAACCAACAAAAAGCCATATGTACTAATGATCCATTAATAATAGTTTGTTGAGATTATCTCTTTAAAGGGCACAAATTAGAGAGTAACAAACTTCAACATAATGTGAATAAAACATAATAGAAATAGCACAATCCTTAAACCAGCTTACTTTTAATTTTGATTGACAATTAAAATGTAAGTGAAAACCAACAAAAAAACCATCTATACTAATCATGCATCAATAACAGTTTGTTGATAATATCTCTTTAATTGGCATAAATTAAAGAATAACAAACTTCAACGTAATGTGAATAAAACATAATAGAAAGAGAAAAATCCTTAAACTAGCTTAGTATATAATCTCATATTGGCATCATGCTCTATAAAGAGCTTAGGAAGTATACCATTTATAAGTGAATTATCTATAAAGAGCTTGAAAAGTAATACTTTTGTGTTGAGTTTGTGTGAGCAATAAGTTATAATATAACAATGGGTAAATCACACTTTGATGTGTGTATTTTATTATGCCATTTTAATAGGTTACAAAGTATCCAAAATAAGAGAGATACATACAATATATAACATAAATAAAAGACGTACACAATATACACTACATATAAACCGTTACCCCCCCCCCCCCCCCCCCCCCGCGCGAAGATGGGGTGAACCAACTCAAAGCTTGGAACAAAGGTCTTCAAATAGAGGACGAGGAAGACCTTTAGTGAAGATATCGACAAGTTGAAGATGAGTGGAGACATACTTGTGACGACCCGAAAATTTCTGACCAAATTTAAACTTTAATTTTTATATTATTCTGACACGATAAGCAAAGTTTGTTAAGTTAAATCTCAAGGATTTTAAACCATGTTCATACATTCAATTAAACCTCGACCAAATTCCAATGATTCACGAACCATTATGCGAATAGGCATGATTTTATATGTATATGTGTATATGTTATAGCTTGAAAATGTTAACAAGGCATTAGACATATAATACGTTACATAAACATATTTGTTTCAGAATATATTTTAAAAATAATTATTGACGAAACTAAAAGATAAGTTGAATTATTAGATACATTTAATTATGATTATTAGACCCTGATGAGAGGTCCACTTTGATTTAGAAAACTTTTCCTTTTTAACGGTATCCGGAATATTTGGTAAAGTAGTTTACAAAAGTGTCATTTACGAGAGTTAGTCAAAAGTTAGTAATCATCTCCGTTTAAATTTCAAAAGTGTACCTCACTTTGATTAGCTCGCGTCCCTTGATAAGCAACTAATTAGTTTTTATATTAAAAACATTAATTTGTAAAATAACTACTATTACTTAAGGACGAGTTAAATTATATCAACCGAACTTTGAAATGTAATTAGTTTTGAAAGACTAAATCATTTGATGAATATTTCATATACATATATATATTGTATAAATTTACAATTTTTATATATTTTTAACTTAGTCATAAAACGTCCTGATTTAAAATAAAATATTTTGACAAACAATGAACCACTGATTTATAGAAGCAAATGACCACAACACTCAACTATATAAGTCACATTTTTTATAAAGTAAATTATTGATGAGAAAGTCAAATTATTGATAAGGGTACACGTTGCGTAACGTAAAAGGCTAGTTTTTCTAAACGTACGAAAGTGCGCTCGAAAAACCGAAAGTGGTACATGAGTCAAGAGACCACGTCCGTGTCATTTTTATAAAAATTACATTTTTACTACGCACGTAAATATAATATAATAATTAATTAATTCTAAAGATTAAATATATTATATATTATTTAATATATAAATAGAACGTGTTAATGTAGTATATATGTAAAGGATGGGGTTGGTGGCAAATGATTATAAAACTAGCTCGTTCGTTTGTGTTTGATTCATTCATATAACTCATCGATCTTTCTCTACTCTCTCTATATAAATTTATATTAATATTATTATTAATCTAAAATATTATTAGTAGTATATTACATATGATGTGCGTAGAGGTGTATACGAAATAGCTTATATTTTACTAGGAAATACTATTAAATACGATACAATTTTACACAAGTTATTTATTTATTTATAGAGTGGATATACCTAAACCTTGCTACAACACTTATAGGCAGTGTACCTAATCGTACAGTAGTGTAGTTTTTAGTAAGTCCGGTTCGTTCCACAGGGATCTAGCCAAGTTTAACGCTATATTTTTAAAACTATATTTATATATAAATATGTATATAGGTAGTATTATAATTATAAAAGGGGGTTTTTACCGTTTAATGACCGGTTTGTCAATTTTAAAACTTTAGTCGCAGTTAAAACCTAATGTAAAATAAAAATAACTTAATTTAAAGTGTAAAGTAAATGACAATAATTAAAGTGCGATAAATTAAAATGCGATAAATAAAATGACAATAAATAAAATTGCAATAATAAAAAAAATACGATAATTAAAAGTGAAATTAAATAAAATGACAGTAAATAAAAGTGCGATGAAATATGAAATAAAAGAATTATGCTTATTTAAACTTCCGTAATCATGATGTTTGACGTGTTGATTTTAGTTTATTCCCATGGGTTAATTGTCCTTTGTCCTGGATTATTTAATATGTCCATACGGATTTGTCCATAATAGTCCATCAGTCATAAATATAAAGTGCGAAATCCTTCGTCAAATTATTCTTATTCCCGAAGTCAAATATTCCAACTAATTGGGGATTTGAATTGTAACAAGGTCTTAATACTTTGTTTAATGAATACACCAGGTTATCGACTGCGTGTAAACCAAGGTTTTACTACTTTGTTAACAATTACACCAATTACCCTTGAATGTAATCCACCCCTGTTTCAACAAGTCTATTAACTATTAATCCAATTCCGTGTCCGGTAAAATGAACAATTATTGGTATATATAGATATCCCGCCCACCGTACCTAGTCAAGCGTATGTGGTTATATATAAATACGACAAATTATAAGTCTATATATTAAATTAACGAGGTATCATTTAGTTAATATAAAGCCCATTAATAGCCCATAGTCTAATTTTCACAAGTGTCGTTCTTTTGTCCAAACCCCAATTATGGTACAAAGCCCAATTACCCAATTTTAATATTTTTAGCCCAACATCATGATTACTTCAGCTTAAATAAGCATAATAATAACTTAGCTACGAGACATTAATGAAAATAACATAAACATAACTTACAGTGGTTAAAAATAGCGTAGCGTTACACGGACAGAGTTCCGACTTACAAGACTTTAAAACATTCGACTAACCCAACCTTATTATTATCACTAACTTAAAATTAAAATTACAAATTGAGATTACTAATTGGAGTGATACTTGGTACATGGGGTTTTTAAGAAAAAGAAAATAAAATAAATATATGTGTAAATAAAACGTCCAAAAATGCTGAATTTATAGATCTTGACTTCACTGTAGACCTCCGCGAGTGCTGAGGTTTCCTTCACAAAAGTACCGCGAGTGCGGAGGTCTAAAAACCAGCTCACAGACTTTGGATCCTAGCTTTGCCGACGGTTTTTATTATAATATAATATATAAATAATTTATATAATTATTTAAATATTATATTTTATTCTTGTACATAGTAGACTTGTAATTTTTAGTCCGTTGCGTCGAGCATTGAGAGTTGACTTTGGTCCCGGTTCCGGATTTTCGAACGTCCTTGCGTACAATTTAATATCTTGTACTTTGCGTTTTGCGTCTTGTACTCTTGTAACTTTGAGACGTTTCTTATCAATAATTGGAACCACTTTAATTGTACTTTGTACTTTTGAGCTTTTTGGTCGTTTGCGTCTTCATTTCATCGAATCTGTCTTTTGTCTTCACCTTTTATTATTTAAACGAATATCACTTGTAAATAGAACAGTTGCAACTAAAAGCTTTTCTTTCTTGAGGGATAATGCTATAAAATATATGTTCGTTTTTAGCATTATCAAATATTCCCACACTTGAGCTTTGCTTGTCCTCAAGCAATATAGTCTTGAAATAAAAATACTAGAATCACTTCTTTATTCTTCACACTTTGTACATCAGTGATTTCTATACGGCAGTATGAACAATGGTAGTAGCGATGTGGTTTACAGTCCCACATGAATATAAAAATTTAGATCCTTTAAGGAAATTGGATCTTTATGAAAACATTTGACCTTTTGAAAATTAAATCTAGCTTTTATCCTAGATAAGTTTTTCGGAATAACCCTTCACCGGTGTTTGCAAATTGTTTTTGTGGGTTTGGTAGGTTTCAGACTTGAAAACCTTAGCTCAAAACTTGAGGTTTTATGTCACCCACTTGCTAACCTTGTATTGGGAAAGCATCACGTCCAGTATACTTGCTCCGTACATTACCTTTCGGTAAACTACCGTCCGATTGTAAAGGAAAGCGTTGAACAAGCAACTGTTAAGGCAATGTCCCCTGACATGCTTTTAATTATGGTCTATAACGTGTCGGATGCAATTACTATCCTTGGTAGGAGCAATAGTAAAGCTCACCCTTATAATTTTTCGGTCTGGCACAAGGTCCTGTCTTCGACCATGCTATGCAACCACCGTTCTTACAGTTGACACCTGATTTGGTTCAGGTGACCTAATGAATTCCAGGTGAATTCCTAGGATTTTACGTTCAATGGTAATGAACGCAATGAAAATGGGTTTTCAGAAAACAAATCGGTTTTAATTTTTTGATCAAAATATTTTCTCGTTCAAGCTCTAGTTTAGATATCATCGAATTCCATGAGTTTGTAATTCTCAATCTTTAAGGTCAATCTCAAGGATTGAGTAATATTAGGCTTAAAAGCTGATTTTTGATCTTTTAAGGAGATTATCCTTTCTGGGGGTCTGATTCATTAGCCTTATCAAGCTAATTTGCACGGCGTCCTTCCCATTTTACGAGACAGATCCTCTCATGGTTAGGATAAGTCTGACCACATGGCGACCCTGTTTGATGCTGAGGTCCGTGGATTTCTTGCTGATTTTAGTGATGACTTTTCTAGATTTTTCGTCAACCTACAGCTGGTCTGGACGACAACTTCATGACCTAAATCAAGAAGCGCGTGTCTTTTTCGGAAGACTTTACTTCCTTTTAATGAAGGAATTGATTCATTGTGTAGATCCATCTTTCTTACAGTAAATCGGGTAAAACTTTTTAGTTTAGTCCAAAGCAAAAGCATCTTCAGTTATTTGTAAAAAAATATGTGATATATGTTTTAAATAACTTGGTAAATTTTTCCCACACTTGGCTTTTATTTTCTTTTATTTGCCTTTTTATTGTCCTCTATTCCATTTTAAATGAATTCTAACATTTTGGTTTGTTTCTCAATTTATGTCCTTTCTGAGGTAATAATAATTTCGGTGTTAACACCTAGTTTTATCGTTCATAAATATGTATAAACATGATTTTGAGTTCATTTAATTGAAAATTTTGAAAATTTTACTAGAATTGGGTAGTCAGTATATAAGACTAGGGCTGTTCTTTATTATCAGAGAGCACTAGATTTTAATACAACTACTGCGTTACTAGTATTTTTATTGGTAACCAAGTGTTTAAGTTAAAAATTTTAAAAATCCGAAAGAATTTAACCCCTTCCCACACTTAAGATCTTGCAATGCCCTCATTTGCAAGAAATCAGTAACAATTTAAATTATTAAGGGTGATTAGCGTAGAAAAATGATTAAATTTTACCAAAGTTTCCAAACATATTGGCGTTTGTTTGCTGAATGATAAATGGTGCACATCATTTGTTCATTCCGTCTTGTTGTTACATCACATTTGTTTTTCATTTTGTCGTCAAAAGTACTAGCTTTTGCTGAACTTAATGCCAGTTTTTGAAAATGCGCTGTTTTACCCTGTTTTGTACATGAGAAAAACTACAAACATATATATACATATTTTTGAAGTTGGGTATATCACCCCACATTCAAAAATTATTAAAAATCTAATAATAAAAGTTAGAAAATAAAACTATTAAAATATCAAAAGAAATATTAAAAGTATAAAATTACAAGCTATCAAATAAATAAAAATAAAAATAAAAGAAATTAGGGTTGATAAGGCTGGTGCCAGTATGGATCCCATTCATAGCCGTATGTACTGTAGAATGCTTGAGCTGGGTCATATGTAGGGTACGGTGGTCGGGTCTGTATAGTCCAAGGAGGAAATACGGGCATTGGAGTCGTAATGTAAGCTGCATTTATGTGTGCACGATGACTTATGATTTGGTTTTGATGATACTGCCAATCTTGAAATGCTCGTTGTCTAGCCATTTCATACTCATGATGAGCCATAAAAAGTTGCATTTCTGTCATCTCATTCCCCCCTCCCGCGTTACCTTGTTGCTAATCTCTTTCGACCTGTGGGTGCGAGCCCTCATATGGTGCTGTAGCATTATGTTTTTTCTTTAAAACCTTAGCACCATGATATACTTTTAAACCAATTGTATCACGGGGTTCCGGTGCTGCAATTATTAATCCCCCCCGATTTCCATCGACACCGAGATACTCAGCAATTAGGGTAACAAAGATACCACCTCCTATTATCCCATTAGGCCTTATACTCTTAACTATAGCTGATAAATAATAACCCACACAATAAGGTATACTCACAGCGCTTTGTGGGTCTCGAATACACATGAGATAAAATAAATCATTCTCATTTACTTTCTCTTTGTTCTTACCTTGCTGTGTAATCGAATTTGCTAAGAACCTATGGATTACTCTTAGCTCAGCTCTATCAATATCAGTATAAGAGTTATTTCCCCCACGAAATCGTGTATGCCTAGTCATTCTACTCCATACACCATTCATATCAAAATTCTCATCAATTCTCCTACCATTAAGTATCAACCCTTGACAATCAGTAGATGCCTGATGTTATGCGAGGTGTATATAAAATAGCTTTATATTTTACAAGGAAATACTATTAAATACGATACAATTTTACACAAGATATTTATTTATTTATAGAATGGATATACTTAAACCTTGCTACAACACTTATAGGCAGTGTACCTAATCGTACAGTAGTGTAGTTTTTAGTAAGTCCGGTTCGTTCCACAGGGAATCTTTTTCACAAAGCTTAACGCTATATTAGTTTAAATTTATAAAAATACAAATATATATATAAGTAATATTATTATTATAAAGGGGGGTTTTTACCGTTTAATGACCGGTTTGTCGATTTTAAAAACTTTAGTTGCAGTTAAAACAAAATGTAAAATTTTAAATAAATAAAAGACTTAATTTAAAGCGTAAAGTAAATAACGATAATGAAATTGCGAATAATAAAAGTGCGATAAAATAAACTTGCGATAATTAAAAAGTACAATAATTAAAAGTGCAATTAAATATAATAACAATAAATAAAAGTGCTATAATTAGAAGTGCAATTAAATATAAAATAAAGGAAATTAAATATGAAATAAAAGAATTATGCTTATTTAAACTTCCGTAATTATGATGTTTGACGTGTTGATTTTAGTTTTATGCCCATGGGTTAATTGTCCTTTGTCCTGGATTATTTAATATGTCCATAATAGTCCATCAGTCATAAATATAAAGAGCGAAAGCCTTCGTCAAATTATTCTTATTCCCGAAGTCAAATATTCCAACTAATTGGGGATTCGAATTGTAACAAGGTTTTAATACTTTGTTTAATGAATACACCAGGTTATCGACTGCGTGTAAACCAAGGTTTTACTACTTTGTTAACAATTACACCAATTGCCCTTGAATGTAATTCACCCCTGTTTCAACAAGTCTATTATCTATTAATCCAGTTTCGTGTCCGGTAAAATGAATAATTATTGGTATTTATAGATATCCCGCCCACCGTACCCAGTCAAGCGTATGTGGTTATATATAAATACGTCGAATTATAAGTTTGTATATTAAATTAACAAGGTATTGTTTAGTTAATATAAAACCCATTAATTGCCCATAGTCTAATTTCCACAAGTGTCGTTCTTTTATCCAAACCCCAATTATGGTACAAAGCCCAATTACCCAATTTTAGTAATTAGCCCAACATCATGATTACTTCGTTTTAAATAAGCATAATAATAACTTAGCTACGAGACATTAAATTAAAAAGGTTGAACATAACTTACAATGATTAAAAATAGCGTAGCGTTACAAGGACAGAATTTCGACTTACACCCTTACAACATTCGCTAACATACCCTTATTATTAGGATTAAAATTAAAATTAAAATTAAAATATAAATATAAATATATTTACGTATACATATATAGAGAGAGATTGAATTATTATGATTTTAAAATGATCAGAATTCGTTTACTTTTATAGGGAGTTTCAGTTTTTGGGGCTCCGCGACTTGCGGCCCTTTCCTTCTTCAAACTCCGCGAGTCGCGGAGTTTGTTTTTACAGCTCACCAACCTTTGGCTCTTTGTTTGCCGATGATTTATTTTATAAATATAATATATATATAATTAATATAATTAATTATATATTATATCATATTTATATACATAATTAACTTGTAATTTTTAGTCCATTGCGTCGAGCTTGAGAGTTGACTCTGGTCCCAGTTCCGGATTTTCGAACGTCCTTGCGTACTATTTTATATATTGTACTTTGCGTTTTGAATCTTGTACTCTTGTAATTTCGAGACGTTTCTTATCAATAATTGGAACCTCTTTGAGTGTATTTTGTATTTTTGAGCTTTTTGGTCGTTTGCGTCTTCAATTCGTCGAATCTGTCTTTTGTCTTCACCTTTTATTATTTAAATGAATATCACTTGTAAATAGAACAATTGCAACTAAAAGCTTGTCTTTCTTGAGGAATAATACTATGAAATATATGTTCGTTTTTAGCATTATCAAATATTCCCACACTTGAGCGTTGCTTGTCCTCAAGCAATATAGTCTTAAAATACTAGAATCACTTCTTTATTCTTCACACTTTGTACATCAGTGATTTCTTTATGGCGGTATAAACAATGGTAGTAACGATATGGTTTACAGTCCCACATGACTATAAAATTTAGATCCATTAAGGAAATTGGATCTTTATGAAAACATTTGATCTTTTGAAAATTAAATCTAGTTTTTACCTTAGATAAGTTTTCCAGAATAACCCTTCACCGGTGTTTGCAAATTATTTTTGTGGGTTTGGTGGGTTTCAGATTTGAAAATTTTAGCTCAAAACTTGCGGTTTTGTGTCACCCACTTGCTAACCTTGTATTAGGAAAGCAACACGTCCAGTTTACTTGTCCCGTATATTACCTTTCGGTAAACTACCGTCCGGTTGTAAAGGAAAGCGTTGAACAAGCAACTGTTAAGGCAATGTCCCCTGACATGCTTTTAATTATGGTCTATAACGTGTCGGACGCAATTACTATCCTTTGTAGGAGCAATAGTAAAGCTCACCCTTTTAATTTGTTGGTCTGGCACAAGGACCTGTCTTTGACCATGCTATGCAACCACCATTCTTACGGTTGACACCCGATTTAGTTCAGGTGACCTAATGAATTCCAGGTGAATTCCTAGGATTTTATGTTCAATGGTAATGAACGCATTGAAAATGGGTTTTTAGAAAACAAATCGGTTTGTAATTTTGATCAAAATATTTTCTCGTTCAGGCTCGAGTTTAGATATCATTGAATTCCATGAGTTTGTAATTCTCAATCTTTAAGGTCAATCTCAAGGATTGAGTAATATCAGGCTTAAAAGCTGATTTTTGATCTTTTAAGGAGATTATCCTTTCTAGGGATCTGATTCATTAGTCTTATCCAGCTAATTTGCACGGTGCCCTCCCCATTGTACGAGATAAATCCTTCTCATGGTTAGGATAAATCTGACCACTTGGCGACCCTGTTTAATGCTGAGGTCCGTGGATTTCCTGCTGATTTTAGTGATGACTTTTCGAGATTTTTCGTCAACCTACAGCTGGTCTGGACGACAACTTCATGACCTAAATCAAGAAGCACGTTTCTTTTTCGGAAGACTTTACTTCCTTTTAATGATGGAATTGATTCATCGTGTAGATCCATCTCTTCTTTTCTTTCATCGGGTAAAACAGTTTAGTTTAGTCCAAAGCAAAAGTATTTTCAGTTATTTGTTACAGAAATATGTGACATATGTTTAAAATATCTTGGTAAATTTTCCCACACTTGGCTTTTATTTTCCTTTTTATTGTCCTCTATTCCATTTTAAATGAATTTTAACATTTTGGTTTGTTTCTCAATTTGTGTCCTTTCCGAGGTAACAATAATTTCGGTGTTAAAACCTAGTTTTATCATTCATAAATATGTATAAACATGTTTGAGTTCATTTAATTGAAAATTTTGAAAAATTTTACTAGAATTGGGTAGTCAGTATATAAGACTAGGGATGTTCTTTATTATCAGAGAGCACTAGATTCTAATACAACTACTACTTTACTAGTATTTCTAATGGTAACCAAGTGTTTAAGATAAAAATTTTAAAATCCGAAAGAATTTAACCCCTTCCCACACTTAAGATCTTGCAATGCCCTCATTTGCAAGAAATCAGTAACAATTTAAATTATTGAGGGTGATTTGTGTGAAAATGATTAAATTTTACCAAAGTTTTCAAACATATTTGTGTTTGCTTGCTGAATGATAAATGGTGCATATCATTTGTTCATTCCGTCTTGTTGTTATTTCACATATATTTTGCATCTTGTCGTCAAAATTAGTTGCTTTTGCTGAACTTAATGCCAGTCTTTGAAAATGCGTTGTTTTACCCTGTTGTGTACATAAGATAAACTGCAAACATATATATATTTTTGAAGTTTGGTATATTACCCCACATTCAAAAATTATTAAAATCTAATAATAAAATTTAGAAAATAATAAAACTATTACAAATCCAACATAAGTATTAAATGTATCAACATTACAAAAAATAAAAAAAATAAAACTAAGTAGACTAGGGATGATACTGATACCAGTAGGGGTTCCATGCATAACCATATGTGCTATAAAATGCTTCGACTGGGTTATACGTAGGATACGGTGGTTGGATCTCTATAGACCAGGGAGGGAATATGGGCGATGGAGTAGGAATATAGTTTCTGCCTATATGTTGGCAATAAGCTATGATTTGGTTTTGATGAACTTGCCAATCTTCAAATGCTCTATGTCTAGCATTTTCATACTCTTGTGAAGCTATAAACCTTTGCATTTCTGTCATTTCATTTCCCCCTCCTACATTACCTTGTTGTTGGTTTCTCTCAACCTGTGGATGTCTACCATTATATCGTACTGCGGCGTTATTTCGCCTCTTCAAAACTTTTGCACCATGGTATACATTTAAACCTATTGTATCGCGGAGTTCTGGTTCTTCGACTAATAATCCCCCCCGACTTATATCCACACCGAGATATTCAGCAATCAAAGTAATAAATATACCACTTCCTATTATGCTATGCGGTCTCATCCCCCTAACCATAGCTGATAAATAATAACCCACACAATAAGGTATACTTACATCGCTTTGTGGGTCTCGAATACACATGTGGTAAAACAAATCCTGTTCATTTACCTTTTCCTTGTTCTTACCTCGTTGTGTAATCGAATTGGCTAAAACCTATGAATTACTCTTAACTCAGCTCTATCTATATCCAAATAAGAGTAATTTCCCCCTTTAAATTGGTGATGGCTAGTCATTTGACTCCATACACCATGCGTATCAAAATTTTCGTCTATCTTTCTAACATTTAGTATCAACCCTCTACAATCGGCAGATGCTAACTCCTCAGGCGTATATATACGTAAAGCCTGAGCCATGTCTAGTAAAGACATGTGGCACATCGAACCTCCTAACAAAAATCTAATAAAAGATCGATCGGTTAAACTAGCTACCCGATCATTTAATTCTATACTACACAACAATTCTTTACACCATACTTTATATACAGGTCTACGCATGTTGAATAACCGTACTCAATCGTTAAAAGTAGAATTACCATACCTCTGTGCAAGTAATTCCCTAATTGGCCCGGCCAATTCTACAGCTTCTAATGGTCCCCATTCTATGACCCTAGGAACTTCAACAGCTTTAGAATGAAGAGTATGCAAACCCCTTTGGTATTTTGGATAATCTATCCAAAGTCTGTCAAATCTCAGGTTCGGGTGCAAATCTTCCAAGTGCATATCAGAAAATGTCATGACTGGATGAGGTATATCTTGTTTGTAGTAGTTATCCACCTCCTGTTGTTCCGCATTCTCAGTAGGAGTATTGCGAGCTTGGGATGAAGATTCACCCCTTTCAGTCTGCAAAACACATCAAACACAATTTTTGTGCATCCAAATATGCATTAGTGTCAGCAAAATCATCAATCAAAATAATTACAATGACATGATCAATTTATATCAAACTTAAGCTCATTTTCATATTTTCATCAAATCTACACTTTTTCAAATAAGCATATACGAAAATGTTCACCAAGTTCATAAGCATTCAACTCAAATAACATGTCAAAATAATCATTACTAGCAATTAAACAAGTTTCAAATGGCATTATCTCTCAAAGATCAAGTTCATGAATTTTAGACTTGAAAAAGTCCACTTTAATTCTCAAAATCATGTTTAGGCTCAAAGTTTGGATCATTTAACTACCTAAACATGTTACACTACTTAATTTAGCAACAATTCATGACAAAAATCGGCCATAACCTGTTTATATCAAAAAGCCCCAAAATTGCTCAAGAACACAAACCCTAGATTACTCAAAATTTGAAGTTTAAGGCTTCTAATCATGTTAAATAGCATCAATCTAGGTTATACAAGCATAATACATAAACAATTTAAGCATAATTACATTAAAAAGCATCAAAATCAAATTGGGTATAAAATTGCTCAAGAACACTAATTTTCAGATTAAATGGTGTTTAGGTGTAGAAATTTACCCTTTTTCTTGAGTAATTCCTTGATAGCATCCTTCTCAACATGATTTTAGTAAAAGTTTTGATGATTAACGGTGAAAAATTGTGAATTTGGGAGGTCTTTTTCGTGTATTTTCGGGTTTTATTTTAGCAGTATTTGTGTTGTGGTGTGAGGATACTGATCAGATTACATTTTTATTTTTTTCTGGGTTTTGGTCCCTCCGCGAGTCGCGGTGTTTGACCCTTCAAACTCCGCGAGTCGCGGAGTTTGTATTTTTTTTTATATATCTTATACTAATTAAAACAATTAAGTAATTAATTTTAAAATTTTGTTTCCCTTATTATTTAGGACAAGGTCGTTTCGGATCGATGTCCTAGTCCGTCCTTCGACAAAATTTTAAAATTTGTCTTTTTGTATCGATTGTTTTAAAAGCTAAGATTTTTGGTTTTTTAATATTTTTGTCATACTTTAATTCAATAAGATTAAAAATAATGATAATAAAAGTTCTCGTCCCTCCCTCGGGTAAAGCAATTTCGGTTCAAAGACCTAGTCTTCAACTTACGACGAATTTTAAAAATCATATTTTTAACTTAATGAGATAAAGTAAATTTTTGTTTTTAAATTCACACCAACTTAAATTAAAAATACATAAAATTCAAAATTAATATTAAAAATTCACACTAAACTTAAAATTTGAAATGCATAAAATTAAAAATTCATATTTTAAAAATTAAAAATTCACACCAAACTTAATTTAAAAATTCATATTATAAATTCACACCAAACTTATATTAATTTTTCAAATATTTACAATTTTAAATATATTGATTTTACAAAGTTTACAATATTAATTTAAGATTTATATATTAATTTTAAAAACATGGTAAAAATAAAATTAAAAATCTTTTTGGCTTTTATCCCACTTTAATCAATCAAATATTATCAAAAATATGCGCCCCTCTTTTCGGTAAAGTAATTTCGGTTCCAAGACCTAATTTAACTCATGACGAATTTTTGAAATATTTTGGGTTGATTGATTAAAGATATTTATACCTTAAGAATAAACGTTAAATTTCGCAGTGATGTAATAAATTTTTGTATGATATCAATAATTTCGGTCGCCAAACCTAATTTTATTCAATACCAATTTAATACTTTATAGCGAACAAATTAGCGTTTATTATTAAAAGGTTAAAAATAAAAATAAAAACAAAAAATTGTACAGACTTACCTGTGAGATAGTATTCTTAGTTATATGATCTATCCCATTCATAAGATAGTCGGTTTAATTGGTTTTCCATAGCTACATAGGCGTAACCTCGAGCATTCAGTGTTTTTTCTTCTAAACATATGAACGGTCCGTCTCTGCATAAAGTAACAAATTTGGTATTTGAATAGGTTTGATTATTTGAACATTTACCTCCATGTGACCATTTTCCGCATTTGTGACATCTTTCTAGGTGTCGTGCTCTTCTTTTCGCTGCCGATTTTGATTTTCCTTTACCAAATTGTAACTTATTATCTTCGCATCTGGATTCTTTTCTTACTCCGTCCAATCTTTCTCTAATTACTGATACTATTTCACTCGGAAGTGTGTCATTATTACGTTTAGTGATCAAAGCGTGTAGCATTAGACCATGGTTTAGTTCACAGACAGTCTTCATTTCGTAAAAACCTAAAAAAATAAAAATTCAGAATGGGGGGAGAAGACTAGTTCTTTAGGGTCTGCTAGGGAAAGACCATTCGAGTTCCATTTTCGAGAACTACACGAAAACAGAAAATCTAACTCTAACAGAAATACATAAACCCCCTATACTTAGTTGAAATTGTGATTAACATTATTTTCAATTGAATCATCAACAACTTTTATATCTTTGACTTTTACTTCAATCCATTTGTTGATTTCCTCCGTAACTTTCACAAATTCAACTAACATTGCCTTTTCTTTTGACGATAAATTGGATATTAATCGGTTATATAACTTAAAGTTTCCTTCAATCTTAGCATCGTGAATCCGTTTATAAAGTTTCTTCGTTGAACTGTTAAAAATGGGTTCATCTAATTTCGTATCATCAACGGCATTCTTTGTGATTGGATCATCATTAAGTGTTTCTTCATCTTCCCCACACTTATGCATTTTTATTGGTCTAACAGTTTTGGTTGGTGGAGATCTAAACTTTCGGTTAACAAAGGTGATTGATGTATCACCATCCCTAAGTGTCATTCTACCTTCTCTTACATCAATGAATGCCTCGGTGGTTGCTAAAAATGGGCGACCTAGAATTAGAGGAATATCAAGGTTTTCCTCCATATTAATCACTATGAAGTTTGCAACAAAGGTCAAACTTCCCACGTTAACAAGTAAATTATTTGCTATTCCAACCGGGTGTTTAATGGTTTGGTCAAATGATTGAACACCTATTTTGGTTGGTTTTAATTTACCCATGCCTAATCTATTATATAAGGAAAGAGGCATAATATTTGCACTTGCTCCTAAATCTGCGAGTCCATTATATACAGCACCATCATTAAGTAAGCAAGAAATGATAAATTCACCCGGGTCTCCTGCTTTAGTAAGTCGAGTTGGTTTGTAAACCTTTTTCGGGTGTTCTTTCCTTGGTTCTTTCACTTCTATTTGAATTTCTTGTTCACATTTTTCTTTGTTTCTTGAAATGGGAGATTTGTATAAGAATTCTTCTTCATCACTCAAATTTGAATCCTCCTTATATTCTAATTTTAATTTTTCATATGTTGTTGATAACATATTTATTTTTTCATTTTGAAGGTTTTCTTGGGTGGTGAAATTATGATTAATTTCATTGTCAACTTCCATCGGACCATGCATGTAATGTTTAACTCTGTTACCATTAACTTTAAATTCAATTCCATTTGAATTTATTAATTCTATCGTTCTGTATGGGAAAACTCTTTTGACTATGAATGGTCCAGACCATCTTGATTTTAATTTTTCAAGAAATAGCTTGAATCGTGAATTGAAAAGAAGAACTCTGTCTCCTTCTTTAAATTCTTTTGAACTTCTGATTCTTTTATCATGCCATTTCTTCGTTCTTTCTTTATATATCAACGAATTTTCGTATGCTTCATGTCTTAATTCTTCTAATTCGTTTAGTTGACTTAATCGTAGACGTCCAGCTTCATGTAAATCAAGATTACATGTCTTCAAAGCCCAAAATGCTTTGTGTTCAATTTCTACTGGAAGATGACATGCTTTTCCATAAACAAGTCTAAAAGGTGTGGTTCCGATTGGAGTTTTGTAGGCTGTTCTAAAAGCCCAGAGTGCATCCTCCAATTTAATGGACCATTCCTTCGGATTTGATCCTACGGTTTTTTCTAGAATACGTTTTAAAGCTCGGTTGGTATTTTCAACTTGTCCACTTGTTTGTGGATGATATGCGGTGGAGATTTTATGAGTTACTCCATATCTTTTAAGAACTTTCTCAAGTTGATTATTACAGAAATGAGTACCCCGATCACTTATTAAAGCTTTCGGTGTTCCAAACCTTGCAAAAAGATATTTTAAAAAGTTGACTACAACTCGTGCATCATTAGTTGGGAGAGCTTGTGCTTCTGCCCATTTAGATACATAATCAATGGCTACGAGAATATAGAGATTATTATGAGATTTTGGAAATGGACCCATAAAGTCAATACCCCAAATGTCAAATACTTCACATACTTGTATGACATTTTGTGGCATTTCATCACGTTGACTTATTTTTCCGGCCCTTTGACAAGCATAACAGGATTTGCAAAGAAGGTGTGCGTCTTTGTAAATTGTAGGCCAATAGAATCCAGCTTCATAAACTTTTCTTGCTGTTAATTGAGGCCCATAATGCCCTCCTGTTAGTCCTGTGTGACAATGGTTTAAAATTTTACTAGCTTCATCTCCGAATACACATCGGCGTATTATTCCATCGGGACAACTTTTAAACAGATGTGGATCTTCCCAAAAATAGTGTTTTATATCACTAAAGAATTTCTTTCGTTTTTGGTACGATAATCCTTTTTCAAGGAATCCACAAACTAAGTAGTTTGCATAGTCTACAAACCATGGTATTTCATTATAATCTATCTTCAATAGATATTCATCAGGAAAGTTGTCTTGTAGGGCCGATTCATTTAGAACTTCTAATTCAGGATTTTCAAGACGAGAAAGATGATCAGCGGCGAGATTTTCTGCTCTTCTTTTATCTCGGATTTCAATATCAAACTCTTGTAAGAGTAAGATCCAACGGATTAATCTTGGTTTGGCATCTTGTTTCGAAAATAGGTATCTAAGAGCAGAATGGTCGGTATAGACCACCGTTTTAGCTAGAACGAGATATGATCGAAATTTGTCAAAAGCAAAGACAATAGCAAGGAGTTATTTTTCAGTAGTTGTGTAATTCGTTTGTGCTCCTTGTAACGTCTTACTAGCATAATATATAGGTTGAAATCGTTTTTCAATCCTTTGTCCTAAAACGGCTCCCATTGTAAAATCACTTGCATCGCACATTAGTTCAAATGGTAGATTCCAATTCGGTGTTATCATGATCGGCGCATTAGTGAGTTTCTCTTTAAGAATATTAAAAGATTTGATACATTCATCTGAAAAGATGAATGGAGCATCCTTTTCTAGGAGTTTATTCATAGGAGTGGCAATTTTAGAAAAATCTTTTATGAAACGTCGGTAAAAACCGGCATGCCCTAGAAAACTCCTAACTCCTCTAACATTGGTGGGATGTGGAAGTTTAGCAATTACATCTACTTTAGCTCTATCCACTTCAATTCCTTCCTTTGAGATTTTATGTCCAAGAACGATGCCTTCTTTAACCATAAAATGGCATTTCTCCCAATTAAGTACTAGATTTGATTATTCGCATCTAATAAGCATTCGTTCAAGATTAGCTAGACATGATTCAAATGTATCACCGAAGACTGAAAAGTCATCCATGAAAACTTCCATGCATTCTTTTATCATGTCGTGAAAAATCGCCATCATGCACCTTTGAAAGGTTGCAGGGGCGTTGCAAAGTCCAAATGGCATGCGTTTGTAAGCAAAAGTACCATAAGGGCACGTGAATGTGGTTTTCTCTTGATCTTCGGGTGCTATTGGAATTTGAAAATATCCGAAAAATCCATCTAGAAAACAATAGTAACTATTTCCGGCTAATCTTTCCAACATTTGATCAATGAAAGGTAAGGGAAAGTGATCTTTTCTGGTGGCGTCATTTAATTTCCTATAATCAATACACACACGCCATCCTGTTACAGTCCTAGTAGGAATAAGCTCATTTTTCTCATTTGTAATGACAGTCATGCCACCCTTCTTAGGCACGCATTGAACTGGGCTTACCCATGGACTATCAGAGATTGGATAAATTAAACCTGCATCTAGTAGTTTAATAATCTCTTTCTTAACTACATCTTACATATTAGGATTTAGTCTTCGTTGGCGTTGCACATACGTTTTATGACCTTCTTCCATAAGGATTTTATGTGTGCAATACGAAGGACTTATTCCTTTAATATCATGAATCTTCCATGCAATGGCTGGTTTATGAGCTTTCAACACAGAAATGAGTTGTGATTTCTCATTTTCAGTAAGAGAAGACGATATTAGTACAGGTAATTCAGATTCACCATGTAAATAAGCGTATTCCAAATGGTTTGGAAGTGGCTTTAACTATAATTTCGGAAGTTCTTCTATCGATGATTTATATCGATATCTGTCTTCTTCTTTTAGCATTTGAATTTCTTCTGTTGTTGGTTCATATCCATTAGCTATAAGTGTAGCTAACATTTCAGCTTCATCAATTGGTTCATTACTTTCTCCTAAAGAACATTCTCCTGTTCCTTGTAATTCTGGAAATTCTTCTAACAATTCTGCATGTGCATCTATAGTTTGAATATAATAAAATGTATCATCTGCAGATTGCGGTTGTTGCATTGCTCTATCAACTGAAAAGGTAACACTCTCATCCTCTATACTTAGGGTCAATTTCTTACCAAACACGTCTATCATTGCTTTAGCCGTGTTTAAGAATGGTCTTCCTAATATGAGAGGAACTTGAGAATCTTCTTCCATGTCCAGAACAACAAAATCTACTGGAAATACTAAAGTACCAACTTTAACTAGCATGTTCTCCATTATCCCTCTAGGATATTTTATTGTTCTATCGGCTAGTTGTATACTTATTCTGGTTGGTTTCAATTCTCCAAGGTCTAGTTTAGCGTATAGTGAATACGGCATTAGATTTATACTAGCACCTAAGTCTGCCAATGCTTCTATTGAACTAAGACTACCCAGAAAACATGGAATTGTGAAACTTCCTGGATCAGATAATTTTTCTAGTATCTTATTCAACAGCACTGCTGAACAATTAACGTTCATAGTAACAGCCGAGAGTTCTTCCATTTTCTTTCTATTTGAGATTAGATCTTTCAGAAATTTAGCATATCTAGGCATTCCTGAAATCACATCAATGAAAGGAAGATTTACATTTATCTGTTTAAACATATCCAAGAATTTGGATTGCTCGGCTTCAAGTTTCTCTTTCTTCATTTTACTCGGGTAAGGAAGTGGTGGTTGGTATGGTTTAACATAAGGTTTAGCCTTAACTGTGTTATCTTCATTAACCTTCTCAACTACCGGTTCTTTTTCCTTATCTTGATCAGGTTGTGGTTCTTGTGGAGTAGGAATAGCTTCATCAGAAGTTACATGTATTTCTGGTGGTTTAAGTGTTGTACCACTTCTTGTGGTAATGGCTTTAGCTGTTTCATTCCTGGGGTTAGCATTTGTATCACTAGGTAAACCTCCCGGTTTTCTTTCACCTATTAATCTTGCTAGGTTACTTACTTCTTGTTCCAGATTTTGAATAGAAGCTTGTTGATTTCTAAATGCTTGAGCATTTTGTTCATTAGTTTGTTTCAGAGATGTGAAAAACTGCGTTTGAGTTTCAACTAGCTTCGTCATCATATCTTCTAAATTCGGCTTTTTATCATCGGGTTGTGGTGGTTTGTTTTGAAAATTAGGTCTTTGCTGATTGTAATTATTGTTGGACACTTGTTGATTGCTAGGACCTTGTTGGTTGTTGTATGGAATATTTCGGTTATAGTTCTGATTTTGATTGTAAATAGGTCTTGGCGGTTGATAATTATTCTGATAATTATTTCCAGGCCTTTGGTTTATGTATAAAATATTCTCTCTTTGTTCCATTGTTAATTCAATACTGAGACAATCTTTTGTCAAATGTGGTCCTCCACACTGCTCACAACTAATTCGTATTGAGTGAATATCTTTAGTCATCTTTTCCATTCGTCTTTCCACAGCATCTATCTTTGCGGAAATAGAATCTAAGTCATGGCTAGAATCAGCTCTAGCTTCTTTAGATGATCTAACGATATGTTTTTCTTGGTGCCACTCATGTGAGTGGGAAGCAGTGTTATCAATAATTTTATAAGCATCAGTTTGGGTTTTCTTCATAATAGAACCACCAGCTGCCATATCTATGTCTTTCCTTGTAGTGATGTCGCATCTTTGGTAGAATATTTGTACTATTTGACAGGTGTCTAAACCATGTTGCGGACATCCTCTTAATAACTTTTCAAATCTTGTCCACGCCTCATATAGAGTTTCATTTGGCTTCTGTGTGAACGTAAGAATTTCTCCTTGAAGTCTTACGGCTTTAGATGCAGGAAAGAATTGTTTAAGAAAATTTTCAACTAAAACGTCCCATGTATCAATCGCCCCTTCAAGTAACGATTCCAACCAATCTTTGGCTTCTCCCTTTAAAGTCCAGGGAAATAACATGAGATATATCTGTTCATCCTCCACTTCTCTTATTTTAAATAGTGTGCAGATCCTATTAAAGGTACGAAGATGTTCATTTGGATCTTCCTTCGGTGCACCACTAAATTGGCATTGATTAGTCACCATGTGTAGAATTTGTCCTTTGATTTCATAATTTGGCGCATTAATGTCTGGATGAGTAATTGCGTGACCTTGGCCAGTGCGTTTAGCTCTCATTCGGTCTTCCATACTTAAAGGTTCCAGATTCTCCATAATTGAATTTGTTGAATCGGAATCACTAGAGGATTCTGATTTAATGGTTCATTCCTCAACAATCTCTGTTTGAATGATTGGTGGTTCCGAAGGAAAATTTAATGGTTCAGGATCTATGAATCGTCCCTGAATATTCTCCGGATTCTCAATTGTGAGGTCGGGTTCAAAAAATGGATTATCGGAAATTTGAACTGGAGTACTTGGTCGACTGGATGACGATTCTAAAGAAAAATCAACGGCGGTAATATTTGCTAAATGTCTTGATCTAGTTACAGGTGGTGAATGTACAAAAGGTGGTGAACGTCTTGCTCGGTGCATTCACTGAATATCCTATTAGTTTTTAAAAAGGAAAGAAAAATTATATAAGTTATCCAATCAATAGACTTTTCTGATTTTGCCCACGTTTCGAATAGCCAAAAGATGCAGCAGAGGGGCAGGATTCGTTTGGTCTCAATATAATTGAGGACTGTTTGGCTCCAATAACCCGGTCCACGTAGAAATCCAACTATTACTACGAACCAGAAAATTTTGATGTCTATCAATTTAACCATTTAAAATAAATTTTTGTAATTTCAAGAAATTTAGATAAGAAGTAGAATAAAAATCTATGTCCTAAAAACTAGAATAGCGAGAAATAAGAAAGAAAAAGAGCGTGTCGGAAAAAGAAAAAGAAAAGGGTTGAAAAATAAAAGGCGTCGGAAAATAAGAAATAAAAAGAAATGACTTATAGAACTTAAAAACACTTGCCTAACCCAACCTTATTACTACCACTAACTTAAAATTATAATCGCAAATTGACATTACTAATTGGAATGATAATTGATACATAGGTAAAAGGTGTCTAAAAATATTAAAGCTTACAAGAAAAACTATATCCCAAATGGCAATATCTTAAAAAGAAACTAAAACTTAAAAAGGCGTCGCAAAATTCTAAAGTACCTAAATCTTAGTCTAAAGAAAAAGCACTTAAGGGATTTTACGGCAAAGCCTAAAAATCTAGAACTAAAAATAACTATGGCAAAAACTATGTATTAAAACTAAATACGAGCGAAAAATACAAAAAATTACGCTAAAACAATTAAAAAGGGACAAAATATAAAAATATACTAAAAGTTGTAAAAAGTACAATTTTTATAAAAATATTATTTTTATATTATTTATTTTATAAAACTATTAATTTATTTAAAACTAATTAAAATTTAAAATACAATTTAATTTAAAAACTTAAACTAATTATAATAATAATTAAACTAATTAGGGTTTATTAATAATAATAATAATAATAAAATCCGTAATTAATGCGAAATTAGGGTTCTGTCACATGTGTCAGGGAGGCTCCGCGAGTTGCGGTATTTGAAGCTGCAAACTCCGCGAGTCGCGGGGTTCCAATTTTCAGACGACAGGTTGATTAAAATTCGACGCGTTTTTTTTATATTCTGTTTTATATTTTTTGTTTAAATAAAAATATTTATATAATAAAAACTTATATATAAAAAAATAAAAATAGAACTACTTTATAATTTTAAAAATATCTTTGATTTATATATATATTAATTTTTTTTTCTCGGTTTTTTTATATGTTTTAAATAAAAATATTTAAATAAAACTTATATTTTTATAAAATAAAAATAAAGAAACTTTATAAAACTTAAATATTTAATAAATTCTTAAAAATATTTATATTTTTGTGTTTCTTTTCTATGTTTTCGAATATTTAAAACGTATTTTTACAAAAACGTATTTTTACAAAAGTAAACTAAAAATAAAATTCCTTTTTTTTTCTTAAAAATTTTTTTTAGCGTTACGCTTCCGGCTTTTAAGTTAGATTGTTCCCCGACAGCGGCGCCAAAAATAACTTGATGTTATGCGAGGTGTATATAAAATAGCTTTATATTTTACAAGGAAATACTATTAAATACGATACAATTTTACACAAGATATTTATTTATTTATAGAATGGATATACTTAAACCTTGCTACAACACTTATAGGCAGTGTACCTAATCGTACAGTAGTGTAGTTTTTAGTAAGTCCGGTTCGTTTCACAGGGAATCTTTTTCACAAAGCTTAACGCTATATTAGTTTAAATTTATAAAAATACAAATATATAGATAAGTAATATTATTATTATAAAGGGGGGTTTTTACCGTTTAATGACCGGTTTGTCAATTTTAAAAACTTTAGTTGCAGTTAAAACAAAATGTAAAATTTTAAATAAATAAAAGACTTAATTTAAAGCGTAAAGTAAATAACGATAATGAAATTGCGAATAATAAAAGTGCGATAAAATAAACTTGCGATAATTAAAAAGTACGATAATTAAAAGTGCAATTAAATATAATAACAATAAATAAAAGTGCTATAATTAGAAGTGCAATTAAATATAAAATAAAGGAAATTAAATATGAAATAAAAGAATTATGCTTATTTAAACTTTCATAATCATGATGTTTGACGTGTTAATTTTAGTTTTATGCCCATGGGTTAATTGTCCTTTGTCCTGGATTATTTAATATGTCCATACGGATTTGTCCATAATAGTCCATCAGTCATAAATATAAAGAGTGAAAGCCTTCGTCAAATTATTCTTATTCCCGAAGTCAAATATTCCAACTAATTGGGGATTCGAATTGTAACAAGGTTTTAATACTTTGTTTAATGAATACACCAGGTTATCGACTGCGTGTAAACCAAGGTTTTACTACTTTGTTAACAATTACACCAATTGCCCTTGAATGTAATTCACCCCTGTTTCAACAAGTCTATTAACTATTAATCCAGTTCTGTGTTCGGTAAAATGAAAAATTATTGGTATTTATAGATATCCCGCCCACCGTACCTAGTCAAGCGTATGTGGTTATATATTAATACGTCGAATTATAAGTTTGTATATTAAATTAACAAGGTTATGTTTAGTTAATATAAAACCCATTAATAGCCCATAGTCTAATTTCCACAAGTGTCGTTCTTTTATCCAAACCCCAATTATGGTACAAAGCCCAATTACCCAATTTTAGTAATTAGCCCAACATCATGATTACTTCGTTTTAAATAAGCATAATAATAACTTAGCTACGAGACATTAAATTAAAAAGGTTGAACATAACTTACAATGATTAAAAATAGCGTAGCGTTACACGGACAGAATTTCGACTTACACCCTTACAACATTCGCTAACATACCCTTATTATTAGGATTAAAATTAAAATTAAAATTAAAATTAAAATTAAAATATAAATATATTTACGTATACATATATAGAGAGATATTGAATTATTATGATTTTAAAATGATCAGAATTCGTTTGCTTTTATAGGGAGTTTCAGTTTTTGGGGCTCCGCGACTTGCGGCCCTTTCCTTCTTCAAACTCCGGTAGTCGCGGAGTTTGTTTTTACAGCTCACCCGCCTTTGGCTCTTTGTTTGCCGACGATTTATTTTATAAATATAATATATATATATATAATTAATATAATTAATTATATATTATATTATATTTATATACATAATTAACTTGTAATTTTTAGTCCATTGCGTCGAGCGTTGAGAGTTGACTCTGGTCCCGGTTCCGGATTTTCGAACGTCCTTGCGTACTAATTTATATCTTGTACTTTGCGTTTTGAATCTTGTACTCTTGTAATTTCGAGACGTTTCTTATCAATAATTGGAACCTCTTTGATTGTATTTTGTATTTTTGAGCTTTTTGGTCGTTTGCGTCTTCAATTCGTCGAATCTGTCTTTTGTCTTCACCTTTTATTATTTAAACGAATATCACTTGTAAATAGAACAATTGCAACTAAAAGCTTGTCTTTCTTGAGGAATAATACTATGAAATATATGTTCGTTTTTAGTATTATCAATGCCAACTCATCAGGCGTATATATACACAAAGCCTGAGCCATGTCTAGTAGAGACATATGGCGCATCACTCCTCCTAATAAAAATCTAATAAAACTACGATCGGTTAAGGTAGATACCCGATCATTTATTTCAATACTACACAATAACTCCACACACCATTCTCTATACACACGTCTACGTATATTAAACAAACGTTCCTAATCAGTAAAAGTATAATTACCATACCTTTGTGTAAGTAATTCTCTGATTGGACCGGCTAATCCAACTGTTTCTAATGGTTCCCAATCTATGACTCTAGGTACTTCAACAACATTAGACTGAAGGGTGTGCAAGTTCCTCTGGTATTTTGGATAATCTATCCAATGTCGATCAAACCTTAAATTAGGATGTAAATCTGTCAATTCTATATTTGAATATGGAATGTATTGATGTGGTAGTTCTTGTCTATATAGGTCATTAATATCCAGTTCTGCTGCATTCTCAGGAGGAGCATTGTGAGCCTGAGATGCGGATGAAGATTCACCCATTTCAGTCTGCAAAACATATCAAACACAAATTTGTGCATCCAAATATGCATTAGTGTTAGCAAAATAACAAATTAACATAATTACAATAACATGTTAAATCAAACTTAAACTTATACACATTTTCACAATTTTTTACAATTCTACACTTTTTCAAATAAGCACATATGAAAATGTATACAAAGTTCATAAGCATTTAACTCAAATAACATGTCAAAATAGTCATTACTAGCAATTAAACAAGTCTCAAATGGTAATTATATCAAATTAATCAAGTTCATGAATTTTAGACTTAAAAAGTCCACTTTAATTTTTGAAAATAATGTTTAGGATCAAAGTTTTGATCATTTAGCAACCTAAACATGTTACACTACTCAATTTAGTATAAATTAACAATAAAATTCGGCCATAACCCGTTTATATCAAAAAGCCCCAATTTTGCTCAAGAACACAAACCCTAGATTACTCAAAATTTGAAGTTTAAGGCTTCTAATCATGTTAAATAGCATCAATCTAGGTTATACAAGCACAATATACAATCAATTCAAACACAATTACACCAGAAATCATCAAAATCAAATTATGAATATTTTTGTTCAAGAACACTAATAATCCGAATTAAAGGGTATTTAGATGTAGAAATTACCGATTTTCTTGAGTAACTTCTTGGTAGCATCCTTCTCAACATGATTTTAGCAAAAAATTTGATGTTTATCGGTGAAAAATCGCGAAATTGGGAGTGGTTTTTGTGGATTTTCGCAGAAAAAAAAAAAAATTGGGTGTGTTTGTGTTTGGGGAAACTGGTCTGTCAACCAGTTTATGAAACTGGGTTTCCAAACCTCTGCGAATGCGGATGTGGGTACCCACAAAGTACCGCAAGTGCGGTTTTTTTTTTAAATATAAAACCTTACACTTTTTAAAACATATAATTAATTAAATTTAAAATTTTGTTTCTTTTTTAGGATGAGGGCGTTTTGGATCGTTGTCCTAGTCCGTCCCTCGACAAAATTTTAAAATTTGTCATTTTTAAACGCAGTTTTTAAAAGTAAAGATTTTTGGGTTTTTTAAAATGTTTTTGGCATACTTTAGTTCAATAAGATTAAAAATAATGATAATAAAAGTTCTCGTCCCTCCCTTGGGTAGAGCAATTTCGGTTCAACGACCTAGTCTTCAACTCACGACGAATTTTAAAAATCATATTTTTAACTTAGCGAAATAAAGTAAATTTTTGTTTTTAAATTCACACCAAACTTAAATTTAAAATGCATAAAATTAAAAATTCATATTAAAAATTCACACCAAACTTAAATTATAATTTTGTTTTTATACATACAAACTTATATTAAAAATATTAATTTTTCAAATATTTACAAATTTAAATATATTGATTTTAAAAAGTTTACAATAGTAATTAAATATTAATTTTAAAAACATGGTAAAAATAAAATTAAAAATCTTTTTGGTCTTTTATCCCACTTTAATCAATCAAATATTATCAAAAATATACGCCCCTCTTTTCGGTAAAGTAATTTCGGCTATTTTACCTAGTTTTACTCCTGACGAATTTCTGAAATATTTTGGGTTGATTGATTAAAGATATTTATACCTTAAGAATAAACGGTAAATTTTGCAGTGATGTAATAAATTTTTTTTTATGATATCAATAATTTCGGTCGCAAAACCTAATTTTATTGAATACCAATTTAATACTTTATAGCGAACGATTTAGCGTTTATTATCAAAAGTTTAAAAATAATAATAAAAATAAAAACTGTACATACTACCTGTGAAATAGAATTCTCAGTGACCTGTTTTAGCCCACTCATAAGATAGTCGGACTAATTGGTTTTCCATAGCTATATAGACGTAACCTCGAGCATTTAACGTTTTTTCTTCTAAACATATGAACGGTCCATCTCTGCATAAAGTAACAAACTCGGTATTGGAATATGTCTGATTCGTCGAGCATTTTCCTTTGTGTGACCATTTTCCGCATTTGTGACATCTTTCAAGGTGTCGTGCTCTTCTTTTCGCTGCGGATTTTGATTTTCCTTTACCAAACTGTAACTTATTATTTTCGTTCTTGGATTCTTTTCTTATTCCGTCTAATTTACCTCTGATTAATGATACTATTTCACTTGGAAGGGTGTCATTATTACGTTTAGTAATTAAAGCGTGTAGCATTAGACCATGGTTTAATTCACAGGAAGTCTTCAGCTCGTAAAACCTAAAAAAAAATTAAAAATTCAGAATGGGGGGAGAAGACTAGTTCTTTAGGGTATGCTGTAGTGACCCGAACTTTTCCATGTTTATATATATTAATTGAGATTGATATTTACATGATTAAATGTTTCCAACATGTTAAGCAATCAAACTTGTTAAGACTTGATTAATTGAAATATGTTTCATATAGACAATTGACCACCCAAGTTGACCGGTGATTCACGAACGTTAAAACTTGTAAAAACTATATGATGACATATATATGGATATATATATAGTTAACATGATACTATGATAAGTAAACATATCATTAAGTATATTAACAATGAACTGCATATGTAAAAACAAGACTACTAACTTAATGATTTTTAAACGAGACATATATGTAACGATTATCGTTGTAAAGACATTTAATGTATATATATCATATTAAGAGATATTCATACATGATAATATCATGATAATATAATAATTTAAAATCTCATTTGATATTATAAACATTGGGTTAACAACATTTAACAAGATCGTTAACCTAAAGGTTTCAAAACAACACTTACATGTAACGACTAACGATGACTTAACGACTCAGTTAAAATGTATATACATGTAGTGTTTTAATATGTATTCATACACTTTTGAAAGACTTCAATACACTTATCAAAATACTTCTACTTAACAAAAATGCTTACAATTACATCCTCGTTCAGTTTCATCAACAATTCTACTCGTATGCACCCGTATTCGTACTCGTACAATACACAGCTTTTAGATGTATGTACTATTGGTATATACACTCCAATGATCAGCTCTTAGCAGCCCATGTGAGTCACCTAACACATGTGGGAACCATCATTTGGCAACTAGCATGAAATATCTCATAAAATTACAAAAATATGAGTAATCATTCATGACTTATTTACATGAAAACAAAATTACATATCCTTTATATCTAATCCATACACCAACGACCAAAAACACCTACAAACACTTTCATTCTTCAATTTTCTTCATCTAATTGATCTCTCTCAAGTTCTATCTTCAAGTTCTAAGTGTTCTTCATAAATTCCAAAAGTTCTAGTTTCATAAAATCAAGAATAGTTTCAAGTTTGCTAGCTCACTTCCAATCTTGTAAGGTGATCATCCAACCTCAAGAAATCTTTGTTTCTTACAGTAGGTTATCATTCTAATACAAGGTAATAATCATATTCAAACTTTGGTTCAATTTTTATAACTATAACAATCTTATTTCAAGTGATGATCTTACTTGAACTTGTTTTCGTGTCATGATTCTGCTTCAAGAACTTCGAGCCATCCAAGGATCCATTGAAGCTAGATCCATTTTTCTCTTTTCCAGTAGGTTTATCCAAGGAACTTAAGGTAGTAATGATGTTCATAACATCATTCGATTCATACATATAAAGCTATCTTATTCGAAGGTTTAAACTTGTAATCACTAGAACATAGTTTAGTTAATTCTAAACTTCTTCGCAAACAAAAGTTAATCCTTCTAACTTGACTTTTAAAATCAACTAAACACATGTTCTATATCTATATGATATGCTAACTTAATGATTTAAAACCTAGAAACACGAAAAACACCGTAAAACCGGATTTACGCCGTCGTAGTAACACCGCGGGCTGTTTTGGGTTAGTTAATTAAAAACTATGATAAACTTTGATTTTAAAGTTGTTATTCTGAGAAAATGATTTTTATTATGAACATAAAACTATATCCAAAAATTATGATTAAACTCAAAGTGGAAGTATGTTTTCTAAAATGGTCATCTAGACGTCGTTCTTTCGACTGAAATGACTACCTTTACAAAAACGACTTGTAACTTATTTTTCCGACTATAAACCTATACTTTTCTGTTTAGATTCATAAAATAGAGTTCAATATGAAACCATAGCAATTTGATTCACTCAAAACGGATTTAAAATGAAGAAGTTATGGGTAAAACAAGATTGGATAATTTTTCTCATTTTAGCTACGTGAAAATTGGTAACAAATCTATTCCAACCATAACTTAATCAACTTGTATTGTATATTATGTAATCTTGAGATACCATAGACACGTATACAATGTTTCGACCTATCATGTCGACACATCTATATATATTTCGGAACAACCATAGACACTCTATATGTGAATGTTGGAGTTAGCTATACAGGGTTGAGGTTGATTCCAAAATATATATAGTTTGAGTTGTGATCAATACTGAGATACGTATACACTGGGTCGTGGATTGATTCAAGATAATATTTATCGATTTATTTCTGTACATCTAACTGTGTACAACTAGTTGTAGGTTACTAACGAGGACAGCTGACTTAATAAACTTAAAACATCAAAATATATTAAAAGTATTGTAAATATATTTTGAACATACTTTGATATATATGTATATATTGTTATAGGTTCGTGAATCAACCAGTGGTCAAGTCTTACTTTCCGACGAAGTAAAAATCTGTGAAAGTGAGTTATAGTCCCACTTTTAAAATCTAATATTTTTGGGATGAGAATACATGCAGGTTTTATAAATGATTTACAAAATAGACACAAGTACGTGAAACTACATTCTATGGTTGAATTATCGAAATCGAATATGCCCCTTTTTATTAAGTCTGGTAATCTAAGAATTAGGGAACAGACACCCTAATTGACGCGAATCCTAAAGATAGATTTATTGGGCCTAACAAACCCCATCCAAAGTACCGGATGCTTTAGTACTTCAAAATTTATATCATATCCGAAGGGTGTCCCGGAATGATGGGGATATTCTTATATATGCGTCTTGTTATTGTCGGTTACCAGGTGTTCACCATATGAATGATTTTTATCTCTATGTATGGGATGTGTATTGAAATATGAAATCTTGTGGTCTATTGTGACGATTTGATATATATAGGTTAAACCTATAACTCACCAACATTTTTGTTGACGTTTAAAGCATGTTTATTCTCAGGTGAATATTAAGAGCTTCCGCTGTTGCATACTAAAATAAGGACAAGATTTGGAGTCCATGTTTGTATGATATTGTGTAAAAACTGCATTCAAGAAACTGATTTCGATGTAACATATTTGTATTGTAAACCATTATGTAATGGTCGTGTGTAAACAGGATATTTTAGATTATCATTATTTGATAATCTACGTAAAGCTTTTTAAACCTTTATTTATGAAATAAAGGTTATGGTTTGTTTTAAAAATGAATGCAGTCTTGAAAAAACGTCTCATATAGAGGTCAAAAACCTCGCAACGAAATCAATTAATATGGAACGTTTTTAATCAATAAGAACGGGACATTTCAGTTGGTATCCGAGCGTTGGTCTTAGAGAACCAGAATTTTGCATTAGTGTGTCTTATCGAGTTTGTTAGGATGCATTAGTGAGTCTGGACTTCGACCGTGTTTACTTGAAAAATGATTGCTTAACAAATTTTGTTGGAAACTATATATTTTTAACATGTGAATATTATGTGATATATTAATCTCTTAACGCGTTTGATATTATGTGATAGATGTCTACCTCTAGAACAAGTCCCATTGACTCACCTAATAATAATGAAGAGTCAAATGTAAATTGGAATGATTCGTGGACTGATTCACAAGTTCCCGAAGAGGAACCGGAAGAAGAGTTGGAACCGGAAGAAGAATCGGAACCGGAAGAAGAATCGGAACCGGATGAAGAAATAGAACCGGTGGGGGAAATAATAAAACGGTTAAGTAAAAGAAAATCCTCAACCAACCGACCAAGGTTAATTATGGTAAATGGTGTTTCCGCCAAGGAAGCAAAATATTGGGAGGATTACCAATTCTCCGATGAATCGGATTCTGACGAGAATTCCGATGATGTTATAGAAATTACCCCTACTGAATTTAAAAAGGCAAAAGAAAATAATAAGGGAAAGGGCATAAAAATAGAGAAATCTAATTCCAACCCCGATGAACTTTATATGTATCGTCAACCCCCGAAGTCCTTAAGTTGTAACAATGACCCGGGAACCTCTAAACCACCAGGTTTTTCTAAACCAATGTGGACAACGACGGCTCGTATTAGGGGAACATCATATATCCCTAGAAACTTGGCAAAACGAACCAAAACCGAAGAAGAAGAAACAAGCGAGTCGGAATAAGATAGTTGTATTCGTGTGGTGTAATATATGTAATATAGTGTTCTTATGCTTTATGATATATGTAAAAATTGCTTGTATTAATAAGTATTTTTTTTTATGAATCTAACTCTTGTCTATTTTACAGTTTAAAAACACAAAATGGATAGACAACCCAATATTTTAAGAGACCTACCCGGAGACATGATTGATGAAATCTTGTCTAGAGTCGGCCAGAATTCCTCGGCACAACTATTTAAGGCGAGATCAGTTTGTAAGACATTCGAAGAACGTTCCAAGAATGTCTTGGTTTATAAGAGACTTTCGTTTGAAAGATGGGGGATATCACATTGGGAAACCCATAAGTTACGATGTGTTTACTTTGACGCATATATTGCGGGGAACCCAAACGCTATTTTACGCAACGGGTTAAGAAATTATTTTGACTCAATATATCCGAATATTGGACTTCGTGATTTAGAAAAAGCGGCTAACATGCAACATAAAGAAGCATGTTATGCTTACGGATTAGTATTGTTCGCTTCTCACCAAAGTGAGAACAAGAACATCGGGCTACAACTATTAAACAAAACGTTTCCACAAGTGACGGAGTCGGTAATTGGGGTAAGAAATGAGGTTTTTAGATTATTATGGGACTGTTGGACATTACGTAACCCTCGTCCCTTTGACGACGTTACAACACGCTGTCTTATCAACGGCCATAACGGTTATGTTGCACAAGACCAAGGATGGGAAGTAGTCCTAGTAAAACCAGAATGCATGACTTGTTTCTGGACGTATGAATTACGTGTCTTTATTGCCTTTGCTGAACGACTTGTGTACTAGCTAGAATTATCTTCACAACTATCTTGTATCAAAGTTATTGTGTGCTATATTTCATGCTTTATGTAAAATAAGCGGTATTGTAAGTTTGTAAAATATTGTATAAAAGTTTGAACGCGAAATATTATTATAATCAGTTTTTCATATAGAATTGTAGTAGTTGAATTGTATATTAGCTACTAAGTATGAACTTAACGGGTAGGTACTACCCGAATTTAAACTTATAAAACGCTAATATGAAGAAAAAGCTTTTATAAATGAGTTCATATTATGCTACGAAATACTATTAACTACTCTTAATATTCTGTATGATTAACTTGTTCCATTTAACTATTTTGAAGGAAATGGCACCGACTACTCGACACACCGTGAATATGAATGAAGAGGAATTCCGTACTTTTCTAGCTTCAAACATAGCCGCAGTACAGGCTGCGCTACATACCAACAATAACCTTAGATCTAGCAGTACAGGAAATCGTGTAGGATGCACCTACAAAGAATTCACTGCCTGCAAACCTTTGGAATTTGATGGAACCGAAGGACCGATCGGATTGAAACGGTGGACCGAGAAGGTCGAATCGGTGTTTGCCATAAGTAAGTGTACTGAAGAGGACAAAGTAAAGTACGCTACGCATACCTTCACAGGTTCAGCGTTAACATGGTGGAATACCTATCTAGAGCAAGTGGGACAAGACGATGCGTACGCACTACCGTGGTCAGCATTCAAGCACTTGATGAATGAGAAGTACCGTCCCAGAACCGAGGTCAATAAGCTCAAGACAGAACTTAGAGGGTTACGAACCCAAGGATTTGATATTACCACGTACGAAAGACGATTCACAGAATTGTGCCTATTGTGTCCGGGAGCATTCGAAGATGAGGAAGAGAAGATCGACGCGTTTGTGAAAGGATTACCGGAAAGAATCCAAGAAGATATAAGTTCACACGAGCCCGCCTCCATACAACAGGCATGTAGAATGGCTCACAAACTCGTGAACCAAATTGAAGAAAGAATTAAAGAACATACTGCTGAAGAGGCCAATGTGAAGCAAGTCAAAAGAAAGTGGGAGGAAAATGGTGATAAGAATCACCAATACAACAACAACATCAATTACAACAATAATCGCAAAAATTATCCCAACAATCGCAACATCAATCGCAACTACAACAAACGGCCCAACAACAACAACAACAACAACAACAGCAACTACAACAATCATCCCAACAACAATAATAACCGCAACAACAACAACAATCAGAAGCAGCTATGCCAAAGGTGTGAAAAGAATCACTCGGGGTTCTGCACCAAATTTTGCAACAAGTGTAAAAGAAATGGTCATAGCGCGGCGAAGTGTGAGGTCTACGGACCAGGGGTTAATAGAACGAAAGGAACAAATGGTGTCGGAACGAGTAATGGCGGAGCAAGTAGTGTCGGAGCAAGTTATGCCAATGTAGTTTGTTATAAATGTGGAAAACCGGGCCACATTATTAGAAATTGCCCGAACCAGGAGAACACGAATGGACAAGGCCGTGGAAAAGTTTTCAATATTAATGCGGCAGAGGCACAGGAAGACCCGGAGCTTGTTACGGGTACGCTTCTTATTGACAATAAATCTGCTTACGTTTTATTTGATTCGGGTGCGGATAGGAGCTATATGAGTAGAGATTTTTGCGCTAAATTAAGTTGTCCATTGACGCCTTTGGATAGTAAATTTTTACTCGAATTAGCAAATGGTAAATTAATTTCAGCAGATAATATATGTCGGAATCGAGAAATTAAACTGGTTAGCGAAACATTTAAGATTGATTTGATACCAGTAGAGTTAGGGAGTTTTGATGTGATAATCGGTATGGACTGGTTGAAAGAAGTGAAAGCGGAGATCGTTTGTTACAAAAATGCAATTCGCATTATACGAGAAAAAGGAAAACCCTTAATGGTGTACGGAGAAAAGGGCAACACGAAGCTACATCTTATTAGTAATTTGAAGGCACAAAAACTAATAAGAAAAGGTTGCTATGCTGTTCTAGCACACGTCGAGAAAGTACAAACTGAAGAAAAGAGCATCAATGATGTTCCCGTCGCAAAAGAATTTCCTGATGTATTTCCGAAAGAATTACCGGGATTACCCCCACATCGATCCGTTGAATTTCAAATAGATCTTGTACCAGGAGCTGCACCAATAGCTCGTGCTCCTTACAGACTCGCACCCAGCGAGATGAAAGAACTACAAAGCCAATTACAAGAACTTTTAGAGCGTGGTTTCATTCGACCAAGCACATCACCGTGGGGAGCTCCTGTTTTGTTTGTCAAGAAGAAAGATGGTACATTCAGGTTGTGTATTGACTACCGAGAGTTGAACAAACTTACCATCAAGAACCGCTACCCACTACCGAGAATCGATGACTTATTTGATCAACTACAAGGCTCGTCTGTTTATTCAAAGATTGACTTACGTTCCGGGTATCATCAAATGCGGGTGAAAGAAGATGATATTCCAAAGACTGCTTTCAGAACACGTTACGGTCATTACGAGTTTATGGTCATGCCGTTTGGTTTAACTAATGCACCAGCTGTGTTCATGGACCTTATGAACCGAGTGTGTGGACCATACCTTGACAAGTTTGTCATTGTTTTCATTGATGACATACTTATTTACTCAAAGAATGACCAAGAACACGGTGAACATTTGAGAAAGGTGTTAGAAGTATTGAGGAAGGAAGAATTGTACGCTAAGTTTTCAAAATGTGCATTTTGGTTGGAAGAAGTTCAATTCCTCGGTCACATAGTGAACAAAGAAGGTATTAAGGTGGATCCGGCAAAGATAGAAACTGTTGAAAAGTGGGAAACCCCGAAAACTCCGAAACACATACGCCAGTTTTTAGGACTAGCTGGTTACTACAGAAGGTTCATCCAAGACTTTTCCAGAATAGCAAAACCCTTGACTGCATTAACGCATAAAGGGAAGAAATTTGAATGGAATGATGAACAAGAGAAAGCGTTTCAGTTATTGAAGAAAAAGCTAACTACGGCACCTATATTGTCATTGCCTGAAGGGAATGATGATTTTGTCATTTATTGTGATGCATCAAAGCAAGGTCTCGGTTGTGTATTAATGCAACGAACGAAGGTGATTGCTTATGCGTCTAGACAATTGAAGATTCACGAACAAAATTATACGACGCATGATTTGGAATTAGGCGCGGTTGTTTTTGCATTAAAGACTTGGAGGCACTACTTATATGGGGTCAAAAGTATTATATATACCGACCACAAAAGTCTTCAACACATATTTAATCAGAAACAACTGAATATGAGGCAGCGTAGGTGGATTGAATTATTGAATGATTACGACTTTGAGATTCGTTACCACCCGGGGAAGGCAAATGTGGTAGCCGATGCCTTGAGCAGGAAGGACAGAGAACCCATTCGAGTAAAATCTATGAATATAATGATTCATAATAACCTTACTACTCAAATAAAGGAGGCGCAACAAGGAGTTTTAAAAGAGGGAAATTTAAAGGATGAAATACCGAAAGGATCGGAGAAGCATCTTAATATTCGGGAAGACAGAACCCGGTATAGGGCTGAAAGGATTTGGGTACCAAAATTTGGAGATATGAGAGAAATGGTACTTAGAGAAGCTCATAAAACCAGATACTCAATACATCCTGGAACGGGGAAGATGTACAAGGATCTCAAGAAACATTTTTGGTGGCCGGGTATGAAAGCCGATGTTGCTAAATACGTAGGAGAATGTTTGTCGTGTTCTAAGGTCAAAGCTGAGCATCAGAAACCATCAGGTCTACTTCAACAACCCGAAATCCCGGAATGGAAATGGGAAAACATTACCATGGATTTCATCACTAAATTGCCAAGGACTGCAAGTGGTTTTGATACTATTTGGGTAATAGTTGATCGTCTCACCAAATCAGCACACTTCCTACCAATAAGAGAAGATGACAAGATGGAGAAGTTAGCACGACTGTATTTGAAGGAAGTCGTCTCCAGACATGGAATACCAATATATATTATCTCTGATAGGGATGGCAGATTTATTTCAAGATTCTGGCAGACATTACAGCAAGCATTAGGAACTCGTCTAGACATGAGTACTGCCTATCATCCACAAACTGATGGGCAGAGCGAAAGGACGATACAAACGCTTGAAGACATGCTACGAGCATGTGTTATTGATTTCGGAAACAGTTGGGATCGACATCTACCGTTAGCAGAATTTTCCTACAACAACAGCTACCATTCAAGCATTGAGATGGCGCCGTTTGAAGCACTTTATGGTAGAAAGTGCAGGTCTCCGATTTGTTGGAGTGAAGTGGGGGATAGACAGATTACGGGTCCGGAGATTATACAAGAAACTACCGAGAAGATCATCCAAATTCAACAACGGTTGAAAACCGCCCAAAGTCGACAAAAGAGCTACGCTGACATTAAAAGAAAAGATATGGAATTTGAAATTGGAGAGATGGTCATGCTTAAAGTTGCACCTTGGAAAGGCGTTGTTCGATTTGGTAAACGAGGGAAATTAAATCCAAGGTATATTGGACCATTCAAGATTATTGATCGTGTCGGACCAGTAGCTTACCGACTAGAGTTACCTCAACAACTCGCGGCTGTACATAACACTTTCCACGTCTCGAATTTAAAGAAATGTTTTGCTAAAGAAGATCTCACTATTCCGTTAGATGAAATCCAAATCAACGAAAAACTTCAATTCATCGAAGAACCCGTCGAAATAATGGATCGTGAGGTTAAAAGACTTAAGCAAAACAAGATACCAATTGTTAAGGTTCGATGGAATGCTCGTAGAGGACCTGAGTTCACCTGGGAGCGTGAAGATCAGATGAAGAAGAAATACCCGCATCTATTTCCAGAAGATTCGTCAACACCTTCAACAGCTTAAAATTTCGGGACGAAATTTATTTAACGGGTAGGTACTGTAGTGACCCGAACTTTTCCATGTTTATATATATTAATTGAGATTGATATTTACATGATTAAATGTTTCCAACATGTTAAGCAATCAAACTTGTTAAGACTTGATTAATTGAAATATGTTTCATATAGACAATTGACCACCCAAGTTGACCGGTGATTCACGAACGTTAAAACTTGTAAAAACTATATGATGACATATATATGGATATATATATATAGTTAACATGATACTATGATAAGTAAACATATCATTAAGTATATTAACAATGAACTACATATGTAAAAACAAGACTACTAACTTAATGATTTTTAAACGAGACATATATGTAACGATTATCGTTGTAAAGACATTTAATGTATATATATCATATTAAGAGATATTCATACATGATAATATCATGATAATATAATAATTTAAAATCTCATTTGATATTATAAACATTGGGTTAACAACATTTAACAAGATCGTTAACCTAAAGGTTTCAAAACAACACTTACATGTAACGACTAACGATGACTTAACGACTCAGTTAAAATGTATATACATGTAGTGTTTTAATATGTATTTATACACTTTTGAAAGACTTCAATACACTTATCAAAATACTTCTACTTAACAAAAATGCTTACAATTACATCCTCGTTCAGTTTCATCAACAATTCTACTCGTATGCACCGGTATTCGTACTCGTACAATACACAGCTTTTAGATGTATGTACTATTGGTATATAAACTCCAATGATCAGCTCTTAGCAGCCCATGTGAGTCACCTAACACATGTGGGAACCATCATTTGGCAACTAGCATGAAATATCTCATAAAATTACAAAAATATGAGTAATCATTCATGACTTATTTACATGAAAACAAAATTACATATCCTTTATATCTAATCCATACACCAACGACCAAAAACACCTACAAACACTTTCATTCTTCAATTTTCTTCATCTAATTGATCTCTCTCAAGTTCTATCTTCAAGTTCTAAGTGTTCTTCATAAATTCCAAAAGTTCTAGTTTCATAAAATCAAGAATACTTTCAAGTTTGCTAGCTCACTTCCAATCTTGTAAGGTGATCATCCAACCTCAAGAAATCTTTGTTTCTTACAGTAGGTTATCATTCTAATACAAGGTAATAATCATATTCAAACTTTGGTTCAATTTTTATAACTATAACAATCTTATTTCAAGTGATGATCTTACTTGAACTTGTTTTCGTGTCATGATTCTGCTTCAAGAACTTCGAGCCATCCAAGGATCCATTGAAGCTAGATCCATTTTTCTCTTTTCCAGTAGGTTTATCCAAGGAACTTAAGGTAGTAATGATGTTCATAACATCATTCGATTCATACATATAAAGCTATCTTATTCGAAGGTTTAAACTTGTAATCACTAGAACATAGTTTAGTTAATTCTAAACTTGTTCGCAAACAAAAGTTAATCCTTCTAACTTGACTTTTAAAATCAACTAAACACATGTTCTATATCTATATGATATGCTAACTTAATGATTTAAAACCTGGAAACACGAAAAACACCGTAAAACCGGATTTACGCCGTCGTAGTAACACCGCGGGCTGTTTTGGGTTAGTTAATTAAAAACTATGATAAACTTTGATTTTAAAGTTGTTATTCTGAGAAAATGATTTTTATTATGAACATAAAACTATATCCAAAAATTATGATTAAACTCAAAGTGGAAGTATGTTTTCTAAAATGGTCATCTAGACGTCGTTCTTTCGACTGAAATGACTACCTTTACAAAAACGACTTGTAACTTATTTTTCCGACTATAAACCTATACTTTTCTATTTAGATTCATAAAATAGAGTTCAATATGAAACCATAGCAATTTGATTCACTCAAAACGGATTTAAAATGAAGAAGTTATGGGTAAAACAAGATTGGATAATTTTTCTCATTTTAGCTACGTGAAAATTGGTAACAAATCTATTCCAACCATAACTTAATTGAAATGTCCCGTTCTTATTGATTAAAAACGTTCCATATTAATTGATTTCGTTGCGAGGTTTTGACCTCTATATGAGACGTTTTTCAAAGACTGCATTCATTTTTAAAACAAACCATAACCTTTATTTCATAAATAAAGGTTTAAAAAGCTTTACGTAGATTATCAAATAATGATAATCTAAAATATCCTGTTACACACGACCATTACATAATGGTTTACAATACAAATATGTTACATCGAAATCAGTTTCTTGAATGCAGTTTTTACACAATATCATACAAACATGGACTCCAAATCTTGTCCTTATTTTAGTATGCAACAGCGGAAGCTCTTAATATTCACCTGAGAATAAACATGCTTTAAACGTCAACAAAAATGTTGGTGAGTTATAGGTTTAACCTATATATATCAAATCGTAACAATAGACCACAAGATTTCATATTTCAATACACATCCCATACATAGAGATAAAAATCATTCATATGGTGAACACCTGGTAACCGACAATAACAAGATGCATATATAAGAATATCCCCATCATTCCGGGACACCCTTCGGATATGATATAAATTTCGAAGTACTAAAGCATCCGGTACTTTGGATGGGGTTTGTTAGGCCCAATAGATCTATCTTTAGAATTCGCGTCAATTAGGGTGTCTGTTCCCTAATTCTTAGATTACCAGACTTAATAAAAAGGGGCATATTCGATTTCGATAATTCAACCATAGAATGTAGTTTCACGTACTTGTGTCTATTTTGTAAATCATTTATAAAATCTGCATGTATTCTCATCCCAAAAATATTAGATTTTAAAAGTGGGACTATAACTCACTTTCACTGATTTTTACTTCGTCGGGAAGTAAGACTTGGCCACTGGTTGATTCACGAACCTATAACAATATATACATATATATCAAAGTATGTTCAAAATATATTTACAACACTTTTAATATATTTTGATGTTTTAAGTTTATTAAGTCAGCTGTCCTCGTTAGTAACCTACAACTAGTTGTCCACAGTTAGATGTACAGAAATAAATCGATAAATATTGTCTTGAATCAATCCACGACCCAGTGTATACGTATCTCAGTATTGATCACAACTCAAACTATATATATTTTGGAATCAACCTCAACCCTGTATAGCTAACTCCAACATTCACATATAGAGTGTCTATGGTTGTTCCGAAATATATATAGATGTGTCGACATGATAGGTCGAAACATTGTATACGTGTCTATGGTATCTCAAGATTACATAATATACAATACAAGTTGATTAAGTTATGGTTGGAATAGATTTGTTACCAATTTTCACGTAGCTAAAATGAGAAAAATTATCCAATCTTGTTTTACCCATAACTTCTTCATTTTAAATCCGTTTTGAGTGAATCAAATTGATACGGTTTCATATTGAACTCTATTTTATGAATCTAAACAGAAAAGTATAGGTTTATAGTCGTAAAAATAAGTTAAAAGTCATTTTTGTAAAGGTAGTCATTTCAGTCGAAAGAACGACGTCTAGATGACCATTTTAGAAAACATACTTCCACTTTGAGTTTAACCATAATTTTTGGATATAGTTTCATGTTCATAATAAAAATCATTTTCCCAGAATAACAACTTTTAAATCAAAGTTTATCATAGTTTTTAATTAACTAACCCAAAACAGCCCGCGGTGTTACTACGACGGCGTAAATCCGGTTTTACGGTGTTTTTCGTGTTTCCAGGTTTTAAATCATTAAGTTAGCATATCATATAGATATAGAACATGTGTTTAGTTGATTTTAAAAGTCAAGTTAGAAGGATTAACTTTTATTTGCGAACAAGTTTAGAATTAACTAAACTATGTTCTAGTGATTACAAGTTTAAACCTTCGAATAAGATAGCTTTATATGTATGAATCGAATGATGTTATGAACATCATTACTACCTTAAGTTCCTTGGATAAACCTACTGGAAAAGAAAAAAGTGGATCTAGCTTCAATGGATCCTTGGATGGCTCGAAGTTCTTGAAGCAGAATCATGACACGAAAACAAGTTCAAGTAAGATCATCACTTGAAATAAGATTGTTATAGTTATAGAAATTGAACCAAAGTTTGAATATGATTATTACCTTGTATTAGAATGATAACCTACTGTAAGAAACAAAGATTTCTTGAGGTTGGATGATCACCTTACAAGATTGGAAGTGAGCTAGTAAACTTGAAAGTATTCTTGATTTTATGAAACTAGAACTTTTGGAATTTATGAAGAACACTTAGAACTTGAAGATAGAACTTGAGAGAGATCAATTAGATGAAGAAAATTGAAGAATGAAAGTGTTTGTAGGTGTTTTTGGTCGTTGGTGTATGGATTAGATATAAAAGATATGTAATTTTGTTTTCATGTAAATAAGTCATGAATGATTACTCATATTTTTGTAATTTTATGAGATATTTCATGCTAGTTGCCAAATGATGGTTCCCACATGTGTTAGGTGACTCACATGGGCTGCTAAGAGCTGATCATTGGAGTGTATATACCAATAGTACATACATCTAAAAGCTGTGTATTGTACGAGTACGAATACGGGTGCATACGAGTAGAATTGTTGATGAAACTGAACGAGGATGTAATTGTAAGCATTTTTGTTAAGTAGAAGTATTTTGATAAGTGTCTTGAAGTCTTTCAAAAGTGTATGAATACATATTAAAACACTACATGTATATACATTTTAACTGAGTCGTTAAGTCATCGTTAGTCGTTACATGTAAATGTTGTTTTGAAACCTTTAGGTTAACGATCTTGTTGAATGTTGTTAACCCATTGTTTATTATAACAAATGAGATATTAAATTGTTATATTATCATGATATTATGATATATAATATATCTCAGTATGATGTATATACAGTTAAATGTCGTTACAACGATAATCGTTACATATATGTCTCGTTTCGAAATCATTAAGTTAGTAGTCTTATTTTTACATATGTATTTCATTGTTAATACACTTAATAATATATTTACTTATCATTTAACATAATTAACCAAGTGTATCAATATCTTAATACGATTCATATGTACCTAGTAAGACGTTGTTATAACGATAATCGTTATATATATCGTTTTCGAGTTTCTTAAATTAATAGTCTCATTTTTATGTATATAACTCATTGTTAAAATACCTAATGAGATACATACTTATAATAAAAACATGTTAACTATATATATAACCATATATATGTCATCGTATAGTTTTTACAAGTTTTACGTTCGTGAATCACCGGTCAACTTGGGTGGTCAATTGTCTATATGAAACATATTTCAATTAATCAAGTCTTAACAAGTTTGATTGCTTAACATGTTGGAAACATTTAATCATGTAAATATCAATCTCAATTAATATATATAAACATGGAAAAGTTCGGGTCACTACATTAATCAACTTGTATTGTATATTATGTAATCTTGAGATACCATAGACATGTATACAATGTTTCGACCTATCATGTCGACACATCTATATATATTTCGGAACAACCATAGACACTCTATATGTGAATGTTGGAGTTAGCTATACAGGGTTGAGGTTGATTCCAAAATATATATAGTTTAAGTTGTGATCAATACTGAGATACGTATACACTGGGTCGTGGATTGATTCAAGATAATATTTATCGATTTATTTCTGTACATCTAACTGTGGACAACTAGTTGTAGGTTACTAACGAGGACAGCTGACTTAATAAACTTAAAACATCAAAATATATTAAAAGTATTGTAAATATATTTTGAACATACTTTGATATATATGTATATATTGTTATAGGTTCGTGAATCAACCAGTGGTCAAGTCTTACTTCCCGACGAAGTAAAAATCTGTGAAAGTGAGTTATAGTCCCACTTTTAAAATCTAATATTTTTGGGATGAGAATACATGCAGGTTTTATAAATGATTTACAAAATAGACACAAGTACGTGAAACTACATTCTATGGTTGAATTATCGAAATCGAATATGCCCCTTTTTATTAAGTCTGGTAATCTAAGAATTAGGGAACAGACACCCTAATTGACGCGAATCCTAAAGATAGATCTATTGGGCCTAACAAACCCCATCCAAAGTACCGGATGCTTTAGTACTTCAAAATTTATATCATATCCGAAGGGTGTCCCGGAATGATGGGGATATTCTTATATATGCGTCTTGTTATTGTCGGTTACCAGGTGTTCACCATATGAATGATTTTTATCTCTATGTATGGGATGTGTATTGAAATATGAAATCTTGTGGTCTATTGTTACGATTTGATATATATAGGTTAAACCTATAACTCACCAAAATTTTTGTTGACGTTTAAAGCATGTTTATTCTCAGGTGAATATTAAGAGCTTCCGCTGTTGCATACTAAAATAAGGACAAGATTTGGAGTCCATGTTTGTATGATATTGTGTAAAAACTGCATTCAAGAAACTGATTTCGATGTAACATATTTGTATTGTAAACCATTATGTAATGGTCGTGTGTAAACAGGATATTTTAGATTATCATTATTTGATAATCTACGTAAAGCTTTTTAAACCTTTATTTATGAAATAAAGGTTATGGTTTGTTTTAAAAATGAATGCAGTCTTGAAAAAACGTCTCATATAGAGGTCAAAAACCTCGCAACGAAATCAATTAATATGGAACGTTTTTAATCAATAAGAACGGGACATTTCATATGCTAGGGAAAGACCATTCGGATTCCATTCTCGAGAACTACACAAAAACAGAACATCTAATTCTAACAGAAATACATATTACCCTAAAAAGATTCGAACCTCCCCACACTTAGTTAGATGTGGTGTTGAAATTGTGATTAACGTTATTTTCAATTGGATTATCAGCAATTTGTATATCTCTGACTTTTTCTTCAATCCATTTGTTGATTTCTTCCGTAGCTTTCACAAATTCAACTAACATCGCCTTTTCTTTTGGCGATAAATTGGATATTAATCGGTTACATAACTTAAAGTTTCCCTTAATCTTAGCATCGTGAATCCGTTTATAAAGTTTCTTCGTTGAACTGTTAAAAACGGGTTCATCTAATTTCTTATCATCAACGGGGTTCTTTGTGATTGGATCATTATTAAGTGTTTCTTCATCTTCCCCGCACTTATGCGTTTTTATTGGTCTAACAGTTTTGGTTGGTGGAGATCTAAACTTTCGGTTCACAAAGGTGATCGATTTATCATCATCCCTAAGTGTCATTCTACCTTCTCTTATATCAATGAATGCCTCGGTGGTTGCTAAAAATGGGCGACCTAAAATTAGAGGAATATCAAGGTTTTCCTCCATATTAATTACTATGAAGTTTTCAACAAAGGTCAAACTTCCCACATTAACAAGTAAATTATTTGCTATTCTAACCGGGTGTTTAATGGTTAGGTCAAATGATTGAACACCTATTTTGGTTGGTTTTAATTTACCCATACCTAATCTTTTGTATAAGGAAAGAGGCATAATAATTGCACTTGCTCCTAAATCTGCGAGTCCATTATATACAGCACCATCATTAAGCAAGCAAGAAATGATAAATTCACCCGGGTCTCCTGCTTTAGTAAGTCGAGTTGGTTTGTAAACCTTTTTCGGGTGTTCTTTTCTTGGTTCTTTCACTTCTATTTGAACTTCTTGTTCACATTTTTCTTCATTTCTTGGAATGGGAGGTTTGTATAAGAATTCTTCTTCATCACTCCAATTTGAATCCTCCCTATTTTCCAATTTTGATTTTTCATATGTTGTTGATAACATATTTATGTTTTCATTTTTAGGGTTTTCTTGGGTGGTGAAGTTATGATTGACTTCATTGTCAACTTTCATCGGACCATGTATGTAATGTTTAACTCTGTGACCATTAACTTTAAATTCAATTCCATTTGAATTTATTAATTCTACTGTTCCGTATGGGAAAACTCTTTTGACTATGAATGGTCCAGACCATCTTGATTTCAATTTTTCAGGAAATAGCTTGAATCGTGAATTGAAAAGAAGGACTCTGTCTCCTTCCTTAAATTCTTTTGAACTTATGATTCTTTTATCATGCCATTTCTTCGTTCTTTCTTTATAGATTAACGAATTTTCGTATGCTTCCTGTCTTAATTCTTCTAATTCATTTAGTTGACTTAACCGTAGACGTCCGGCTTCATGTAAATCAAGATTACATGTCTTCAAAGCCCAAAATGCTTTATGTTCAATTTCTACTGAAAGATGACATGCTTTTTCGTAAACGAGTCTAAAAGGTGTGGTACCAATTGGAGTTTTGTAGGCTGTTCTAAAAGCCCAGAGTGCATCCTCTAATTTCATGGACCATTCCTTCGGATTTGATCCTACGGTTTTCTCTAGAATACGTTTTAAAGCTCGGTTGGTATTTTCAACTTGTCCACTTGTTTGTGGATGATAAGCGGTTGAGATTTTATGAGTTACTCCATATCTTTTGAGAACTTTCTCAAGTTGATATTACATAAATGAGTACCCCGATCACTTATTAAAGCTTTCGGTATTCCAAACCTTGCAAAAAGACGTTTTAAAAAGTTAACTACAACTCGTGCATCGTTAGTTGGGAGAGCTTGTGCTTCCGCCCATTTAGATACATAATCAATGGCAACGAGAATGTATAGATTATTATGAGATTTTGGAAATGGACCCATAAAGTCAATACCTCAAATGTCAAATACTTCACATACTTGAATGACATTTTGTGGCATTTCATCACGTTGACTTGTGATAATGCTAAAAACAAACATATATTTCATAGCATTATTCCTCAAGAAAGACAAGCTTTTAGTTGCAATTGTTCTATTTACAAGTGATATTCGTTTAAATAATAAAAGATGAAGACAAAAGACAGATTCAACGAATTGAATACGCAAACGACCAAAAAGCTCAAAAGTACAAAATACAATCAAAGAGGTTCCAATTATTGATAAGAAACGTCTCGAAATTACAAGAGTACAAGATTCAAAACGCAAAGTACAAGATATTAAATTGTACGCAAGGACGTTCGAAAATCCGGAGCCGGGACCAGAGTCAACTCTCAACGCTCGACGCAACGGACTAAAAATTACAAGTCAACTATGCACATAAATATAATATAATATTTAAATAATTCTTATAATTATTTATATATTATAATAAATAATAAAAACCGTCGGCAAGAAAGACTCCAAACTGGACTGAGCTGTAATTTCAATCTCCGCGACTCGCGGAGTTTGAAGGCCAAAAATGCCGCGAGTCGCGGAGCCCCAAGTTTTGAAAGTCCCTATAAAAGCAACCGAATTCTGAGCATTTATCATCATCTTTTTCTTCTTCTCTCATAATACTACGTAAATATTTATATTTATATTTTAATTTTAATTTTAATTTTAATTATAATTCTAATAATAAGGGTATGTTAGCGAATGTTGTAAGGGTGTAAGTCGAAATTCTGTCCGTGTAACGCTACGCTATTTTTAATAATTGTAAGTTATGTTCAACCTTTTTAATTTAATGTCTCATAGCTAAGTTATTATTATGCTTATTTAATCCGAAGTAATCATGATGTTGGGCTAATTACTAAAATTAGGTAATTGGACTTTGTACCATAATTGGGGTTTGGACAAAAGAACGACACTTGTGGAAATTAGACTATGGGCTATTAATGGGCTTTATATTTGTTTAACTAAATGATAGTTTGTTAATGTTAATATAAAGATTTACAATTGGGCGTCCCTATAAATTACCATATACACTCGATCGGACACGATGGGCGGGGTATTTATATGTACAAATAATCGTTCATTTAACCGGACACGGGAATGGATTAATAGTCACTAGAATAATTAAAACATGGGTGAAATTATGTACAAGGACACTTGGTATAATTGATAACAAAATATTAAAACCTTGGGTTACACTCAGTCGACATCCTGGTGTAATTATTAAACAAAGTATTAAAATCTTGTTACAGTTTAAGTCCCCAATTAGTTGGAATATTTAACTTTGGGTATAAGGATAATTTGACGAGGACACTCGCACTTTATATTTATGACTGATGGACTGTTATGGACAAAAACCAGACGGACATATTAAATAATCCAGGACAAAGGACAATTAACCCATGGGCATAAAACTAAAATCAACACGTCAAACATCATGATTACGGAAGTTTAAATAAGCATAATTCTTTTATTTCATATTTAATTTCCTTTATTTTATATTTAATTGCACTTCTAATTATCGCATTTTTATTGTTATTGTATTTAATTGCACTTTTAATTATCGTACTTTTTAATTATCGCAAGTTTATTTTATCGTACTTTTATTATTCGCAATTTCATTATCGTTATTTACTTTATGCTTTAATTTAAGTCTTGTATTTATTTTTAATATTTTACATTTGGTTTTAACCGCGACTAAAGTTTTAAAATCGACAAACCGGTCATTAAACGGTAAAAACCCCCCTTTATAATAATAATATTACTTATATATATATATATTTGTATTTTTATAAAAGTAAACTAATATAGCGTTAAGCTTTGTTTAAAAAGATTCCCTGTGGAACGAACCGGACTTACTAAAAACTACACTACTGTACGATTAGGTACACTGCCTATAAGTGTTGTAGCAAGGTTTAAGTATATCCATTCTATAAATAAATAAATATCTTGTGTAAAATTGTATCGTATTTAATAGTATTTTCTGTAAAAATATAAGCTATTTTATATACTACTCTGCTAAAACATCAAGTATTTTTGGCGCCGCTGCCGGGGAACTTCTTAAACGCCGGAAGCGCAACGCTAATAGGAAAAAAAAAAATTTAGTTTACTTTTATTAAAATTCGTTTTTATAAAAATACGTTTTAAAAATTCGAAAATATAAAAAGAAAAACAAAAATATAAATACTTTTAGGAGTTTGATAAATATTTAAGTTTTATAAAGTTTCTTTAGTTTGTAAAAATATAAGTTTTATTTAATTTATTTTATAAATATATTTTATAAATATAAAAAACCGAAAAAAAAAATATAAATATATATAAATCTATTTTTTTTATTGTTATAAAGTATTTTATTTTTATCTTAGTTATTAAAGATAAGTTTTATTTAAATTATATAAATATTTTAATTAATATAAACAGAAAATATAAAAACAGAAAACAGAAAATAAAAAAAAAATTAAAGAAAAACGCGTCGAATTTTAAACCTGTCAGTTGAATTTCTGAAACCCCCGAGTCGCGGGGTTTGGTGCCTTGAATACCGCAACTCGCGGAGGGGACCTGACACCAACAGGAAGCCCTAATCCTGCATTTATTACGGAGTATTATTAATTATTATTAATTAATTTGTAATTAGGGTTAAATATTTAATTAATTTAGTATTTAATTTAAGTTTTAATTAATTTGTATTATTTAGTATTAATTAGTTTAATTAATTTATAAAATTAGTAGTTTTAATAAATAAATAATATAAAAATAATATTTTTATAAAAATTGTACTTTTTACAACTTTTTGTATATTTTTATATTTTATCCCCTTTTTAATTGTTTTAGCATAATATTTGTATTTTTAGCTCATATTTAGTTTTAAACATAGTTTTTGCCATAGTTATTTTTACTTCTAGATTTTTAGGCTTTGCCGTAGAATTCCTTAAGTGCTTTTTCTTTAGACTAAGATTTAGGTGCTTTAGAATTTTGCGACGCCTTTTTAAGTTTTAGTTTCTTTTTAAGTTATTTCCATTTGGGATATAGTTTTTCCTGTAAGCTTTAATATTTTTAGACACCTTTTACTATGTATCAATTATCATTCCAATTAGTAATCTCAATTTGCGATTATAATTTTAAGTTAGTTGTAGTAATAAGGTTAGGTTAGTCAAGTATTTTTAAGTTTTATAAGTTTCTTTTATTTTTCCGTCACCTTTTATTTTTCAACCATTTTTCTTTTTCGACCTTTTCCGACGAACTCTTTTTCTTTCTTATTTCTCGCTATTCTAGTTTTAGGACATAGATTTTTATTCTACTTCTTATCTAAATTTTCTTAAAATTACGAAAATTTATTTTAAGTGGTTAAATTGATAGACATCAAAATTTTCTGGTTCGTAGTAATAGTTGGATTTGTACGTGGACCGGGTTATTGGAGCCAAACAGTCCTCAATTATATTGAGACCAAACGAATCCTGCCCCTCTGCTGCATCTTTTGGCTATTCGAAACGTGGGCAAAGTCAGAAAAGTCTATTGATTGGATAACTTATTATAATTTTTCTTTCCTTTTAAAAACTAATAGGATATTCAGTGAATGCACCGAGCAAGACGTTCACCACCTTTTGTACGTTCACCACCTGTAACTAGATCAAGACATTTAGCAAATATTACTGCCGTTGATTTTTCTTTAGAATCGTCATCCAGTCAACCAAGTACTTCAGTTCAAATTTCCGATAATCCATTTTTTGAACCCGACCTCACAATTGAGAATCCGGAGAATATTCAGGAACGGTTCGTAGATCCTGAACCACTAAACTTTCCTCCGGAACCACCAATCATTCAAACAGAGATTGTTGAGGAACGAACCATTAAATCAGAATCCTCTAGTGATTCCGATTCAACAAATTCAATTATGGAAAATCTGGAACCTTTAAGTATGGAAGACCGAATGAGAGCTAAACGCACTGGCCAAGGTCACGCAATTACTCATCCAGACATTAATGCGCCAGATTATGAAATCAAAGGGCAAATTCTACACATGGTGACTAATCAATGCCAATTTAGTGGTGCGCCGAAGGAAGATCCAAATGAACATTTACGTACCTTTAATAGGATCTGCACACTATTTAAAATCCGAGAAGTGGAGGATGAACAGATATATCTCATGTTATTTCCCTGGACTTTAAAGGGAGAAGCCAAAGATTGGTTGGAATCGTTACCTGAAGGGGCGATTGATACATGGGATGTTTTAGTTGACAAATTTCTTAAACAATTCTTTCCGGCATCTAAAGCCGTAAGACTTCAAGCAGAAATTGTTACGTTTACACAGAAGCCAAATGAAACTCTATATGAGGCGCGGACAAGATGTGGAAAGTTGTTAAGAGGATGTCCGCAACATGGTTTAGACACCTGTCAAATAGTACAAATATTCTACCAAGGATGCGACATCACTACAAGAAAAGACATAGATATAGCAGCTGGTGGTTCTATTATGAAGAAAACCAAAACTGATGCTTACAAAATTATTGATAACACTGCTTCCCACTCACATGAGTGGCACCAAGAAAAAGATATCGTTAGATCATCTAAAGCAGCTAGAGCCGATTCTAGCCATGACTTAGATTCCATTTCCGCAAAGATAGATGCTGTCGAGAGACGAATGGAAAAGATGACTAAGGATATTCACTCAATACGAATTAGTTGTGAGTAGTGTGGAGGACCACATTTGACAAAAGATTGTCTCAGTATTGAATTAACAATGGAACAAAGAGAGAATATTTCATACATAAACCAAAGGCCTGGAAATAATTATCAGAATAATTATCAACCGCCAAGACCGATTTACAATCAAAACCAGAGTTATAACAGAAATATTCCATACCACAACCAACAAGGTCCTAGCAATCAACAAGTATCCAATAATACTTACAATCAGCAAAGACCTAATTTTCAAAACAAACCACCACAACAAACAGATGATAAAAAGCCGAATTTAGAAGATATGATGACGAAGCTAGTTGAAACTCAAACGCAGTTTTTCACATCTCAAAAACAAACTAATGAACAAAATGCTCAAGCATTTAGAAATCAACAAGCTTCTATTCAAAATCTGGAACAAGAAGTAAGTAACCTAGCAAGGTTAATAGGTGAAAGAAAACCGGGAAGTCTACCTAGTGATACAAATGCTAACCCCCGGAATGAAACAGCTAAAGCTATTACCACAAGAAGTGGTACAACACTTAAACCACCGAAAATACCTGTAACTTCTGATGAAGCTATTCCTACTCCACAAGAACCACAACCTGATCAAGATAAGGAAAAAGAACCGGTAGTTGAAAAGGTTAATGAAGATAACACAGTTAAGGCTAAACCTTATGTTAAACCATACCAACCACCACTTCCTTACCCGAGTAAAATGAAGAAAGAGAAACTTGAAGCCGAGCAATCCAAATTCTTGGATATGTTTAAACAGATAAATGTAAATCTTCCTTTCATTGATGTGATTTCAGGAATGCCTAGATATGCTAAATTCTTGAAAGATCTAATCTCAAATAGAAAGAAAATGGAAGAACTCTCGGCTGTTACTATGAATGCTAATTGTTCAGCAGTGCTGTTAAATAAGATACCAGAAAAACTATCTGATCCAGGAAGTTTCACAATTCCATGTTTTATGGGTAGTCTTAGTTCAATAGAAGCATTGGCAGACTTAGGTGCTAGTATAAATCTAATGCCGTATTCACTATACACTAAACTAGACCTTGGAGAATTGAAACCAACAAGAATAAGCATACAACTAGCCGATAGATCAATAAAATATCCTAGAGGGATAATGGAGAACATGCTAGTTAAAGTTGGTACTTTAGTATTTCCAGTAGATTTTGTTGTTCTGAACATGGAAGAAGATTCTCAAGTTCCTCTCATATTAGGAAGACCATTCTAAAACACGGCTAAAGCAATGATAGACGTGTTCGGTAAGAAACTGACCCTAAGTATAGAGGATGAGAGTGTTACCTTTTCAGTTGATAGAGCAATGCAACAACCACAATCTGCAGATGATACATGTTATTATATTCAAACTATAGATGCACATGCAGAATTATTAGAAGAATTTCCAGAATTACAAGGAACAGGAGAATGTTCTTTAGGAGAAGGTAATGAACCAATTGATGAAGCTGAAATGTTAGCTACACTTATAGCTAATGGATATGAACCAACAATAGAAGAAATTCAAATGCTAAAAGAAGAAGACAGATATCGATACAAATCATCGATAGAAGAACCTCCGAAATTAGAGTTAAAGCCACTTCCAAACCATTTGGAATACGCTTATTTACATGGTGAATCTAAATTACCTGTAATAATATCGTCTTCTCTTACTGAAAATGAGAAATCACAACTCATTTCTGTGTTGAAAGCTCATAAACCAGCCATTGCATGGAAAATTCATGATATTAAAGGAATAAGTCCTTCGTATTGCACACATAAAATCCTTATGGAAGAAGGTCATAAAACGTATGTGCAACGCCAACGAAGACTAAATCCTAATATGCAAGATGTAGTTAAGAAAGAGATTATTAAACTGCTAGATGCAGGTTTAATTTATCCAATCTCTGATAGTCTATGGGTAAGTCCAGTTCAATGCGTACCTAAGAAGGGTGGCATGACTGTCATTACAAATGAGAAAAATGAGCTTATTCCTACTAGGACTGTAACAAGATGGCGTGTGTGTATTGATTATAGAAAATTAAATGACGCCACCAGAAAAGATCACTTTCCCTTACCTTTCATAGATCAAATGTTGGAAAGATTAGCCGGAAACAGTTACTATTGTTTTCTAGATGGATTTTCCGGATATTTTCAAATTCCAATAGCACCCGAAGATCAAGAGAAAACCACATTCACGTTCCCTTATGGTACTTTTGCTTACAAACGCATGCCATTTGGACTTTGCAACGCCCCTGCAACCTTTCAAAGGTGTATGATGGCGATTTTTCACGAAATGATAGAAGAATGCATGGAAGTTTTCATGGATGACTTTTCAGTCTTCGGTGATACATTTGAATCATGTCTAGTTAATCTGGAACGAATGCTTCTTAGATGCGAACAATCAAATCTAGTACTTAATTGGGAGAAATGCCATTTCATGGTTAAAGAAGGCATCGTTCTTGGACATAAAATTTCAAAAGAAGGAATTGAAGTGGATAGAGCTAAAGTAGATATAATTGCTAAACTTCCACATCCCACCAATGTTAGAGGAGTTAGGAGTTTTCTAGGGCATGCCGGTTTTTACCGACGTTTCATAAAAGATTTTTCTAAAATTGCCACTCCTATGAATAAACTCCTAGAAAAGGATGCTCCATTCAACTATTCAGATGAGTGTATCAAATCTTTTAATATTCTTAAAGAAAAACTCACTAATGCACCGATCATGATAACAACAAATTGGAATCTACCATTTGAACTAATGTGCGATGCAAGTGATTTTGCAATGGGAGCCGTTTTAGGATAAAGGATTGAAAAACGATTTCAACCTATATATTATGCTAGTAAGATGTTACAAGGAGCACAAACGAACTATACAACTACTGAAAAAGAACTCCTTGCTATTGTCTTTGCTTTTGAAAAATTTCGATCATATCTCGTTCTAGCAAAAACGGTGGTCTATACCGACCATTCTGCTCTTAGATACCTATTTTCAAAACAAGATGCTAAACCAAGATTAATCCGTTGGATCTTACTCTTAAAAGAGTTTGATATTGAAATCTGAGATAAAAGAGGAGCAGAAAATCTCGCCGCTGATCATCTTTCTCGTCTTGAAAATCCCGAATTAGAAGTTCTGAATGAATTGGCCATACAAGACAACTTTCCTGATGAATATCTATTGAAGATAGATTATAAAGAAATTCCATGGTTTGCAGACTATGCAAACTACTTAGTTTGTGGATTCCTTGAAAAAGGATTATCGTACCAAAAACGAAAGAAATTCTTCAGTGATATAAAACACTATTTCTGGGAAGATCCTCATCTGTTTAAAAGTTGTCCCGGTGGAATAATACGCCGATGTGTATTTAGAGATGAAGCCAGTAAAATATTAAACCATTGTCACACAGGACCAACAGGAGGGCATTATGGGCCTCAACTAACAGCAAGAAAAGTTTATGAAGCTGGATTCTATTGGCCTACAATTTACAAAGACGCACACCTTCTTTGCAATTCCTGTGATGCATGTCAAAGGGCCGGAAAAATAAGTCAACGTGATGAAATGCCACAAAATGTCATCCAAGTATGTGAAGTATTTGACATTTGGGGTATTGACTTTATGGGTCCATTTCCAAAATCTCATAATAATCTATATATACTCGTAGCCATTGATTATGTATCTAAATGGGCGGAAGCACAAGCTCTCCCAACTAACGATGCACGAGTTGTAGTCAACTTTTTAAAACGTATTTTTGCAAGGTTTGGAACACCGAAAGCTTTAATAAGTGATCGGGGTACTCATTTCTGTAATAATCAACTTGAGAAAGTTCTTAAAAGATATGGAGTAACTCATAAAATCTCCACCGCATATCATCCACAAACAAGTGGACAAGTTGAAAATACCAACCGAGCTTTAAAACGTATTCTAGAGAAAACCGTAGGATCAAATCCGAAGGAATGGTCCATTAAATAGGAGGATGCACTCTGGGCTTTTAGAACAGCCTACAAAACTCCAATTGGAACCACACCTTTTAGACTTGTTTATGGAAAAGCATGTCATCTTCCAGTAGAAATTGAACACAAAGCATTTTGGGCTTCGAAGACATGTAATCTTGATTTACATGAAGCTGGACGTCTACGATTAAGTCAACTAAACGAATTAGAAGAATTAATACATAAAGCATATGAAAATTCGTTAATCTATAAAGAAAGAACGAAGAAATGGCATGATAAAAGAATCAGAAGTTCAAAAGAATTTAAGGAAGGAGACAGAGTTCTTCTTTTCAATTCACGATTCAAGCTATTTCCTGGAAAATTGAAATCAAGATGGTCTGGACCATTCATAGTCAAAAGAGTTTTCCCATACGGAACGATAGAATTAATAAATTCAAATGGGATTGAATTTAAAGTTAATGGTCACAGAGTTAAACATTACATACATGGTCCGATGGAAGTCGACAACGAAGTTAATCACAATTTCGACACCACAGCTAACTAAGTGTGGGGAGAATCAAGTCTTTAAAGGATAATATGTATTTTTGTTAGAGTTAGATTGTATGTTTTCGTGTAGTTCTCGAAAATGGAACCCGAATGGTCTTTCCCTAGCAGACCCTAAAGAACTAGTCTTCTCCCCCCATTCTGAATTTTTTTTTTTTTAGGTTTTTACAAAATGAAGACTGCCTGTGAACTAAACCATGGTCTAATGCTACACGCTTTGATCACTAAACATAATAATGACATACTACCGAGTGAACTAGTATCAGTAATCAGAGAAAGAATGGACGGAGTTAGAAAAGAATCCAGATGCGAAGATAATAAGTTACAATTTGGTAAAGGAAAATCAAAATCCGCAGCGAAAAGAAGAGCACGACACCTAGAAAGATGTCACAAATGCGGAAAATGGTCACATGGAGGTAAATGTTCAAATAATCAAACCTATTCAAATACCGAATTTGTTACTTTATGCAGAGACGGACCGTTCATATGTTTAGAAGAAAAGACACTGAATGCTCGAGGTTACGCCTATGTAGCTATGGAAAACCAATTAAACCGACTATCTTATGAATGGGATAGATCATATAACTAAGAAATCTATTTCACAGGTATGTCTGTACAGTTTTTATTTTTTATTTTTTTTTTAACCTTTTGATAATAAACGCTAATTTGTTCGCTAAAAAGTATTAAATTGGTATTGAATAAAATTAGGTTTGGCGACCGAAATTATTGATATCATTCAAAAATTTATTACATCACTGCGAAATTTAACGTTTATTCTTAAGGTATAAATATCTTTAATCAATCAACCCAAAATATTTCAAAAATTCGTCATGAGTTAAATTAGGTCTTGGAACCGAAATTACTTTACCGAAAAGAGGGGCGCATATTTTTGATAATATTTGATTGATTAAAGTGGGATAAAAAGCCAAAAAGATTTTTAATTTTATTTTTACCATGTTTTTAAAATTAATATATAAATCTTAAATTAATATTGTAAACTTTGTAAAACCAATATATTTAAAATTGTAAATATTTGAAAAATTAATATAAGTTTGGTGTGAATTTATAATATGAATTTTTAATTTTTAAAATATGAATTTTTAATTTTATGCATTTTAAGTTTTAAGTTTGGTGTGAATTTTTAATATTAAATTTTGAATTTTATTTTTAAATTGTGTGAATTTAAAAACAAAAATTTACTTTATCTCATTAAGTTAAAAATATGATTTTTAAAATTCGTCGTAAGTTGAAGACTAGGTCTTTGAACCGAAATTGCTTTACCCGAGGGAGGGACGAGAACTTTTATTATCATTATTTTTAATCTTATTGAATTAAAGTATGCCAAAAACATAAAAAAAAAAAAAACCAAAAATCTTAGCTTTTAAAACAATCGCTACAAAAAGACAAATTTTAAAATTTTGTCGAGGGACGGACTAGGACATCGATCCGAAACGACCTCGTCCTAAATAACAAGGGAAACAAAATTTTAAAATTAAGAACTTAATTGTTTTATAAGTTAATGATTATAAAAAAAAAAAATAGCAAACTCCGCGACTCGCGGCGTATGAAGGGTCCAAACACCGCGAGTCGCGGGAGGACCAAAATACAGAAAAAAATATAAACGCACAAACTGATCAGTCCACACCCCCAAAACAGAAAACACTGCGAAATACTCCGGAAAAAAAACACCCAAAAACACCCCCAAAATCACAATTTTTAACCGTTAATCACCAAATCTTTTACTAAAATCATGTTTAGAAGGATGCTATCTAGGAATTACTCAAGAAAAACGGTAAATTTCTACACCTAAACACCATTTAATCCGAAATTTGGTGTTCTTGAGCCATTTTTTCCCCAATTTGATTTTGATGCTTTTTAGTGTAATTAGGCTTAAATTGTTTATGTATTATGCTTGTATAACCTAGATTGATGCTGTTTAACATGATTAGAAACCTTAAACTTCAAATTTTGAGTAATCTAGGGTTTGTGTTCTTGAGCAAATTTGGGGCTTTTTGATATAAACAGGTTATGGCCAATTTTTGTCATGAATTGTTGCTAAATTAAGTGGTGTAACATGTCTAGGTAGTTAAATTGTGATGACCCGGGAATTTCCGACCAAATTTAAACTTAATCTTTATATGATTTCAATACGATAAGCAAAGTATGTAATGTAGAGTCTAGAAAACATTGAAATTTTATTCATGTAATCAATTACCCTTCGACCACTTCCAACGATTCGCGAATAAATAGTCATATATAGATATATATATATATATATATATATATATATATATATATATATATATATATATATATATATATATATATATATATATATATATATATATATATATATATATATATATATATATATATATATATATATATATATATATATATATATATAGATATATCTATATATGTATGAATATTATTTGTTAACATATAATAAAATTAACTTTATTGATTTAAAAAAAAATATGTAATTAGCATCTAAATTATATATATATATATATATATATATATATATATATATATATATATATATATATATATATATATATATAAACAGTATATTGGAAATACATATAATTGGTTTCGAATTCATGTAGTAAACGATTGTAACGTTCTATGGTTATTTAAACAAGTTAAAGTATAATAGTTATATTAATTTCATTAAGATGAATATTAATATTAATATCAGTATTAATAATACTATTAAAATTATAATACATAATATGTAATCTGATACAAGTAATTTGTTACATTATTATTATATTTTTCTTTGTTATTAATATCATTAAAAGTCATTATTATTATTTTTACTACTAACAATTATCATTTATATTATTGTTATCATTGTTAGTGTCATTGTTATTAGTAAAATTATAATTATAATTGTAGTTAATATGATTGTCAAAAGTTTTATCATTAATTTGATTACTAAAATTTTTCATTTTATTTAAAGTTATTATTTTCATCATTCTTATTTGGTATAATTATGATATAAATAAATATCATTATTATTTTTATTATCATTATTATTGGTTTTATTAATATTATTATTATTATTTTTAATCATTAATATTAGTTAATTAAATAAAATAGGAAAAGTACAAATCTGTTAGAGATATCAATCAAACTATTCTATATTCTCAACCCTATCTCCAAATTGATTCAAAAACATAAAAGGATAAACAGATACCAACAAAATCGGTTTGCAATCACATTCAACTTTCTATTTTTTTCATTTATTTATATTTCTGTACCAGATAAATAATCTGTTGACTACTTATTGCAATAAATCAAATGAGTTAACATTGTTTATAACATAACTCATTCGAATCCTTCATTCCATTGAACCATCACCGAGACCCAAATCACCATCTTCAACTTCCATCACCACTCTTAAACTTTCTGTTTGTTTCAAATTCATAACCACAGTCTAATTCATATTCATATACATCTACATATGCAAAGAATGAGATACATATATATATTAACCCACCTTCGGTGAGACCCGTACCTTAAACGATCTAATGTTGCTCGTCTTTCAATTCTTGATTCTGGTTCGAAACAAAACACCAACACATCAATCAACGAACTCCAAAAGCTGCAAACTGTTGTAATTTTTCTGTGTGCTTTCGATTTACTCAGAAACACCAACAAACCACCAAGGTACCACCATCAACAATCACCTCTAACAATCCACCTCTCTTCTCTCTCTCTTAAATTTGTTCGAGAATACCACATGAACCTTGTCATTCCTGCTGCACTTGTACGTTTCTGTTGTTGATCAACAAACTACCACTTGTGACCCATTTTCCTTCTTCCTATTTCATATTTTTTCGTGAGCCACCCATGTTGTCACCACTCTCGCCACTCTTACAAACCATCACCAAGATACTACAACTGCTACCACCGATTACTATTCCTGTTCTTTTCATGTTGTCGTGATGAAACGATGTGTAATCAATTGAATAGGAGTAACATGTTGATAATAATGTTAAATGACTACGATGGAATAATGGAATAATGAGGATGGGTGTTGTGCTATGTCTTAAAAAGGAAGGAAACGGCAAAAAGGAAAAGGATGTGAATCCCATCGATGGAATTTAGTAGGGTAAAATTTGATTACATGTTGTTTTCAAATACAGCTATTATTCGTTTACTTTAGTCTTCGTGGCAGACAATTCATAAATCAAATAACATCATGCGAATATTATATGTTTTGGGCCAGCAAATTAGTGGGAGAGACTTTTGCGATGTGTTCTTCTTCCTTCTCATTATGTGGCCGACATCAATAAACCATAGGGATTTAATTGATACTTGTATTACCTTTTAGAGATTGTAGGACCACAAATCTAATAAGCCACGTGCCAAATATCCACTCCTACTTACGCTTATATTCACAAACGGAATTCCATTCTATTTTCTTTTTAATTCTGGATCTGTTATGTTGTTGGATGGCAATTAATTTTTGCTGTTGGGCTACGGTGGTAACTTAGTCTCAAATAATTATTCTGGCCCAACAAGAATGGTGACGAGCTGTTTCAGTTTATATAAGCCCATGGTTCGATTAAGATTATGAAGTAACGAACAGATGAAATGATGAGATGATACGATGGTGATAACGATGCAGTTATGGTGTCACGATGGCATTAGATTGATGATGATTAAGTATGAAAGTTAAGATGATTAGATTGGGTTATGGTTTTGGCGATGTACATATGAAGAGGAAGAAGTTAACAGGAAGTATAAATGATTAAATATAAGTAGAATCTCATAATAATCAGATAAATAGAAATGGAGGAGTGGTTAAGGGGTGGCTTGGTTAGCGGGAGGTCACAAGTTCGAGTCCCGTTTGGTGTATTTATTTTTAGGACAAGCTTTTGAGGTAGTTTCATTACCAAAATTTTTATTATTATTATTATTGTTATTATTATGATAATTATTATTATTTCCTAACATTTAAAAAATATGATTATTATTATCATTAATCTAATTAATAGTATTATCATTATTGTTATTACTAATAATATCATTTTTATCATATTTAGGTAAAGTATCGTTATTATTAAAATTCTCATAATTATTAAAACTACCATTTTTATTAAGAATTATCATTATCATTATTATCATTATATTGTAACAAATAAAGATTTGTACATTAAATATATTTATATTACTTATAATTATATATTAAACATATTAACAACATTAAGTACAAATTCTGTATCAACTACAACAACAAATATATATAAATATTATATGATTAATAGATGAAATTATGTGATTTCCATTATATGTTTTAATAAGATATACAAATAATAATAGGTTCGTGAATCCGAGGCCAACCCTGCATTGTTTACTTGCTCAATGTCGTTCTATGTATTTTTACTACAAAATACATTAGGTGAGTTTCATTTGCTCCCTTTTACTCTTTACGTTTTTGGGCTGAGAATACATGCAAATACTTTATTAACTGTTTTACAATATTTATATGCGTGAGTTTCATTAATCTCTTTTTAAATGCTTTTGCAATATATATTTTTGGGACTGAGAATACATGCGCTGTTTTTATAACTGTTTTACGAAATAGACACAAGTAATTGAAACTACATTATATGGTTGAATGATCGAAATCGAGTATGCCCCTTTTTATTAAGTCTGGTAATCTAAGAATTAGGGAACAGACACCCTAATTGACGCGAACTCTAAAGATAGATCTATCGGGCCCAACAAGCCCCATCCAAAGTACCGGATGCTTTAGTACTTCAAAATTTATATCATGTCCGAAGGAGGATCCCAGAATGATGGGGATATTCTTATATGCATATTGTGAATGTCGGTTACCAGGTGTTCAATCCATATGAATGATATTTTTGTCTCTATGCATGGGACGTATGTTTATGAGAAATGGAAATATGAAATCTTGTGGTCTATTAAAAATTATGAAATGATGATTTATGATAAACTAATGAACTCACCAACCTTTTGGTTGACACTTTAAAGCATGTTTATTCTCAGGTACGAAAGAAATCTTCAGCTGTACATTTGCTCATTTTATAGATATTACTTGGAGTCATTCATGGCATATTTCAAAAGATGTTGCATTCGAGTCGTCGAGTTCATCAAGATTATTATTAAGTCAATTATAGTTGGATATGTTATGAAATAGTATGCATGCCTGTAAACTTTCGATGTAATGAAAGATTGTCTTTTCAAAAACGAATGCAATGTTTGTAAAATGTATCATATAGAGGTCAAGTACCTCGCGATGTAATCAACTGTTGTGAATCGATTATAATCGATATGGACTTTGTCCAGATAGATTAGGACGGGTCCTTTCAGTTGGTATCAGAGCGGTGGTCTTAGCGAACCATGTCTGCATTAGTGTGTCTAACTGATAAGTCGTTAGGATGCATTATTGAGTCTGGACTTCGACCGTGTCTGCATATCAAAAGTTTTGCTTATCATTTTGTGTCAAAAATTACCTGCTTATCATTCTTAGAGAATCACTTACGTATCATTCTTAGTCTAGACACGTTTTACTGCATTGACTGCATGAATAGTGTATAGACAAAATTCATATCTCAGCGTATCTGCTACTTTATATCTTAGCGTATCTATTACTGCAACTTTGCCTGACAACTTCCGTAGATTCCTCCGTAACTTATGGGATTTTAGTATTATATATGCATATGTAAATTATGTATTGAAGGGTATTAATCTACATCCTATAATCAATTTCTTATCGAAAATCCTTCATCTGATCGTACGAGATGAATCCTGCAACCAGTTCGAGTCCCTCAGATTCCGATAGCTATTCTGATAGTTATTCCGACATTTATTCCGACATAGATGTTCATCTAAGCTCCGAAAACAGCGTCATCGGCATGAATCAACCAATCAGCAATTATCAATTCATCTGATGGGTTCGTAGTCGACTTAATTAATGGAAACGCGTAGAAGGTAATCCCTTCCACCAACCGAATTCACCTCTTGACAATGAACCTGAAGCGTTTACCGGCGAACCTGTTCGAAACACCATTTTCAGTCTCATTTCCAGGGTAACTCGACAAGATTATATTCTATCCACAATTCTGAACATTATTCATCCACTCGTTCCGACCGACAATCATCCTGGAGTAATAAGACAACGAACTTCGCGCTCGAATAATCTATTCGGAGAATATGGTGCAAAATGTACCAGCTTCAGCAACATCACCGGCACCAACAGTACCATCAATGACAGCACCAGTACCATCAACAATCCATGCTTCAATATCATCATATGTACTTTGAGTATGATCTTCGTTCTACGGATCGTTCTACCTCATTTATCTTCGTTCGACATGGCGAATATGTAATCTCTAAAGTTTTAGAGATTATTTATTCTAGTTCCAACCGAAAAGTAAATGAGTTTAATATCATATTAACTCATTAAATCTGTGAATACATCTGAAGAAAATATATATGTATATATGTTTTCATAAGGATTGTAATTAAAAATTCTCTTGTACAAACTGTTAATGATGAAAATATTTTAACGGGTAGGTAATACCTGAGGAATATTTAAGATTTCACATTAATAAGTTACACTGTACATTCTTCAAATCTGATTCAACAGTTATTTCCTATCCCACTTACATTCACACATATACGTATCCGTTCATCAAAGAACAACTATTTTCATCCAAGTTCAATTTCATATTTGGATTTTGACCGATCAGAATCCAAGTCAAGATTTGACAAGTGGCATAATGAAGAAAATAATGAATAAATTAAAATTGATTAGTAACCAATTAACTAACCACGTAAAACTTTAAACCTATACTAAAAAAATCCTAGCTAAAATTTCCTATATGACTATCTCCTTAAAATATACTAATTTTGCTGAAACTATTGAATTATTGAACTATTGGACTATTGGACTACTATTATGGACAAATAAAAAAAATATTATTAAAAGAGTAGGAAATAAAAAATAAAAATAAAAAACCAACACATTTCGACTTAAAAGATTGTAAATAAATTACATCTACTACAGTTAAATATCTCCTCAAGTTTGCCACAAGATTTCATACTTCCATTTCTCATAATCAAGTTTGCCACTTGATTTCATCTTAAACCTCATTTGTATCTTGACAATTACAATCTGCGTTCAAACCTTTCACGAATCTTGGGAACACCTAAATCGAGAGGATGAATCAACCGCATTTCATCTACGGAAGGAAAGATTTATGCATATAGATATGCACCTGAAAAACTCTCGGAAACTGAGTAAACATTTAACACATAGATATGTTAATCCCTTTAGTGTCATTAATACCCAACATAACTTTGCAATCCCTTTCCCAAATTAGCCAAATTTGTCACAGCTCTAACAAGTCAACTTCGACTTTTCACTCGGATTAGCTTATTATAACCTTGATATATATGCATGCTCATTTATTGTCACTGGAGAACCTTTCATATTCTACCATGTTACCAGCAGACATACCAACAACCTCGTTACCTCTTGGCTTATATCTCTCTGACAAATCATTATATTTGTTTATTGAAACCCTATCATATACTCATCCGTATCTTGTAACGAGAACTGCCATACAAATTACCGGGAATCAGCAATCAGTACTTTGAAAACTCACAGCATATCTACATCAACAGTTATATGTATGACATTTATCTCTTAGAATTATGATCTCTCCTTCTGGAATCCTGAAAAGCACTCAGTCACAAATTAATACTCTGAATGTTGAAAAAGCTGAATGAAGCAGCAGAAGCCATAGACAACCGTAAATGACCATAACCATCAAAAGTTTGATGATAAAGAATAGTATGTTGGAAAAGCTCAGAAAAGTTGGAACTGGAAAACGGATTGAGCTAACCACGAAGGAGACCAAGGACAAATACAAGGACCATACCATATATTCAAAGAATCCAGGTGATTCTGGATCCGATGAAACCTTCAAAGAATATCTTGCTCCGAAGTCATGTTAAAATTTTGCGGAAAATCTTTCTTCATCAACCATCGAACTAAGAAATTCCAAAATATCATCATCAATATCTTCGATATTTCTGAGGATATTTTCATAAATATTCTCGTCCGAAATTATATACCTCTTCGTGCTTCCTGTGTATCATTATATTGGAAACATTCAATAGAAAATTTAGTACCGAAAAGCAGATTATGCGAAACTATGAAGAAATCCGTGGACAAATCACAAAGAATAAGTTTGACTTCAAAGAATCCAAATGATTCTGTTTCAAATGAAATCTTTAACGAATACCTTGCTTCCGAATCTAAACCCTTACGGATAAATCTTCTTCATCATCCATCGATATTAGAAATTCCAAGATACCATCGTATCTTTCATTATAAATATCCTCCATATTTCTGGAGATATTTTCATAACTATTCTTATCCGAAATCATTAATCTACTTGTGCTATCAGTGTTACATCATATAGAAACTGTTAGTTTCTATATTCTGTAAACTTTCGAGCTTTAAATATGAAAGTTATTGAAGTAATGTTGGGAACTGATGCATGAGTTAGTATAATATAATGACACTTGATCAACGTGATTATATTACAGTAAGTCATGCTGAGTTTCTATTGGAACGTGATGATTCACAGATCATAACGTCATCATGTGCCATGTTACACGAGTCGTTCATTCTACTTCACCTCCGAACATATCAAGAAAATATATTCTTGATAGTTCTATTCTCAGTGATTCTGGTAATTTGACAAATCAAATCGTGCCATTTCGATTTCCTTCTTAGAACATTAACAATGTTCATTCCAAAGTTCATATCTACTAATTCCGAACCATTACAAGTGGTGCTTAATCACAAAAAGAAGAAACGAAAGGACAAAAACTCTGAAATAGAAATTGGGGTATAAATCACAGAAAATAGGAGAGAGCATTAACTGTGGATGACAATGATTAGGGGAGACAGAAGCAGGGACATCGAAATATAAGAAAAGATATAAAACCCAACAGCCACTCAGAAATTATAAATTATATATGCCGATGCAGATAACAATATAAAGACACGGGAGAATTAGAAATACTATAAGCCCAAGAGTATAATAGAAGTAAATAGATTCTTCCGGTGGTAGATGAAAGAGAAGGATGACAGATATGAAAGTTAAGAGGATATCAAGGATCAGAATGGGATGGAGCATATTGACGAATGTCTTAAAGTATGAATTGAGGAGAAAGATTAGAAGGTGTGAGTTGTGGAAAATAAAGAAACGAAAGGGGTGGATTTATAGTGAAAATATCTGACAAAGCAATCGAAACAGATTATTGCATTTAATCCAAGAAGATCCTGATTTCTTTAATCGTCGGAGAACCAAATCTTATTACGAAGATTTTCTCCAAATCTCTTGAATTTGGAAATCAATCCTATCTACGTCAAAAGATATGACGAATCTATACCTACTCATTTCACCCTTTGGTGATAGTTTCACTCGTACTCTTCACAAAATCAAATTGTTTTATCCTTATTACTAAATGGTGATAAAACTCTATTATCAACTCATATTCGTCATGAAAACATTCTTATTGTTAGCCATGACAACCTCAATCAAATTTCGGGACGAAATTTCTTTAACGGGTAGGTACTGTGATGACCCGGGAATTTCCGACTAAATTTAAACTTAATCTTTATATGATTTCAATACGATAAGCAAAGTATGTAATGTAGAGTCTAGAAAACATTGAAATTTTATTCATGTAATCAATTACCCTTCGACCACTTCCAACGATTCGCGAATAAATAGTCATAAATAGATATATATATATATATATATATATATATATATATATATATATATATATATATATATATATATATATATATATATATATATATATATATATATATATATATATATATATATATATATATATATATATATATATATATATATATATAGATATATCTATATATGTATGAATATTATTTGTTAACATATAATAAAATTAACTTTATTGACTTAAAAAAAATATGTAATTAGCATCTAAATTATATATATATATATATATATATATATATATATATATATATATATATATATATATATATATATATATATATATAAACAGTATATTGGAAATACATATAATTGGTTTCGAATTCATGTAGTAAACGATTGTAACGTTCTATGGTTATTTAAACAAGTTAAAGTATAATAGTTATATTAATTTCATTAAGATGAATATTAATATTAATATCAGTATTAATAATACTATTAAAATTATAATACATAATATGTAATCTGATACAAGTAATTTGTTACATTATTATTATATATTTCTTTGTTATTAATATCATTAAAAGTCATTATTATTATTTTTACTACTAGCAATTATCATTTATATTATTGTTATCATTGTTAGTGTCATTGTTATTAGTAAAATTATATTTATAATTGTAGTTAATATGATTGTCAAAAGTTTTATCATTAATTTGATTACTAAAATTTTTCATTTTATTTAAAGTTATTATTTTCATCATTCTTATTTGGTATAATTATGATATAAATAAATATCATTATTATTTTTATTATCATTATTATTGGTTTTATTAATATTATTATTATTATTTTTAATCATTAATATTAGTTAATTAAATAAAATAGGAAAAGTACAAATCTGTTAGAGATATCAATCAAACTATTCTATATTCTCAATCCTATCTCCAAATTGATTCAAAAACATAAAAGGATAAACAGATACTAACAAAATCGGTTTGCAATCACATTCAACTTTCTATTTTTTTTCATTTATTTATATTTCTGTACCAGATAAATAATCTGTTGACTACTTATTGCAATAAATCAAACGAGTTAACATTGTTTATAACATAACTCATTCGAATCCTTCATTCCATTGAACCATCACCGAGACCCAAATCACCATCTTCAACTTCCATCACCACTCTTAAACTTTCTGTTTGTTTCAAATTCATAACCACAATCTAACTCATATTCATATACATCTACATATGCAAAGAATGAGATACATATATATATTAACCCACCTTCGGTGAGACCCGTACCTTAAACGATCTAATGTTGCTCGTCTTTCAATTCTTGATTCTGGTTCGAAACAAAACACCAACACATCAATCAACGAACTCCAAAAGCTGCAAACTGTTGTAATTTTTCTGTGTGCTTTCGATTTACTCAGAAACACCAACAAACCACCAAGGTACCACCATCAACAATCGCCTCTAACAATCCACCTCTCTTCTCTCTCTCTTAAATTTGTTCGAGAATACCACATGAACCTTGTCATTCCTGCTGCACTTGTACGTTTCTGTTGTTGATCAACAAACTACCACTTGTGACCCATTTTCCTTCTTCCTATTTCATATTTTTTCGTGAGCCACCCATGTTGTCACCACTCTCGCCACTCTTACAAACCATCACCAAGATACTACAACTGCTACCACCGATTACCGTTCCTGTTCTTTTCATGTTGTCGTGATGAAACGATGTGTAATCAATTGAAGAGGAGTAATATGTTGATAATAATGTTAAATGACTACGATGGAATAATGGAATAATGAGGATGGGTGTTGTGCTATGTCTTAAAAAGGAAGGAAACGGCAAAAAGGAAAAGGATGTGAATCCCATCGATGGAATTTAGTAGGGTAAAATTTGATTACATGTTGTTTTCAAATACAGCTATTATTCGTTTACTTTAGTCTTTGTGGCAGACAATTCATAAATCAAATAACATCATGCAAATATTATATGTTTTGGGCCAGCAAATTAGTGGGAGAGACTTTTGCGATGTGTTCTTCTTCCTTCTCATTATGTGGCCGACATCAATAAACCATAGGGATTTAATTGATACTTGTATTACCTTTTAGAGATTGTAGGACCACAAATCTAATAAGCCACTTGCCAAATATCCACTCCTACTTGCTTATATTCACAAACGGAATTCTATTCTATTTTCTTTTTAATTCTGGATCGGTTATGTTGTTGGACGGCAATTAATTTTTGCTGTTGGGCTACGGTGGTAACTTAGTCTCAAATAATTATTCTGGCCCAACAAGAATGGTGACGAGCTGTTTCAGTTTATATAAGCCCATGGTTCGATTAAGATTATGAAGTAACGAACAGATGAAATGATGAGATGATACGATGGTGATAACGATGCAGTTATGGTGTCACGATGGCATTAGATTGATGATGATTAAGTATGAAAGTTAATATGATTAGATTGGGTTATGGTTTTGGCGATGTACATATGAAGAAGAAGAAGTTAACAGGAAGTATAAATGATTAAATATAAGTAGAATCTCATAATAATCAGATAAATAGAAATGGAGGTGTGGTTAAGGGGTGGCTTGGTTAGCTGGAGGTCACAAGTTCGAGTCCCGTTTGGTGTATTTATTTTTAGGACAAGCTTTTGAGGTAGTTTCATTACCAAAATTTTTATTATTATTATTATTGTTATTATTATGATAATTATTATTATTTCCTAACATTTAAAAAATATGATTATTATTATCATTAATCTAATTAATAGTACTATCATTATTGTTATTACTAATAATATCATTTTTATCATATTTAGGTAAAGTATCGTTATTATTAAAATTCTCATAATTATTAAAACTACCATTTTTATTAAAAATTATCATTATCATTATTATCATTATATTGTAACAAATAAAGATTTGTACATTAAATATATTTATATTACTTATAATTATATATTAAACATATTAACAACATTAAGTACAAATTCTGTATCAACTACAACAACAAATATATATAAATATTATATGATTAATAGATGAAATTATGTGATTTCCATTATATGTTTTAATAAGATATACAAATAATAATAGGTTCGTGAATCCGAGGCCAACCCTGCATTGTTTACTTGCTCAATGTCGTTCTATGTATTTTTACTACAAAATACATTAGGTGAGTTTCATTTGCTCCCTTTTACTCTTTACGTTTTTGGGCTGAGAATACATGCAAATGCTTTATTAACTGTTTTACAATATTTATATGCGTGAGTTTCATTAATCTCTTTTTAAATGCTTTTGCAATATATATTTTTGGGACTGAGAATACATGCGCTGTTTTTATAACTGTTTTATGAAATAGACACAAGTAATTGAAACTACATTATATGGTTGAATGATCGAAATCGAGTATGCCCCTTTTTATTAAGTCTGGTAATCTAAGAATTAGGGAACAGACACCCTAATTGACGCGAACTCTAAAGATAGATCTATCGGGCCCAACAAGCCCCATCCAAAGTACCGGATGCTTTAGTACTTCGAAATTTATATCATGTCCGAAGGAGGATCCCGGAATGATGGGGATATTCTTATATGCATATTGTGAATGTCGGTTACCAGGTGTTCAATCCATATGAATGATATTTTTGTCTCTATGCATGGGACGTATGTTTATGAGAAATGGAAATATGAAATCTTGTGGTCTATTAAAAATTATGAAATGATGATTTATGATAAACTAATGAACTCACCAACCTTTTGGTTGACACTTTAAAGCATGTTTATTCTCAGGTACGAAAGAAATCTTCCGCTGTGCATTTGCTCATTTTATAGATATTACTTGGAGTCATTCATGGCATATTTCAAAAGATGTTGCATTCGAGTCGTCGAGTTCATCAAGATTATTATTAAGTCAATTATAGTTGGATATGTTATGAAATAGTATGCATGCCTGTAAACTTTCGATGTAATGAAAGATTGTCTTTTCAAAAACGAATGCAATGTTTGTAAAATGTATCATATAGAGGTCAAGTACCTCGCGATGTAATCAACTGTTGTGAATCGATTATAATAGATATGGACTTTGTCCGGATGGATTAGGACGGGTCCTTTCATAAATGATACAAACTTTGAGCCTAAACATGATTTTGAGAATTAAAGTGGACTTTTTCAAGTCTAAAATTCATGAACTTGATTTTTGAGAGATAATGCCATTTGAAACTTGTTTAATTGCTAGTAATGATTATTTTGACATGTTATTTGAGTTGAATGCTTATGAACTTGGCAAAATTTTCGTATATGCTATTTTGAAAAAGTGTAGATTTGATGAAAATATGAAAATGAGCTTAAGTTTGATATAAATTGATCATGTCATTGTAATTATTTTGATTGATGATTTTGCTGACACTAATGCATATTTGGATGCACAAAAATTGTGTTTGATGTGTTTTGCAGACTGAAAGGGGTGAATCTTCATCCCAAGCTCGCAATGCTCCTGCTGAGAATGCGGAACAACAGGAGGTGGATAACTACTACAAGCAGGATATACCTCATCCAGTCATGACCTTTTCTGATATGCACTTGGAAGAGTTGCACCCGAACCTGAGATTTGACAGACTTTGGATAGATTATCCAAAATATCAAAGGGGTTTGCATACTCTTCATTCTAAGGTTGTTGAGGTACCGAGGGTCATAGAATGGGGACCCTTAGAAGCTGTAGAATTGGCCGGGCCAATTAGAGAATTACTTGTACAGAGGTATGGTAATTCTACTTTTAATGACTGGGTACGTTTATTCACCATGCGTAGACCTGTATATAAAGTATGGTGTGAAGAATTGTTGTGTAGTATAGAGTTGAATGATCGGGTAGCTAGTTTAACCGATCGTTCTTTTATTAGATTTTTGTTAGGCGGTTCGATGCGCCACATGTCTTTACTAGACATGGCTCAGGCTTTACGTATATATACGCCTGAGGAATTAGCATCTGCCGATTGTAGAGGGTTGATACTAAATGGTAGAAAGATAGATGAAAATTTTGATACACACGGTGTGTGGAGTCAAATGACAAGCCATCACCGTTTCAAAGGGGGAAATTACTCTTATTTGGATATAGATAGAGCTGAATTAAGAGTAATTCATAGGTTTTTAGCTAATTCGATTACACAAAGGAGTAAGAACAAGGAAAAAGTAAATGAACAGGATTTGTTTTACCATATGTGTATTCGAGACCCACAAAGCGCTGTAAGTATACCGTATTGTGTGGGTTATTATTTATCAGCTATGGTTCGGGGGATGAGACCGCATAGCATAATAGGAGGTGGTATTTTTATTACTTTGATTGGTGAATATCTCGGTGTGGATATAAGTCGGGGGGGATTATTAGTAGAAGAACCAGAACCCCGCGATACTATAGGTTTAAATGTATACCATGGTGCGAAAGTTTTGAAGAGGTGAAATAACGCCGCAGTACAATACCATGGTAGACATCCACAGGTTGAGAGAAACCAACAGCAAGGTAATGTAGGAGGGGGGAATGAGATGCAAGAAATGCAAAGGTTTATAGCTTCTCGGGAGTACGAAAATGCTAGACAGAGAGCATTTGAAGATTGGCAAGTTCATCAGAACCAAATCATAGCTCATTGCCAACATATAGGTAAAAACTATATTCCTACACCGAAACCCATCTTCCCTCCCTGGTCTATAGAGATGCATCCACCATATCCTACGTATAACCCTGCTGAAGCATTTTATAGCACCTATGGTTATGCCTGGAACCCCTATTGGTATCAATATCATCCCTAGTCTACTTATTTTTTTTTATTTTGTAATTTGTAATGATTGATACGTTTAATACTTTTGTTAATATTGTAATAGTTTTTATAATTGTCTAACTTTTATTCTTAGATTTTAATAATTTTTGAATGTGGGGTAATATACCAAACTTCAAAAATATGTATATATGTTTGTAGTTTATCTTATGTACACAACAGGGTAAAACAACGCATTTTCAAAGAATGGCATTAAGTTCAGCAAAAGCAACTAATTTTGACGACAAGATGCAAAATATATGTGAAATAACAAAAAGACGGAATGAACAAATGATGTGCACCATTTATCATTCAGCAAACAAACGCCAATATATTTGGAAACTTTGGTAAAAATTTAATCATTTTCACAAAAAACACCCTCAATAATTTAAATTGTTACTGATTTCTTGCAAATGAGGGCATTGCAAGATCTTAAGTGTGGGAAGGGGTTAAATTCTTTCGGATTTTAAAATTTTTATCTTAAACACTTGGTTACCATTAAAAATACTAGTAAAGCAGTAGTTGTATTAGAATCTAGTGCTCTCTGATAATAAAGAACAGCCCTAGTCTTATATACTGACTACCCAATTCTAGTAAAATTTTTAAAAAAAATTTCAATTAAATGAACTCAAAATCATGTTTATACATATTTATGAACGATAAAACTAGGTTTTAGCACCGAAATTATTGTTACCTCGGAAAGGACATAAATTGAGAAACAAACCAAAATGTTAAAATTCATTTAAAATGGAATAGAGGACGATAAAAAGGAAAATAAAAGCCAAGTGTGGGAAAATTTACCAAGTTATCTTAAACATATGTCACATATATCTGTAACAAATAACTGAAAATACTTTTGCTTTGGACTAAACTAAACTATTTTACCCGATGAAAGAAAAGAAAGATGAATCTACACGATGAATCAATTCCATCATTAAAAGGAAGTAAAGTCTTCCGAAAAAAGAAACGGGCTTCTTGATTTAGGTCATGAAGTTGTCGTCCAGACCAGCTGTAGGTTAAAAAAAAAATCTAGAAAAGTCATCACTAAAATCAGCAGGAAATCCACGGACCTCAGCATTAAACAGGGTCGGCAAGTGGTCAGATTTATCCTAACCATGAGAAGGATTTATCTCGTAAAATGGGGGGGCACCATGCAAATTAGCTGGATAAGACTAATGAATCAGATCCCCAGAAAGGATAATCTCCTTAAAGATTAAAAATCAGCTTTTAAGCCTGATATTACTCAATCCTAGAGATTGACCTTAAAGAATGAGAATTCAAACTCATGGAATTCAAAAATATCTAAACTCGAGCTTGAACGAGAAAATATTTTGATCAAAATTACAAACCGATTTGTTTTCTGAAAACCCTATTTTCAAAGCGTTCATTACCATTGAACGTAAAATCCTAGGAATTCACCTGGAATTCATTAGGTCACCTGAACCAAATCGGGTGTCAACCGTAAGAACGGTGGTTGCATAGCATGGTCAAAGACAAGACCTTGTGCCAGACCGAAAAATTATAAGGGTGAGCTTTACTATTGCTCCTACCAAGGATAGTAATTGCGTCCGACACGTTATAGACCATAATCAAATACATGTCATTAGACATTGCCTTAACAGTTGCTTGTTCAACGCTTTCCTTTACAACCGGACGGTAGTTTACCGAAAGGTAATATACGGGATAAGTAAACTGGACGTGTTGCTTTCCAAGTACAAGGTTAGCAAGTGGGTGACACAAAACCGCAAGTTTTGAGCTAAAATTTTCAAATCTGAAACCCACCAAACCCACAAAAATATTTTGCAAACACCGGTAAAGGGTTATTTCGGAAAACTTATCTAGGGTAAAAACTAGATTTAATTTTCAAAAGATCAAATGTTTTCATAAAGATCCAGTTTCCTTAATGGATCTAAATTTTTATAGTCATGTGGGACTGTAAACCATATCGTTACTACCATTGTTTATACCGCCGTAAAGAAATCACTGATGTACAAAGTGTGAAGAATAAAGAAGTGATTCTAGTATTTCAAGACGATATTGCTTGAGGACAAGCAACGCTCAAGTGTGAGAATATTTGATAATGCTAAAAACAAACATATATTTCATAGCATTATTCCTCAAGAAAGACAAGCTTTTAGTTGCAATTGTTCTATTTACAAGTGATATTCGTTTAAATAATAAAAGGTGAAGACAAAAGACAGATTCAACGAATTGAAGACGCAAACGACCAAAAAGCTCAAAAGTACAAAATACAATCAAAGAGGTTCCAATTATTGATAAGAAACGTCTCGAAATTACAAGAGTACAAGATTCAAAACGCAAAGTACAAGATATTAAATTGTACGCAAGGACGTTCGAAAATCCGGAACCGGGACCAGAGTCAACTCTCAACGCTCGACGCAACGGACTAAAAATTACAAGTCAACTATGCACATAAATATAATATAATATTTAAATAATTCTTATAATTATTTATATATTATAATAAATAATAAAAACCGTCGGTAAGAAAGACTCCAAACTGGACTGATCTGTAATTTCAATCTCCGCGACTCGCGAAGTTTGAAGGCCAAAAATGCCGCGAGTCGCGGAGCCCCAAGTTTTGAAAGTCCCTATAAAAGCAACCGAATTCTGAGCATTTATCATCATCTTTTTCTTCTTCTCTCATAATACTACGTAAATATTTATATTTATATTTTAATTTCAATTTTAATTTTAATTATAATTCTAATAATAAGGGTATGTTAGCGAATGTTGTAAGGGTGTAAGTCGAAATTCTGTCCGTGTAACGCTACGCTATTTTTAATCATTGTAAGTTATGTTCAACCTTTTTAATTTAATGTCTCATAGCTAAGTTATTATTATGCTTATTTAATCTGAAGTAATCATGATGTTGGGCTAATTACTAAAATTGGGTAATTGGACTTTGTACCATAATTAGGGTTTGGACAAAAGAACGACACTTGTGGAAATTAGACTATGGGCTATTAATGGGCTTTATATTTGTTTAACTAAATGATTGTTTGTTAATGTTAATATAAAGATTTACAATTGGGCGTCCCTATAAATTACCATATACACTCGATCGGACACAATGGGCGGGGTATTTATATGTACAAATAATCGTTCATTTAACCGGACACGGGAATGGATTAATAGTCACTAGAATAATTAAAACAGGGGTGAAATTATGTACAAGGACACTTGGTATAATTGATAACAAAATATTAAAACCTTGGGTTACACTCAGTCGACATCCTAGTGTAATTATTAAACAAAGTATTAAAATCTTGTTACAGTTTAAGTCCCCAATTAGTTGGAATATTTAACTTTGGGTATAAGGATAATTTAACGAGGACACTCGCACTTTATATTTATGACTGATGGACTGTTATGGACAAAAACCAGACGGACATATTAAATAATCCAGGACAAAGGACAATTAACCCATGGGCATAAAACTAAAATCAACACGTCAAACATCATGATTACGGAAGTTTAAATAAGCATAATTCTTTTATTTCATATTTAATTTCCTTTATTTTATATTTAATTGCACTTCTAATTATCGCATTTTTATTGTTATTGTATTTAATTGCACTTTTAATTATCGTACTTTTTAATTATCGCAAGTTTATTTTATCGCACTTTTATTATTCGCAATTTCATTATCGTTATTTACTTTATGCTTTAATTTAAGTCTTGTAATTATTTTTAATATTTTACATTTGGTTTTAACTGCGACTAAAGTTTTAAAATCGACAAACCGGTCATTAAACGGTAAAAACCCCCCTTTATAATAATAATATTACTTATATATATATTTGTATTTTTATAAAAGTAAACTAATATAGCGTTAAGCTTTGTTTAAAAAGATTCCCTGTGGAACGAACCGGACTTACTAAAAACTACACTACTGTACGATTAGGTACACTGCCTATAAGTGTTGTAGCAAGGTTTAAGTATATCCATTCTATAAATAAATAAATATCTTGTGTAAAATTGTATCGTATTTAATAGTATTTTCTGTAAAAATATAAGCTATTTTATATACTACTCTGCTAAAACATCAACTTATTTTTCCGGCCCTTTGACATGCATCACAGGATTTGCAAAGAAGGTGTGCGTCTTTGTAAATTGTAGGCCAATAGAATCCAGCATCGTAAACTTTTCTTGCTGTTAGTTGAGGCCCATAATGCCCTCCTGTTGGTCCTGTGTGACAATGGTTTAAGATTTGACTAGCTTCATCTCCGAATATACATCGGCGTATTATTCCATCTGGACAACTTTTAAACAAATGTGGATCTTCCCAGAAATAGTGTTTTATATCACTAAAGAATTTCTTTCGTTTTTGGTACGATAATCCTTTTTCAAGGAATCCACATACTAAGTAGTTTGCATAGTCTGAAAACCATGAAATTTCATTATAATCTATCTTCAATAGATATTCATCAGGAAAGTTGTCTTATATGGCCGATTCATTTAGAACTTCTAATTCGGGATTTTCTAGACGAGAAAGATGATCAGCGGCGAGATTTTCTGCTCCCTTTTTATCTCGGATTTTAATATCAAACTCTTATAAGAGTAAGATCCAACGGATTAATCTTGGTTTGGCATCTTGTTTCGAAAATAGGTATCTAAGAGCAGAATGGTCGGTATAGACCACCGTTTTAGCTAGAACGAGATATGAACGAAATTTGTCAAAAGCAAAGACAATAGCAAGAAGTTTTTTTTCAGTAGTTGTGTAATTCGTTTGTGCTCCTTGTAACATCTTACTAGCATAATATATAGGTTGAAATCGTTTTTCAATCCTTTGTCCTAAAACGGCTCCCATTGCAAAATCACTTGCATCGTACATAAGTTCAAACGGTAGATTCTAATTTGGAGTTATCATGATCGGCGCATTAGTGAGTTTTTCTTTAAGTATATTAAAAGATTTGATGCATTCATCTGAAAAGATGAATGGAGCATCCTTTTCTAGGAGTTTATTCATAGGAGTGTCAATTTTAGAAAAATCTTTTATGAAACGTCGGTAAAAACTGGTATTCCCTAGAAAACTCCTAACTCCTCTAACATTGGTGGGATGTGGAAGTTTAGCAATTACATCTACTTTAGCTCTATCCACTTCAATTCCTTCCTTTGAGATTTTATGACCAAGAACGATGCCTTCTTTAACCATGAAATGGCATTTCTCCCAATTAAGTACTAGATTTGATTGTTCGCATCTAATAAGCATTCGTTCAAGATTAACTAGACATGATTCAAATGTATCACCGAAGACTGAAAAGTCATCCATGAAAACTTCCATGCATTCTTCTATCATGTCGTGAAAAATCGCCATCATGCACCTTTGAAAGGTTGCAGGGGCATTGTAAAGTCCAAATGGCATGCGTTTGTAAGCAAAAGTACCATAAGGGCACGTGAACGTGATTTTCTCTTGGTCCTCGGGTGCTATTGGAATTTGAAAATATCTGAAAAAACCATCAAGAAAACAATAGTAACTGTTTCCGGCTAATCTTTCCAACATTTGATCAATAAAAGGTAAGGGAAAGTGATCTTTTCTGGTGGCGTCATTTAATTTTCTATAATCAATACAAACATGCCATCCTGTTACAGTCCTAGTAGAAATAAGCTCATTTTTCTCATTTGTAATGACAGTCATGCCACCCTTCTTAGGTACGCATGGAACTGGGCTTACCCATGGACTATCAGAGATTGGATATATTAAACCTGCATCCAGCAGTTTAATAATTTCTTTCTTAACAACATCTTGCATATTAGGATTTAGTCTTCGTTGGCGTTGCACATACGTTTTATGACCTTCTTCCATAAGGATTTTATGTGTGCAATACAAAGGACTTATTCCTTTAATGTCATGAATCTTCCATGCAATGGCTGGTTTATGAGCTTTTAGCACAGAAATGAGTTTAGATTTTTCATTTTCAGTAAGAGAAGACGATATTATTACAGATAATTCAGATTCACCATGTAAATAAGCATATTCCAAATGGTTTGGAAGAGGCTTTAACTCTAATGTCGGTGGTTCTTCTATCGATGATTTATATTGATATCTGTCTTCTTCTTTTAGCATTTGAATTTCTTCTGTTGTTGGTTCATATCTATTAGCCATAAGTGTAGCTAACATTTCAGTTTCATCAATTGGTTCAGTTCCTTCTCCCAAAGAACATTCTCCTGTTCCTTGTAATTCTGGAAATTCTTCTAACAATTCTGCATGTGATTCTATAGTTTGAATATAATAACATGTATCATCTGCAGATTGCGGTTGTTGCATGGCTCTATCAACTGAAAAGGTAACACTCTCGTCCTCTATACTTAGGGTCAGTTTCTTACCAAACACGTCTATTATTGCTTTGACCGTGTTTAAGAATAGTCTTCCTAATATGAGAAGTACTCGAGAATCTTCTTCCATGTCCAGAATAACAAAATCTACTGGAAATACTAAAGTACCAACTTTAACTAGCATGTTCTCCATTATCCCTCTAGGATATTTTACTGATGGATCGGCTAGTTGTATGCTTATTCGTGTTGGTTTCAATTCTCCAAGGTCTAGTTTAACGTATAGTGAATATGGCATTAAATTTATACTAGCACCTAAGTCTGCCAATGCTTCTATTGAACTTAGACTACCCAGAAAACATGGAATTGTAAAACTTCCTGGATCAGATAATTTTTCTGGTATCTTATTCAACATCACTGCAGAACAATTAGCATTCATAGTAACAGTCGAGAGTTCTTCCATTTTCTTTCTATTTGTGATTAGATTTTTCAAGAATTTAGCATATCTAGGCATTCCTGAAATCACATCAATGAATGGAAGATTGACATTTATTTGTTTAAACATATCCAAGAATTTGGATTGCTCGGCTTCAAGTCTCTCTTTTCTCATTTTACTCGGGCAAGGAAGTGGTGGTTGGTATGGTTTAACATAAGGTTTAGTCTTAACTGTGTTATCTTCATTAACCTTTTCAACTACCGGTTCTTTTTCCTTATCTTGATCAGATTGTGGTTCTTGTGGAGTAGGAATAGCTTCATCAGAAATTATAGGTATTTCAGGTGGTTTAAGTGTAATACCACTTCTTGTGGTAATGGCTTTAGCTGTTTCATTCCGGGGGTTAGCATTTGTATCACTAGGTAGACTTCCCGGTTTTCTTTCACCTATCAACCTTGCTAGGTTGCTTACTTCTTATTCCAGATTTTGAATAGAAGCTTGTTGATTTCTAAATGCTTGAACATTTTGTTCATTCGTTTGTTTCTGAGATGTGAAAAACTGAGTTTGAGATTCAACTAGCTTTGACATCATATCTTCTAAATTCGGCTTTTTATCATCGGTTTGTGGTGGTTTGTTTTGAAAAATAGGTCTTTGCTGATTGTAAGTATTATTGGATACTTGTTGATTACTTGGACCTTGTTGGTTGTTGTATGGAACATTTCGGTTATAATTCTGGTTTTGATTGTAGATCGGTCTTGGCGGTTGATAATTATTCTAATAATTATTTCCAGGCCTTTGGTTTATGTATGAAACATTCTCTCTTTGTTCCATTGTTAGTTCAATACTGAGACAATCTTTTGTCAAATGTGGTCCTCCACACTGCTCACAACTAATTCGTATTGAGTGAATATCTTTAGTCATCTTTTTCATTCGTCTCTCGACAGCATCTATCTTTGCAGAAATGGAATCTAAGTCATGGCTAGAATCGGCTCTAGCTGCTTTAGATGATCTAACGATATCTTTTTCTTGATGCCACTCATGTGAGTGGGAAGCAGTGTTTTCAATAATTTTGTAAGCATCAGTTGCGGTTTTCTTCATAATGGAACCACCAGCTGCTATGTCTATGTCTTTTCTTATAGTGATGTCGCATCCTTGGTAGAATATTTGTACTATTTGACAAGTGTCTAAACCATGTTGCGGACATCCTCTCAACAACTTTCTAAATCTGGTCCAAGCCTCATATAAAGTTTCATTTGGCTTCTGTGTGAAAGCAACAATTTCTCCTTGAAGTCTTACGGCTTTAGATGCCGGAAAGAATTGTTTAAGAAAATTTTCAACTAAAATGTCCCATGTATCAATCGCCCTTTCAGGTAACGATTCTAACCAATCTTTGGCTTCTCCCTTTAAAGTCCAGGGAAATAACATGAGATATATCTGTTCATCCTCCACTTCTCTTATTTTAAATAGTGTGTAGATCCTATTAAAGGTACGAAGATGTTCATTTGGATCTTCCATCGGCGCACCACTAAATTGGCATTGATTTGTTACCATGTGTAGGATTTGTCTTTTGATTTAATAATCTGGCGCATTAATGTCAGGTTGAGTAATTGCGTGACCTTGGCCAGTGCGTTTAGCTCTCATTCGGTCTTCCATACTTAGAGGTTTCGAATTTTCCATGATTGAATTTGTTGAATCTGAATCACTAGAGGATTCCGATTTAATGGTTCGTTCCTCAACAATCTCTGTTTGAATGATTGGTGGTTCCGGAGGAAAGATTAGTGGTTCAGATCTTGGAATCGTCCCTGAATATTTTCCGGATTCTCAATTGTGAGATCGGGTTAAAAAAATGGATTATCGGAAATTTGAATTGGAGTAATTGGTAGATTGGATGACGATTCTAAAGAAAAATCAACGGCGACAATATTTAAAAAGGAACTAAAAATAAGAAAGTAGCGCGTCGAAACTTAAAAAGGAACTAAAAACTAATAATTAAAAGTTGCGTCTAAAAATATTAAAGCTTAAAATGAATTCTATATCCCAAATGGCAATAACTTAAAAAGGTACTAAAATATATAAAACGGCGTCGCAAAATTCTAAAGCACCTAAATCTTAGTCTAAAGAAAAAGCACTTAAGAGATTTTACGGCAAAGTCTAAAAATCTAGAAGTAAAAATAACTATGGCAAGAACTATGACTTAAAACTAAATACGAGCAAAAAATACAAATATTACGCTAAAACGAATAAAAAGATACAAACTATAAAAATATATTTAAAGTTGTAAAAAGTACAATTTTTATAAAAATATTATTTTTATATTATTTATTTTATAAAACTATTAATTTTATATATTAATAAAACTAATTAAACTTAAAATACAAATTAAATAAAAACTAAATTAACTAATTAAATAATCTAACCTTAATTAGGGTTTAATAATAATAAACTTAACCCTAAATCAGTATTAATTACAGTCTGAGGTTTGACCTGTCAGAAACTTCCGCGAGTGCGAATGTGGACTGGCAAAAAGTACCGCGAGTGCGGATACCCCGGTTTCAGATTAGATGCAGGTCAATTTTTTTTATTCAGGGTCAGTTTTTTTTTTTAAATTAAGTAAAAAAAATAAAATAAATAAAACTTATTATTTTTTTTAGAACTTTTTCACAATGAATAAAAACAAACTTTTTTAATTTAACTAAACTTAAAAATAAATATATATATTTTTCTTTTTCTTGTATTTTTAATATTTAAAACGTATATTTTTACAGAAAACACTTTAAAACTTAATAAAAATCTTTTTTTTTTAAATATATATATATATAGCGTTGCGCTTTCGGCGTTTTACTGTCCCGGCAGCGGCGCCAAAAATACTTGATGTGCATAGAGGTGTATACGAAATAGCTTATATTTTACTAGGAAATACTATTAAATACGATACAATTTTACACAAGTTATTTAATTATTTATAGAGTGGATATACCTAAATCTTGCTACAACACTTATAGGCAGTGTACCTAATCATACAATAGTGTAGTTTTTAGTAAGTCCGGTTCGTTCCACAGGGATCTAGCCAAGTTTAACGCTATATTTTTAAAACTATATTTATATATAAATATGTATATAGGTAGTATTATAATTATAAAAGGGGGTTTTTACCGTTTAATGACCGGTTTGTCGATTTTAAAACTTTAGTCGCAGTTAAAACCTAATGTAAAATAAAAATAACTTAATTTAAAGCGTAAAGTAAATGACAATAATTAAAGTGCGATAAATTAAAATGCGATAAATAAAATGACAATAAATAAAATTGCGATAATAAAAAAATACGATAATTAAAAGTGCAATTAAATAAAATGACAGTAAATAAAAGTGCGATGAAATATGAAATAAAAGAATTATGCTTATTTAAACTTCCGTAATCATGATGTTTGACGTGTTGATTTTAGTTTATTCCCATGGGTTAATTGTCCTTTGTCCTGGATTATTTAATATGTCCATATAGATTTGTCTATAATAGTCCATCAGTCATAAATATAAAGTGCGAAAGCCTTCGTCAAATTATTCTTATTCCCGAAGTCAAATATTCCAACTAATTGGGGATTCGAATTGTAACAAGGTCTTAATACTTTGTTTAATGAATACACCAGGTTATCGACTGCGTGTAAACCAAGGTTTTACTACTTTGTTAACAATTACACCAATTACCCTTGAATGTAATCCACCCCTGTTTCAACAAGTCTATTAACTATTAATCCAATTCCGTGTCCGGTAAAATGAACAATTATTGGTATTTATAGATATCCCGCCCACCGTACCCAGTCAAGCGTACGTGGTTATATATAAATACGTCAAATTATAAGTCTATATATTAAATTAACGAGGTATCATTTAGTTAATATAAAGCCCATTAATAGCCCATAGTCTAATTTTCACAAGTGTCGTTCTTTTGTCCAAACCCCAATTATGGTACAAAGCCCAATTACCCAATTTTAATATTTTTAGCCCAACATCATGATTACTTCGGCTTAAATAAGCATAATAATAACTTAGCTACGAGACATTAATGAAAATAACATAAACATAACTTACCGTGGTTAAAAATAGCGTAGCGTTACACGGACAGAGTTCCGACTTACAAGACTTTAAAACATTCGACTAACCCCAACCTTATTATTATCACTAACTTAAAATTAAAATTACAAATTGAGATTACTAATTGGAGTGATACTTGGTACATGGGGTTTTTAAGAAAAATAAAATAAAATAAATATATGTGTAAATAAAACGTTCGAAAATGCTGAATTTATAGATCCTGAGTTCACTGTAGACCTCCGCGAGTGCTGAGGTTTCCTTCACAAAAGTACCTCGAGTGCGGAGGTCTGAATACCAGCTCACAGACTTTGGATCCTAGCTTTGCCGACGGTTTTTATTATAATATAATATATAAATAATTTATATAATTATTTAAATATTATATTTTATTCTTGTACATAGTAGACTTGTAATTTTTAGTCCGTTGCGTCGAGCGTTGAGAGTTGACTTTGGTCCCGATTCCGGATTTTCGAACGTCCTTGCGTACAATTTAATATCTTGTACTTTGCGTTTTGCGTCTTGTACTCTTGTAATTTTGAGACGTTTCTTATCAATAATTTGAACCACTTTAATTGTACTTTGTACTTTTGAGCTTTTTGGTCGTTTGCGTCTTCATTTCGTCTAATCTGTCTTTTGTCTTCACCTTTTATTATTTAAACGAATATCACTTGTAAATAGAACAGTTGCAACTAAAAGCTTTTCTTTCTTGAGGGATAATGCTATGAAATATATGTTCATTTTTAGCATTATCAACATAAAATACTACGACAAGGGTACGCGCAAGCTATTACAACATGGGTTTTATGAGCGGGATAGGGTTAAGGAAATTATGTGTTATAACTATGGAGGTGATGGGTATGGTTCATGGGTATGCTCATGAGGTCGATTTAGTGTTGTCATCTCCGTTGCGTCTACGTACCTTTCCTGCAATATTGAACCTCAATATTGATACGTGAGTACTCGTAAATAAATTTTTACATACTAATAGTGTATCCCTGACTAGTGCTCGAGAATATAGGATTATGCATGCTTGTATTTTTGATATTGCCCTTAGATAGGTTATGTTAAATCTTGAATTAGTTACACCTGCGTTTGAGATAAGGTATAAGATATGCATGTCCTTGGAAAGCTAGCGAAAAATTAAGAACTTTTCCTTTAGATGTCGAATGGATTCGATGAACGGATTAGAAGTTATAGTCAATTGAATTTTTGTATTATTATTATTAAAAATGATTATTATTATCGCCGTTATTATCGTCGTTATAATCTAATTATTATTATTATTATTATTATTATTATTATTATTATTATTATTATTATTATTATTATTATTGTTATTATTATTATTATGAATTATGATTATTATTATTATTATTATTATTATTATCATTGTCCTTATTAATAAAAGATATTATTGTTATTTTTATTATTATTACAATCGTTATTATCGTTAAGGTTATTATTAGTATTATTAGTATTATTATTATCATTCAAATAGTTATTAGTATTATCATTAATATTATTATTATTAGTATTATTATAATTAAAACTAATATTAGTAACATCTAATTATTATGATTACTATTATTATTGTTAATATGAACGCGTTATAAAAGATGACTAAAAGCTATTAAACAAAACAATTAAGAAATAATGAGCATGAGTATCATGATGAAATTAAGATATTGTAAGATATTGATTTAAAGGAAAAATATCGTTTTCATTATTTTATTATTATTATTATTAAAAGTATTATTAATATTAAAACTAACATTTTTACTAAAATCATTATTTTTAATAAAAAATATCATTGTTAATATGAAACATCATTATTATTATTATTTTAGTAAAATTATTAATAAAAATTATCATTTTATCATTTTTAGAAAATATAATTATTGTTATTTTTATTAGTAGAATAATAATAATTATTACAAAATAATACAACTTTTACTTATTATTATTATTATCAATATTATTTTATCAAATAAATATGCGATACAAAGATATTTTACTACGTATAATATAATTACATTAATAATACCTATCATAAAGACAATGATAATATAATCAGTATTTTACTACGTATAATATAATCAGTATTTTGAAATCTCGCAGCATGTCTACGCCAACAGTTATATGTGTATATATAACGTCTATCTTCTGGACTTAATTTGAATGTGAAGTTTCTGAAAAACACTCCGAACTACGAATTGGTTCTCTGAAAATGGAAAAATGCTGATGAAGCAGCAAAAACTATAATCGACTTTAACAGTAAAAGTTGGATGATAATAAAAGAAGTGTCCTGGCAAAGCGCAGAAAAAGAGAAGTCTTGGAACTGAAAAACGAATTGAGCAAAGTATGAAGGAGGCTGTGGACAAATCATAAAGACTGAACCTGACTTCAAAGAATCCAAATGATTCAGTACCTGCTGAAGTCATTAACAAATACCTTGCTCCTGACTCTAAACCCTTGCAAACAATACCCTTCATCATCCTCTGATATTAGAAATTCTAAGATATCATCGTATCTTTCATTATAAATATCCTCCATAATTCTGAAGATATTTTCATAATTATTCTTATCTGAAATCATTTACCTCTTCGCGCTATATGTATTACATCATAAAAGAAACTGTTTTAGTTTCTAAATTTTGAAACCTTCGAGTTTAAAATAAGAATGTTTCGAAGTAGTGTTGGGAACTGAAGCATGAATTAGTATAATATAATGACACTTGATCAACGTGATTATATTACAGTAAGTCATGCTGAGTTTCTAAATGGAACGTGATGATTCACAGATCATAACATCATCATGTGCCATGTTATACGACTCTTGTATTCTATTTAACCTCTAAAATATCAAGAAAATATTTCTTGATGATTCGGCTTTTTCCGAGGTATTCTGGTAATTTGACAAGTCAATATCGTGCCATCACAATTTTCTTCTTAGAACATTAACAATGTTCATTCCAAAATTCATATCTGCGAATCCTGGACCATTACAAGCGATGCGTAATCGCAAGAAGAAGAAATGGAGGCACAAAGCTCTGAAATAAAAATTAGAGTATAAATTGCAGCAAATAAAAGAAAGCATTAACTGGGGATAACAAGGAGTATAGGAAACAGAAATAGGGACATTGAAATATAAGGGGAGATATAAAGCCCGATAACAACACATAAATTACAAACCGTGTATATCAATATTTATCGCAACATAAAGACACGGGAGAACTGTAAGCACTATAACCCCAAGAGTAAAGTAGAAGTAAACAGATTCCTCTGGTGGAAGTTGGTAAAGGAGAATAATGGTTGCAATAGTAAGGATAATGACAAGGATAAGAAATGGGTTAAGCATTTTCGTTATCTATTGAATTTAGGAATTGAGTATAGGAATGGTAAAAGTAACAGAACAGAAGAATTTAATTTATAGTGAAATAGCTGATAGAGAAATCAAGGAAGATCTCCGCATTTAAATAGAGAGATCCTAATTTTCTTATTCGCCGAAGCATCAAATCTTTTAGATTTCGAAGATTTTCTTTAAATTCCTTGAATTCCGGAATTCAACCAAGACAACGTCAAAAGTTAAGATAAAACTTTATTTCTCATTTCATTCCTTTTGAGACAACTTCACTCGTACGCTTCACATAATCGAATCGTTTTATCTATATTACTCAACAATAATAAAACTTTATGTATCAGCTCATAATTGTCATGAAATCATACTTATTGTCATCCATGACCATTCCACTCAAATTTCGGGACGAAATTTCTTTAACGGGTAGGTACTGTGACGACCCAGAAATTTCCGACCAAATTTAAACTTTAATTTTTATATTATTCTGACACAATAAGCAAAGTTTGTTAAGTTAAATCTCAAGGATTTTAAACCATGTTCATACATTCAATTAAACCTCGACCAAATTCCAATGATTCACGAACCATTATACGAATAGGCATGATTTTATATGTATATGTGTATATGTTATAGCTTGAAAACGTTAACAAGGCATTAGACGTATAATACGTTACATAAACATATTTGTTTTAGAATATATTTTAAAAATAATTATTAACGAAACTAAAAGATAAGTTGAATTATCAGATACATTTAATTATGATTATTAGACCCTGATGAGAGGTCCACTTTGATTTAGAAAACTTTTTCTTTTTAACGGTATCCGGAATATTTGATAAAGTAGTTTACAAAAGTGTCATTTACGAGAGTTAGTCAAAAGTTAGTAATCATCTCCGTTTAAATTTCAAAAGTGTACCTCACTTTGATTAGCTCGCGTCCCTTGATAATCAACTAATTAGTTTTTATATTAAAAACATTAATTTGTAAAATAACTACTATTACTTAAGGACGAGTTAAATTATATCAACCGAACTTTGAAATGTAATTAGTTTTGAAAGACTAAATCATTTGATGAGTATTTCATATACATATATATATATATTTTATAAATTTACAATTTTTATATATTTTTAACTTAGTCATAAAACGTCCTGATTTAAAATAAAATATTTTGACAAACAACGAACCACTGATTTATAGAAGCAAATGACCACAACACTCAACTATATAAGTCACATTTTTTATAAAGTAAATTATTGATGAGAAAGTCAAATTATTAATAAGGGTACACGTCGCGTAACGTAAAAGGCTAGTTTTCTAAACGTACGAAAGTGCGCTCGAAAAACCGAAAGTGGTACATGAGTCGAGAGACCACGTCCGTGTCATTTTTATAAAAATTACATTTTTACTACACACGTAAATATAATATAATATTTAATTAATTCTAAAGGTTAAATATATTATATATTATTTAATATATAAATAGAACGTGTTAATGTAGTATATATGTAAAGGATGGGGTTGGTGGCAAATGATTATAAAGCTAGCTTGTTCGTTTGTGTTTGATTCATTCATATAACTCATCGATCTTTCTCTACTCTCTCTATATAAATTTATATTAATATTATTATTATTATTAATCTAAAATATTATTAGTAGTATATTACATAAAATACTACGACAAGGGTACGCGCAAGCTATTACAACATGGGTTTTATGAGCGGGATAGGGTTAAGGAAATTATGTGTTATAACTATGGAGGTGATGGGTATGGTTCATGGGTATGCTCATGAGGTCGATTTAGTGTTGTCATCTCCGTTGCGTCTACGTACCTTTCCTTCAATATTGAACCTCAATATTGATACGTGAGTACTCGTAAATAAATTTTTACATACTAATAGTGTATCCCTGACTAGTGCTCGAGAATATAGGATTATGCATGCTTGTATTTTTGATATTGCCCTTAGATAGGTTATGTTAAATATTGAATTAGTTACACCTGCGTTTGAGATAAGGTATAAGATATGCATGTCCTTGAAAAGCTAGCGAAAAATTAAGAACTTTTCCTTTAGATATCGAATGGATTCGATGAAGGGATTAGAAGTTATAGTCAATTGAATTTTTGTATTATTATTATTATTATTAAAAATGATTATTATTATCGCCGTTATTATCGTCGTTATAATCTAATTATTATTATTATTATTATTATTATTATTATTATTATTATTATTATTATTATTATTATTATTATTATTATTATTGTTATTATTATTATTATGAATTATGATTATTATTATTATTATTATTATCATTGTTCTTATTAATAAAAGATATTATTGTTATTTTTATTATTATTACAATCGTTATTATCGTTAAGGTTATTATTATTATTATTATTATTATTATTCAAATAGTTATTAGTATTATCATTAATAATATTATTATTAGTATTATTATAATTAAAACTAATATTAGTAACATCTAATTATTATGATTACTATTATTATTGTTAATATGAACGCGTTATAAAAGACGACTTAAAGCTATTAAACAAAACAATTAAGAAATAATGAGAAGGAGCATCATGATGAAATTAAGATATTGTAAGATATTGATTTAAAGGAAAAATATCGTTTTCATTATTTTATTATTATTATTATTAAAAGTATTATTAATATTAAAACTAACATTTTTACTAAAATCATTATTTTTAATAAAAAAAATATCATTGTTAATATGAAACATCATTATTATTATTATTTTAGTAAAATTATTAATAAAAATTATCATTTTATCATTTTTAGAAAATATAATTATTGTTATTTTTATTAGTAGAATAATAATAATTATTACAAAATAATACAACTTTTACTTATTATTATTATTATCAATATTATTTTATCAAATAAATATGCGATACAAAGATATTTTACTATGTATAATATAATTACATTAATAATAACTATCATATTATTTTTATGATATTAAATGAACTTTATAAATTTTATTACTTAAGATATATAAAAGTATATTTTTATTATATAAATTTTAATATAAAATTTTATTTATTAATTGTGACGACCCGATTTTTTCGACTTGCTTTTATGCCTTGTATTTTAGCGAAACTGCGTATTTGTGCGTACTGTGTTACTTTATTACTCCGAAACCTTGGCACACGTGTTTTATATTCATATTTACTTTAAAATGTGCCTTGGTGTATGTAGAATGCTTAACTTGTCCATTGAATGCTTTATAACCGTTAGTGTTATTTACCGTTACGATTAAAACGCGAACTGCGCGCACGTTTGACTTTTATCGGAACCGGAACTTTTGGACTGCGAAATATTAATTATTATTTTCTAATAATAATTACCTGGGCCTTTGGATGCTTAATTTTATTTATTTAATTGCTAAAGCCCAATAGTTAGCCTTTTTGGACTTTTTACCTTGTTGGGCTCAAGCCCACCCTACTCTAGCTAGTGACCCAATTAATTAGCCCAAGTATTATTACTAGTGGCCCACAATAATAAATAAATAATAAATAAATTAATTAATGAGTCATACTAGCATAATGGATAAGGATTATCAACTTTGTTACATAAGATTCTAGTAAAAGGACATACTTTAGACACCATTAGCCAAAAAGCAAGATTTTGTCCCCCCTCCCCCTCTAAAATTCGTCCACCACCACCACCACCATATGGATTGCCACCTCATCAATCCATGTGATATCCATTTGCTTATAAATACTAGCCTTAAGCCCCTCATTCCAACACTTGATCATTTTGGCATTTCACACACTTATCCTTTCTTTCTTCCTTTTGTTTGTAAGTTTTCTTCTCCTCCCTCTTTCTTCTTGAATTCGTGATCATCACCATCATCCTTATAAAGATCAAAGTTCCTTTAGATTTGATCTTACTCATATCTTGTTGATTCAAGTTTGAATCTTTCAAGAACAACAAAGATTCAAGCTTTCTAGCTTGAATCTTCATATATTTTATAGATCTATTACTTTTATGATTGTTTAATGTTATTTTGTTAAAAAGATTCAAACTTTTGTTTGTAATCTTCATGCATCTTCAAGATCCAAGCTTTATGCTTCAAGATCTTCAAGAACAATCAATATGCAAGCTTTCTAGCTTGAATCTTCATATATTGTTGTTAGATTCAAGTTCTTTTTACTTTGATCTTGTTATTTTGTTAAAAAGATTCAAACTTTTGTTTGTAATCTTCATGTATCTTCAAGATCCAAGCTTTATGCTTCAAGATCTTCAAGAACACTTAAAGGTTCAAGCTTTCTAGCTTTGTAATCTTGTGACTTGTGTGAAATGGATCCAAGCTCTCTAGCTTAGGGTTCCATCACCTCTTTTGACTTAGATTGTATTCATACTTGTTAAATTGATGTAAAGTTTGTAACTTTAGTTGTTATTGTGACTTGTATTAGTGTTAAGACTAATGATATGATGTAACCTTGGTTCATCATCCATCTAAGACTCATGAATGAGTTGTATTCTTACTTGGTCTTAACATATTGTGTATTAATGGTGAATCTTGGTCAAAAGTGATGCTAAACCATCAACGAGTTGTACACTTGAAGCTACAAGCATCAAGGATGAGAACCGTGATGAGCATCGAGCACCAAGAACCCCACCGGAGCACTTGTCCACTGATTTTCGTATCTGATCAGACTACCTGGGCTACTGGAAAGCTGATTTTTAGTTATTTCGGTTCGAGTAGATGATTTTCCATTTAGGCCTCGTCTTAATACGAGTTACAGTTTAGGAGTTATGGCCCTCCGAGAGTCACTACACCCTATTAACGTTGTGCTGAAATTTCTGACCTACTCGCACTTAAACCGTCGCCACGGTCAAACGAAGACGAGTTAGGTTCTGAAAATTGGTAAGCTGTTAGGGGACTCATATACGGAGCCATAGCCACTGACCATGCTTCTTTTCGATATACGTAGAGGTCGTAGCAGCTGACCGAAATCAGCCCATTGTTTCGATCTCTATTTTTATCAAACTTACTTAGCTTTTATGATGATGAATGATGATGATGATGACACTTAAACTTATTTTATGCACTACTAGAATTTATAAAGACAACCTACTGACCTAGTAACTTTTGATTTAGGTTGACGACCTTTCGGACCGACTTACTACTTGCGTACTTTCATTACCGACTTTACTTCTTTTATCACTGTGAGTTATAGCATCCCTTTTTACTTTAATTATTTTGGGATTGAGAATACATGCGCTTTATACGTTTTACATACTAGGCATGAGTACTTAAACTTTATATGTGTGTGGGTTATACAACGGCATAAACATTCCCCTTAGCACGGTAACGTTTAGTCATTGGTTTTGAACCGGTGAACGCGAATCTTAGATATGGATCCATAGGGTTTGACATCCCCACTCGGGCTAGTCGCGCTAGCATTTAACGGGTGTTTAATACTTCGTGAACATACGCACTCGCCAAGTGTACTTTCAGGGGGTTATAAATGTTAAGTTTAGTTACCGGGTGCCCACGGTTATGCATATACTTTTCATACTGTTTTGATACGCTGTTGCAGCACTGAAATCTCGTGGCCTATCTTACGTTACTATTACAACTTAAACTATAGCTCACCAACATTCGTGTTGACTTTTTAAGCGTGTATTTCTCAGGTACCTAGAGGTTTATTGTTTCCGCTGTTACACTTGCTGTCATGCTGTTATTGAATTGCTGTTATGGACCTACTGTACTAGTTATCCGCTGCATTACTAGAGATGTCTCAAATTATGAAACTTATGTTTTGCATTCGTAAACTTATGTTATTTCGGAACAATGGTTTGTAATAAGTCTTATGACATGTTATCTTTGTAAAACGTTATCTTTTTAATGAATGCAAATCGGTTTTCAAACAGCATATAGTGTTTGACCTTGTGATGATCCTGTTGATTGACGAACCGTACACGTGGTTTTGTATGGGGCATCACAGTTGGTATCAGAGCATTGGTTGTAGGGAATTAGGTTGCATTAGTGAGTCTAGACCAACCCGAGTAGGATTCACTAATAGGACTAATCTACAACTTGCTAGTTTACTTGTTTCTGCATGCTACTACTTACTTTTACTGCTATGTGATCTTACTGCATGCTATTGCTTATCTTTACTGCCATGAGAACTTACTGTATGCCTATTTCTTCCTTTGCATGATTACTATCTGCTTTCACTGTTATTACTGTTTAGCACTGTTGTTATTGCCATGCTAGGATGCTATAGTGCCTAATACTTGCTTGCTTATGACTTACTGATATGGAAAATTTATTTTCCTTGTTCAGATGTCGGATATTCCACCTGTCATTATTTTGGACAGCGATTCAGACTCATCAGCCACCTCACCTACTGCTGCTACCGATACACAGATCTCGTTAACCAGTGACCCCGGCGCTTCATCCTCCGGAACCAGCAGCCATACACCTGTACCGGTGGTTGCCGCAGTCGGAGCCCAGGACCCTCCGGAGATTCCAGCTCCAGTTGCCCCGGTACCTCAGGAGCCACAGCCTCGCCCCAGTGGTGTTGTGATTCCTGCGGATCTTGGGGAAGGTCCGGTTTGTAATGAACGTAACCACTGGTGCCGACGCACCCCTGATGGACGTCTCGTGCCAATCGGACCCGCCAGATACGGACAGATGATGGCCGCTCGAGGAGGGCCACCTGTGGTGTCACCCCCAGCTAGTTCAGACAACTCATCCACAGACGACTCTAGTGACGATGATTCCGACGAGGAGGACCTTGATGATACACCTGTCCAGCCACTCTCCACCCCGCCGAAGAAGCGGTACCGTTTCGATGGCACCGTTATTCCGGGGATCAACGGAGGACGAGCATTCACTGACGCACATGGTCAGCGTCGTAAGGTTACCGCTCGTAAGCGGGTCGTGCCTTACCCAGCTGATCCGTTCGTGCGTAAGCCTTACCGCCATGCAGCATCTACCTCTGGAGCCGGACCATCTGCACCACCAGCACCACCTGCACCAGCAGCACCACCTGCTCTGCCAGCCCCTCCCTCTGTCGAGGAACTGGCAAGGGAGGTGGAGATCCTACGTGCTCGGGTAACTGAGCTCGAGGAGCAGATGTCCCATGTGCTGGACATCCTTTACCCACCATCACCATAGAGCTTTGTAGTAGGTTTCATTTTGTAATCTCGTTTGTAGATCCATGTTTTCCTTATGTAATGTACCAACTTATGTATGCAACTCTTTATTAATGGAACTTTGTATTGTTAAATTCTTGCACAGTGTTCTATTTACATTAGTGTATGTTGGTTTTGCGGTATTTGTACCTAGTTGCGTCACTATATTGGCATGCGTTATGTTGTTTCCCTGTTTACTATATACTATATTATTATATATTAAATGCTGGATTTTGACTTAAGTCAAAATTTCTGTTTCGAAGGGCAATGGCAAACACACGAACAACACCCACAGCAGTTCAAATCGAAGAGATGATTAATGAACGAGTCGTCGCAGCCTTGGTGGAAATGAACCCTCAAGCTGAACCACCGCCGATTATCCAACCCGTTCGAAAAGAGTGCACCTACAAAGAATTCCAGAGCTGTAAGCCACATAACTTCAGCTGAACTGAGGGGCCTGTTGGTCTCACAAGATGGTTTGAAAAGCTTGAATCAGTATTCCGAGTCAGCAACTGTTCCGAGTCTAACAAAACCAAATTTTCTTCCTGCACGCTATCTGATGGCGCCCTCACGTGGTGGAACACCATGGCTCAGGCACAAGGTATTGATGAGGCGTATGCTATACCATGGGAGGAGTTCAAAGCGGCTATGATTGATGAGTATTGTCCGAGAACCGAGATACAAAAGATGGAAATAGAGTTTATGCAATTGAAAGCTGTTGGCAACGATCTCGATGGTTACAATCGGAGGTTTCTTGAGTTAGCTTTTATGTGTCCTACCATGGTCACCCCGGAATTCAAGCGTATGGAGAGATACTTTTGGGGACTCCCTAAGTCCATTAAGGGTAATGTCACCTCGTCCAAGCCACCGAATGTTCCCGAAGCAATGCGCATGGCGCATACACTCATGAATCAGATTCTCATCGATGAACCGGAGAAGTCCAAGTCTGAAGCGGGTAGTGGTGAGAAGCGTAAGTGGGATAATAACAAGGGAAGAACCTATGATCAAACCCCTGCCAAGAGGCACAACAACGGTGGAAACCCCAACCCAGGCACAAGTTCAAACCCGAACTACAAGGGCACTCTACTGCAGTGCAAGAGGTGTTACAAACATCACACTGGGTACTGTAATGCGGTCTATGAAAAGTGCAACCGGATCGGACATGTTGGTAAGAACTGCAAGATTCCCGTCCCAGCTGCAAGGACAAACCCGAATGGGCCAAGGAAATGCTATGAGTGTGGACAGCAGGGCCACTTTAGGAATGATTGCCCCAATAAGGAGAAGGACGGCGGACCACCGCGTGGTAGAGCTTTTAATGTTAATGCAAGGGATGCACGCGAGAACCCCGACTTGGTGACAGGTATATTCACTATCAACAATCTTTTAGCTTCTGTCCTATTTGATACTGGTGCCGATAGAAGTTATGTATGTAGACACTTTTGCGATAAGATAAATTGGTCATTAGTTCCTTTAAAAGAAAGTATGCTTGTCGAGGTAGCCAACGGTAAACTTGAAAAGGTTGACCAAATTGGCCGAGGAGCTATTATTAATGTAGCTGGTGTGGATTTCGAAATTGACTTGATACCTATCAAACTGGGAAGTTTTGACGTGATCGTCGGTATGGATTGGTTGACCAAGGTAAGGGCTGATATTATTTGTGGAGATAAAGCTCTTCGTATACCACAAGGAGACGGTGAGCCACTGACTATTTATGAAGAGAGATGTAACTCGAAGCTGAACCTCATTAGTTGTATGAAAGCGCAGAAGATCATGAAGAAAGGACGACTTACCGTTTTAGCACACGTGAAGGCTTTAGAATCAGAGGAGAAGAGTGTGAATGATGTGCGAATCGTTAATGAATTCCTCGACGTTTTTCCGGAAGAACAGCCTGGATTACCGCCACCAAGAGCAGTGGAGTTCCAGATCGATCTGGTGCCGGGAGCTGCACCCGTAGCTCGTGCGCCTTATCTTCTAGCACCTTCAGAACTGCAAGAATTGCAGAGTCAACTGCAGGAATTACTCGACCGAGGGTTTATCCAACCGAGCTCGTCGCCTTGGGGCGCACCTGTTTTATTCGTGAAGAAGAAGGACGGATCTTTCCGCATGTGTATCGACTACCGCGAACTCAACAAGTTGACGATTAAGAACCGATATCCTCTTCCCCGAATTGACGATCTTTTTGATCAGCTACAAGGATCGAGCGTTTATTCTAAGATCGATTTGCGATCAGGTTATCACCAATTGAGGGTGAAGGAGAGTGATGTGATGAAGACTGCGTTTAGAACCCACTATGGTCATTACGAGTTTCTCGTGATGCCATTCGATTTAACCAACGCACCCGCTGTGTTCATGGACCTCATGAATCGTGTCTGCAAGCCTTATCTGGATAAATTCGTTATCGTCTTCATAGATGATATCCTCATCTACTCCAAGAGCAAAGAAGAACATGAACAACATCTTCGGTTAGTGCTCGAACTCTTGAGACAAGAGCAGCTTTATGCCAAATTCTCCAAGTGTGAATTTTGGTTGAAGGAAGTCCAATTTCTGGGTCATATTGTGAGTGATCAAGGTATCAAAGTTAACCCCGCCAAGATTGAAGCTATCAACAAGTGGGAGACACCCACTACTCCGACTCACATCCGCCAATTTCTAGGTCTTGCCGGTTATTACCGAAGGTTCATTGAAGGTTTCTCTTTGATTTCGCGTCCTTTGACTGCGTTAACTCATAAAGGAAAGAAGTTTGTTTGGGAAAAAGAGCAAGAAGCAGCATTTCAAACCCTGAAGCTGAAGTTAACCACCGCACCTATCCTATCTCTTCCTGAAGGCAGTGACGACTTCGTTGTGTACTGCGATGCTTCGAGGAATGGTTTTGGCTGTGTGTTGATGCAAAGAACGAAGGTCATTGCTTATGCATCTCGTCAACTGAAGGTCCACGAGCGAAACTACACTACTCACGATCTCGAACTTGGAGCCGTCGTCTTCGCATTGAAGCTGTGGAGACACTATCTTTATGGAACAAAGAGTACTATCTTTACCGATCACAAGAGTCTCCAACACATCTTCGATCAGAAGCAACTAAACATGAGACAGCGTCGATGGATTGAGATGCTAAACGACTACGATTGTGAACTTCGCTACCATCCGGGCAAGGCCAATGTTGTAGCTGACGCATTAAGTCGAAAGGAGAGGACAGTACCCATTCGTGTTCGGGCTCTGAACATCACCATCCATTTGAACCTCCACAGTCAGATTCGAGTAGCCCAAGAAGAGGCTCTCAAGGAGGAGAACATATCTCGTGAATACCTGAACATTCTCGTCTCTAAATTCGAGGTTAAGGAGTCTGGACTCCGATGTTATGCCGGAAGAATTTGGGTACCTCGTTATGGAGATCTACGGAACCTTATACTTGATGAAGCCCACAAGTCGAGATATTCGATTCATCCAGGAGCTGGTAAAATGTACCATGATCTTAAGGAACAGTATTGGTGGCCAAATCTTAAGAAGGATGTTGCAACTTATGTTGGAAGGTGTTTAACTTGTTCGAAGGTTAAAGCTGAACATCAAAGGCCATCTGGATTACTTCAACAACCAGAAATCCCACAATGGAAATGGGAAGCAATTACAATGGATTTCATCACGAAGCTACCAAAGACGGTGGGCGGATACGATACAATCTAGGTTATCATTGACCGTCTTTCCAAATCTGCTCATTTTCTAGCAATGAAAGAAACAGATACAATGGAGAGACTTGCTCAACTGTACATCAAAGAGGTGGTATCTCGTCATGGTGTGCCCTTATCAATCATCTCAGATCGCGATCCCCATTTTGCTTCCAGATTCTGGCGTTCTTTGCAAGAAGCCTTGGGAACTCGTCTCGACATGAGCACCGCGTATCACCCCCAGACCGACGGTCAGAGCGAACGAACGATTCAGACTTTAGAGGACATGTTACGTGCATGTGTTATTGACTTCGGAAAGTCTTGGGAAAGGCATCTGCCGCTGGCCGAATTCTCTTACAACAACAGTTATCATTCAAGTATTAAAGCCGCACCTTTTGAAGCATTGTATGGCCGCAAGTGCCGTTCTCCTATTTGTTGGGCCGAGTTAGGCGAAGTGCAAATCACCGGACCCGAGATAGTCCATGAAACGACGGAGAAGATTTCTCAGATTCAGGCGAGACTTAAGACTGCCCGTGATCGCCAAAAGAGTTATGCTGATCTTAAAAGTAAAGACTTCGAATTTAACGTAGGTGACCGTGTGAAGTTGAAGGTTGCACCTTGGAAAGGTGTAATTCATTTTGGGAAACGCGGAAAGTTGAACCCGCGATACATCGGACCCTTTGAAATTTTGGAACGTATCGGACCGGTTGCTTACCGTTTGGATCTTCCGACTCAGTTGAGTGCCGTTCATCCTACCTTTCATGTATCAAATTTGAAGAAATGTCTTGCTCCACCGAAACTTATCATACCATTGGAAGAACTTACCATTGATGACCAACTCCACTTCGTGGAAGAACCTATCGAAATTATGGACCGTGAGGTCAAAACCTTGAAACGCAATAAGATTCCAATTGTCCGAGTTCGATGGAATGCCAAGCGTGGACCTGAGTTTACCTGGGAACGAGAGGATCAAATGATGCAGAAGTATCCTCACCTTTTCCCGACTCCAACACCTACCTCAGCTTAAATTTCGGGACGAAATTTCCAATAACAGGTGGGTAATGTGACGACCCGACTTTTTTGACTTGCTTTTATGCCTTGTATTTTAGCGAAACTGCGTATTTGTGCGTACTGTGTTACTTTATTACTCTGGAACCTTGGCACACGTGTTTTATATTCATATTTACTTTAAAATGTGCCTTGGTGTATGTAGAATGCTTAACTTGTCCATTGGATGCTTTATAACCGTTAGTGTTATTTACCGTTACGATTAAAACGCGGACTGCGCGCACGTTTGACTTTTGTCAGAACTGGAACTTTTGGACTGCGAAATATTAATTATTATTTTCTAATAATAATTACCTGGGCCTTTGGATGCTTAATTTTATTTATTTAATTGCTAAAGCCCAATAGTTAGCCTTTTTGGACTTTTTACCTTGTTGGGCTCAAGCCCACCCTACTCTAGCTAGTGACCCAATTAATTAGCCCAAGTATTATTACTAGTGTCCCATAATAATAAATAAATTAATTAATGAGTCATACTAGCATAATGGATAAGGATTATCAACTTTGTTACATAAGATTCTAGCAAAAGGACATACTTTAGACACCATTAGCCAAAAAGCAAGATTTTGTCCCCCCTCCCCCTCTAAAATTCATCCACCACCACCACCATATGGCTTGCCACCTCATCAATCCATGTGATATCCATTTGCTTATAAATACTAGCCTTAAGCCCCTCATTCCAACACTTGATCATTTTGGCATTTCACACACTTATCCTTTCTTTCATCCTTTTGTTTGTAAGTTTTCTTCTCCTCCCTCTTTCTTCTTGAATTCGTGATCATCACCATCATCCTTATAAAAATCAAAGTTCCTTTAGCTTTGATCTTACTCATATCTTGTTGATTCAAGTTTGAATCTTTCAAGAACAACAAAGATTCAAGCTTTCTAGCTTGAATCTTCATATCTTTTATAGATCTATTACTTTTATGATTGTTTAATGTTATTTTGTTAAAAAGATTCGAACTTTTGTTTGTAATCTTCATGCATCTTCAAGATCCAAGCTTTATGCTTCAAGATCTTCAAGAACAATCAAGATGCAAGCTTTCTAGCTTGAATCTTCATATATTGTTGTTAGATTCAAGTTCTTTTTACTTTGATCTTGTTATTTTGTTAAAAAGATTCAAACTTTTGTTTGTAATCTTCATGTATCTTCAAGATCCAAGCTTTATGCTTCAAGATCTTCAAGAACACTTAAAGGTTCAAGCTTTCTAGCTTTGTAACCTTGTGACTTGTGTGAAATGGATCCAAGCTCTCTAGCTTAGGGTTCCATCACCTCTTTTGACTTAGATTGTGTTCATACTTGTTAAATTGATGTAAAGTTTGTAACTTTAGTTGTTATTGTCACTTGTATTAGTGTTAAGACTAATGATATGATGTAACCTTGGTTCATCATCCATCTAAGACTCATGAATGAGTTGTATTCTTACTTGGTCTTAACATATTGTGTATTAATGGTGAATCTTGGTCAAAATTGATGCTAAACCATCAACGAGTTGTACACTTGAAGCTACAAGCATCAAGGATGAGAACCGTGATGAGCATCGAGCACCAAGAACCCTACCGGAGCACTTGTCCACTGATTTTCGTATCTGATCAGACCACCTGGGCTACTGGAAAGCTTATTTTTAGTTAGTTCGGTTCGAGTATATGATTTTCCATTTAGGCCTCATCTTAATACGAGTTACGGTTTAGGAGTTATGGCCCTCCGAGAGTCACTACACCCTATTAACGTTGTGCTGAAATTTCTGACCTACTCGCACTTAAACCGTCGCCACGGTCAAACGAAGACGAGTTAGGTTCTGAAAATTGGTAAGCTGTTAGGGGACTCATATACGGAGCCATAGCCACTGACCATACATCTTTTCGATTTACGTAGAGGTCGTAGCAGCTGACCGAAGTCAGCCCATTGTTTCGATCTCTATTTTTGTCAAACTTACTTAGCTTTTATGATGATGAATGATGATGATGATGATACTTAAACTTATTTTATACACTATTAGAATTTATAAAGACAACCTACTGACCTAGTAACTTTTGATTTAGGTTGACGACCTTTCGGACCGACTTACTACTTGCGTACTTTCATTACCGACTTTACCGCTTTTATCAATGTGAGTTATAGCATCCCTTTTTACTTTAATTATTTTGGGACTGAGAATACATGCGCTTTATACGTTTTACATACTAGGCATGAGTACTTAAACTTTATATGTGTGTGGGTTATACAACGGCATAAACATTCCCCTTAGCACGGTAACGTTTAGTCATTGGTTTTGAACCGGTGAACGCGAATCTTAGATATGGATCCATAGGGTTTGACATCCCCACTCGGGCTAGTCGCGCTAGCATTTAACGGGTGTTTAATACTTCGTGAACATACGCACTCGCCAAGTGTACTTTCAGGGGGTTATAAACGTTAAGTTTAGTTACCGGGTAACCACGGTTATGCATATACTTTTCATACCGTTTTGATACGCTGTTGCAGCACTGAAATCTCGTGGCCTATCTTACGTTACTATTACAACTTAAACTATAGCTCACCAACATTTGTGTTGACTTTTTAAGCGTGTATTTCTCAGGTACCTAGAGGTTTATTGTTTCCGCTGTTACACTTGCTGTCATGCTGTTATTGAATTGCTGTTATGGACCTACTGTACTAGTTATCCGCTGCATTACTAGAGATGTCTCAAATTATGAAACTTATGTTTTGCATTCGTAAACTTATGTTATTTCAGAACAATGGTTTGTAATAAGTCTTATGACATGTTATCTTTGTAAAACGTTATCTTTTTAATGAATGCAAATCGGTTTTCAAACAGCATATAGTGTTTGACCTTGTGATGATCCTGTTAGAAATGTCCCGTTCTTATTGATTAAAAACGTTCCATATTAATTGATTTCATTGCGAGGTTTTGACCTCTATATGAGACTTTTTTCAAAGACTGCATTCATTTTTAAAACAAACCATAACCTTTATTTCATAAATAAAGGTTTAAAAAGCTTTACGTAGATTATCAAATAATGATAATCTAAAATATCCTGTTTACACACGACCATTACATAATGGTTTACAATACAAATATGTTACATCGAAATCAGTTTCTTGAATGCAGTTTTTACACAATATCATACAAACATGGACTCCAAATCTTGTCCTTATTTTAGTATGCAACAGCGGAAGCTCTTAGTATTCACCTGAGAATAAACATGCTTTAAACGTCAACAAAAATGTTGGTGAGTTATAGGTTTAACCTATATATATCAAATCGTAACAATAGACCACAAGATTTCATATTTCAATACACATCCCATACATAGAGATAAAAATCATTCATATGGTGAACACCTGGTAACCGACATTAACAAGATGCATATATAAGAATATCCTCATCATTCCGGGACACCCTTCGGATATGATATAAATTTCGAAGTACTAAAGTATCCGGTACTTTGGATGGGGTTTGTTAGGCCCAATAGATCTATCTTTAGGATTCGCGTCAATTAGGGTGTCTGTTCCCTAATTCTTAGATTACCAGACTTAATAAAAAGGGGCATATTCGATTTCGATAATTCAACCATAGAATGTAGTTTCACGTACTTGTGTCTATTTTGTAAATCATTTATAAAACCTGCATGTATTCTCATCCCAAAAATATTAGATTTTAAAAGTGGGACTATAACTCACTTTCACAGATTTTTACTTCGTCGGGAAGTAAGACTTGGCCACTAGTTGATTCACGACCCTATAACAATATTGATAATGCTAAAAACGAACATATATTTCATAGCATTATTCCTCAAGAAAGACAAGCTTTTAGTTGCAATTGTTCTATTTACAAGTGATATTCGTTTAAATAATAAAAGGTGAAGACAAAAGACAGATTCGACGAATTGAAGACGCAAACGACCAAAAAGCTCAAAAGTACAAAAGACAATCAAAAAGGTTCCAATTATTGATAAGAAACGTCTCGAAATTACAAGAGTACAAGATTCAAAACGCAAAGTACAAGATATTAAATTGTACGCAAGGACGTTCGAAAATCCGGAACCGGGACAAGAGTCAACTCTTAACGCTCGACGCAACGGACTAAAAATTACAAGTTAACTATGTATATAAATATAATATAATATATAATTAATTATATTAATTATATATATATTATATTTATAAATAAAAACCGTCGGCAGAGAAAGACTCCAAAGTGTGAGCTGGAATTTCAAACTCCGCGACTCGCGGAGCTTGAAGGCAAAATATGCCGCGAGTCGCGGAGCCCCAAAATGAAAAACTGCCTATAAAGCCAACCGAATTTTGATCGAATTTTTATCATCTATCTCTCTTCTCTCATATATACGTAAAATATATATATATATAATTTATATTTTAATTTTAATTTTAATTATAATTCTAATAATAAGGGTATGTTAGCGAATGTTGTAAGGGTGTAAGTCAAAATTCTGTCCGTGTAACGCTACGCTATTTTTAATCATTGTAAGTTATGTTCAACCTTTTTACATTAATGTCTCATAGCTAAGTTATTATTATGCTTATTTAAAACGAAGTAATCATGATGTTGGGCTAATTACTAAAATTGGGTAATTGGGCTTTGTACCATAATTGGGGTTTGGACAAAAGAATGACACTTGTGGAAATTAGACTATGGGCTATTAATGGGCTTTATATTTGTTTAACTAAATGATAGTTTGTTAATGTTAATATAAAGATTTACAATTGGGCGTCCTTATAAATTACCATATACACTCGATCGGACACGATGAGCGGGGTATTTATATGTACGAATAATCGTTCATTTAAACGGACACGGGAATGGATTATTAGCCACTAGAATAATTAAAACAGGGGTGAAATTACATTCAAGGGTAATTGGTGTAATTGTTAACAAAGTAGTAAAACCTTGGTTTACACGCAGTCGATAACCTGGTGTATTCATTAAACAAAGTATTAAAACCTTGTTACAATTCGAATCCCCAATTAGTTGGAATATTTAACTTCGGGTATAAGAATAATTTGACGAGGACACTCGCACTTTATATTTATGACCTATGGACTGTTATGGACAAAAACCAGACGGACATATTAAATAATCCAGGACAAAGGACAATTAACCCATGGGCATAAAACTAAAATCAACACGTCAAACATCATGATTACAGAAGTTTAAATAAGCATAATTCTTTTATTTCATATTTAATTTCCTTTATTTTATATTTAATTGCACTTCTAATTATCGCACTTTTATTTATTGTTATTTAATTGCACTTTTAATTATCGTACTCTTTAATTATCGCAAGTTTATTTTATCGCACTTTTATTATTCGCAATTTCATTATCGTTATTTATTTTATGCTTATTTAAACTTTCGTAATTATTTTTAATATTTTACATTTGGTTTTAACTGCGACTAAAGTTTTAAAATCGACAAACCGGTCATTAAACGGTAAAAATCCCCCTTTATAATAATAATATTACTTATATATATTTTTGTATTTTTATAAAAGTAAACTAATATAGCGTTGAGCTTTGTTTAAAAAAAGATTCCCTGTGGAACGAACCGGACTTACTAAAAACTACACTACTGTACGATTAGGTACACTGCCTATAAGTGTTGTAGCAAGGTTTAAGTATATCCATTCTATAAATAAATAAATATCTTGTGTAAAATTGTATCGTATTTAATAGTGTTTCGTTGTAAACTTCAATAGTATTTTATACCCCTTAGCTTTGACATCAAGTATTTTTGGCGCCGCTGCCGGGGAACTCTTAAACGCCGGAAGCGCAACGCTAATATATATAAAAAAAAAAAAACTTTTTAAATATTCGAAAATATAAAAAGAAAAACAAAAATATAAATATTTTTAGGAGTTTGATAAATATTTAAGTTTTATAAACTTTCTTTGTTTTTATAAAAACATAAGTTTTATTTAAATCAAGTTTTAAGATTTTTATTTATAAAATTATAAAGTGATTCTATTTTTTATTTAAGTTTTAAATATAAGTTTTATTTATACACATATTATTTTTTTTATAAACAGAAAAAATTAAAAACAGAAAATAAAATAAATAAATAAATAAAGAAAAACGCGTTGAAGATATAACCTGTCAGCTGAATTTTGGAACCCCGCGACTCGCGGGGTTTGATGTATTAATTACCGCGACTCGCGGAGTGACTCTGACACGCGACAGAACCCTAATTCAGCATTTATTACGGATTATTAATTATTATTATTATTATTAACCCTAATTATTATTATTATTATAATTAAGTTTATTTTTAATTTAAGTTTTATTTAATTTATATTTTAGTTAAATTAGTTTAATTAAATTGTAAAATTAATAGTTTAATAAATAAATAATATAAAAATAATATTTTTATAAAAATTGTACTTTTTACAACTTTTTGTATATTTTTATATTTTGTCCCTTTTTAATCGTTTTAGCGTAATATTTGTATTTTTAGCTCATATTTAATTTTAAACTTAGTTTTTGCCATAGTCATTTTTACTCCTAGATTTTTAGGCTTTGCCGTAGAATTCCTTAAGTGCTTTTTCTTTAGACTAAGATTTAGGTACTTTAGAATTTTGCGACGCCTTTTTAAGTTTTAGTTTCTTTTTAAGTTATTTCCATTTGGGATTTAGTTTTTCCTGTAAGCTTTAATATTTTTAGACGACTTTTACCTATGTATCAATTATCATTCCAATTAGTAATTTCAATTTGCGATTATAATTTTAAGTTAGTTGTAGTAATAAGGTTAGGTTAGTCAAGTATTTTTAAGTTTTTATAAGTTTCTTTTATTTTTTCCGTCACCTTTTATTTTTCAACCATTTTTCTTTTTCGACCTTTTTCGACGAACTCTTTTTCTTTCTTATTTCTCGCTATTCTAGTTTTAGGACATAGATTTTTATTCTACTTCTTATCTAAATTTCTTAAAATTACGAAAATTTATTTTAAGTGGTTAAATTAATAGACATCAAAATTTTCTGGTTCGTAGTAATAGTTGGATTTGTACGTGGACCGGGTTATTGGAGCCAAACAGTCCTCAATTATATTGAGACCAAACGAATCCTGCCCCTCTGCTGCATCTTTTGGCTATTCGAAACGTGGGCAAAATCAGAAAAGTCTATTGATTGGATAACTTATATAATTTTTCTTTCCTTTTTAAAAACTAATAGGATATTCAGTGAATGCACCGAGCAAGACGTTCACCACCTTTTGTACGTTCACCACCTGTAACTAGATCAAGACATTTAGCAAATATAACCGCCGTTGATTTTTCTTTAGAATCGTCATCCAGTAGACCAAGCACTTCAGTTCAAATTTTCGATAATCCATTTTTTGAACCCGACCTCACAATTGAGAATCCGGAGAATATTCAGGAACGGTTCGTAGATCCTGAACCATTAAACTTTCCTCCGGAGCCACCAATCATTCAAACAGAGATTGTTGAGGAACGAACCATTAAATCAGAATCATCTAGTGATACCGATTCAACAAATTCAATTATGGAAAATCTGGAACCTTTAAGTATGGAAGACCGAATGAGAGCTAAACACACTGGCCAAGGTCACGCAATTACTCATCCAGACATTAATGCGCCAGATTATGAAATCAAAGGACAAATTCTACACATGGTGACTAATCAATGCCAATTTAGTGGTGCACCGAAGGAAGATCCAAATGAACATCTACGTACCTTTAATAGGATCTGCACACTATTTAAAATCCGAGAAGTGGAGGATGAACAGATATATCTCATGTTATTTCCCTGGACTTTAAAGGGAGAAGCCAAATATTGGTTGGAATCGTTACCTGAAGGGGCGATCGATACATGGGATGTTTTAGTTGACAAATTTCTTAAACAATTCTTTCCTGCATCTAAAGCCGTAAGACTTCAAGCAGAAATTGTTACGTTCACACAGAAGCCAAATGAAACTCTATATGAGGCGTGGACAAGATATGGAAAGTTGTTAAGAGGATGTCCGCAACATGGTTTAGACACCTGTCAAATAGTACAAATATTCTACCAAGGATGCGACATCACTACAAGAAAAGACATAGATATAGCAGCTGGTGGTTCTATTATGAAGAAAACCGAAACTGATGCTTACAAAATTATTGATAACACTGCTTCCCACTCACATGAGTGGCACCAAGAAAAAGATATCATTAGATCATCTAAAGCAGCTAGAGCCGATTCTAGCCATGACTTAGATTCCATTTCCGCAAAGATAGATGCTGTGGAGAGACGAATGGAAAAGATGACTAAGGATATTCACTCAATACGAATTAGTTGTGAGCAGTGTGGAGGACCACATTTGACAAAAGATTGTCTCAGTATTGAATTAACAATGGAACAAAGAGAGAATATTTCATACATAAACCAAAGGCCTGGAAATAATTATCAGAATAATTATCAACCGCCAAGACCGATTTACAATCAAAACCAGAATTATAACAGAAATATTCCATACAACAACCAACAAGGTCCTAGCAATCAACAAGTATCCAATAATACTTATAATCAACAAAGACCTAATTTTCAAAACAAACCACCACAACAAACCGATGATAAAAAGCCGAATTTAGAAGATATGATGACGAAGCTAGTTGAAACTCAAACGCAGTTTTTCACATCTCAGAAACAAACCAATGAACAAAATGCTCAAGCATTTAGAAATCAACAAGCTTCTATTCAAAATCTGGAACAAGAAGTAAGTAACCTAGCAAGGTTAATAGGTGAAAGAAAACCGGGAAGTCTACCTAGTGATACAAATGCTAACCCCCGGAATGAAACAGCTAAAGCCATTACCACAAGAAGTGGTACAACACTTAAACCACCTGAAATACCTGTAACTTCTGATGAAGCCATTCCTACTCCACAAGAACCACAACCTGATCAAGATAAGGAAAAAGAACCGGTAGTTGAAAAGGTTAATGAAGATAACACAGTTAAGGATAAACCTTATGTTAAACCATATCAACCACCCCTTCCTTACCCGAGTAAAATGAAGAAAGAGAAACTTGAAGCCGAGCAATCCAAATTCTTGGATATGTTTAAACAGATAAATGTAAATCTTCCTTTCATTGATGTGATTTCAGGAATGCCTAGATATGCTAAATTCTTGAAAGATCTAATCTCAAATAGAAAGAAAATGGAAGAACTCTCGGCTGTTACTATGAATGCTAATTGTTCAGCAGTGCTGTTGAATAAGATACCAGAAAAATTATCTGATCCAGGAAGTTTCACAATTCCATGTTTTCTGGGTAGTCTTAGTTCAATAGAAGCATTGGCAGACTTAGGTGCTAGTATAAATCTAATGCCGTATTCACTATACACTAAACTAGACCTTGGAGAATTGAAACCAACCAGAATAAGCATACAACTAGCCGATAGATCAATAAAATATCCTAGAGGGATAATGGAGAACATGCTAGTTAAAGTTGGTACTTTAGTATTTCCAGTAGATTTTGTTGTTCTGGACATGGAAGAAGATTCTCAAGTTCCTCTCATATTAGGAAGACCATTCTTAAACACGGCTAAAGCAATGATAGACGTGTTCGGTAAGAAACTGACCTTAAGTATAGAGGATGAGAGTGTTACCTTTTCAGTTGATAGAGCAATGCAACAACCACAATCTGCAGATGATACATGTTATTATATTCAAACTATAGATGCACATGCAGAATTATTAGAAGAATTTACAGAATTATAAGGAACAGGAGAATGTTCTTTAGGAGAAGGTAATGAACCAATTGATGAAGCTGAAATGTTAGCTACACTTATAGCTAATGGATATGAACCAACAACAGAAGAAATTCAAATGCTAAAAGAAGAAGACAGATATCGATACAAATCATCGATAGAAGAACCTCCGAAATTAGATTTAAAGCCACTTCCAAACCATTTGGAATACGCTTATTTACATGGTGAATCTGAATTACCTGTAATAATATCGTCTTCTCTTACTGAAAATGAGAAATCACAACTCATTTCTGTGTTGAAAGCTCATAAACCAGCCATTGCATGGAAGATTCATGATATTAAAGGAATAAGTCCTTCGTATTGCACACATAAAATCCTTATGGAAGAAGGTCATAAAACGTATGTGCAACGCCAACGAAGACTAAATCCTAATATGCAAGATGTAGTTAAGAAAGAGATTATTAAACTGCTAGATGCAGGTTTGATATATCCAATTTCTGATAGTCCATGGGTAAGCCCAGTTCAATGCGTGCCTAAGAAGAATGGCATGACTGTCATCACAAATGAGAAAAATGAGCTTATTCCTACTAGGACTGTAACAGGATGGCGTGTATGTATTGATTATAGAAAATTAAATGACGCCACCAGAAAAGATCACTTTCCCTTACCTTTTATTGATCAAATGTTGGAAAGATTAGCCGGAAATACTTACTATTGTTTTCTAGATGGATTTTCCGGATATTTTCAAATTCCAATAGCACCCGAAGATCAAGAGAAAACCACATTTACGTGCCCTTATGGTACTTTTGCTTACAAACGCATGCCATTTGGACTTTGCAACGCCCCTGCAACCTTTCAAAGGTGTATGATGGCGATTTTTCACGACATGATAGAAGAATGCATGGAAGTTTTCATGGATGACTTTTCAGTCTTCGGTGATACATTTGAATCATGTCTAGTTAATCTGGAACGAATGCTAATTAGATGCGAACAATCAAATCTAGTACTTAATTGGGAGAAATGCCATTTCATGGTTAAAGAAGGCATCGTTCTTGGACATAAAATTTCAAAAGAAGGAATTGAAGTGGATAGAGCTCAAGTAGATGTAATTGCTAAACTTCCACATCCCACCAATGTTAGAGGAGTTAGGAGTTTTCTAGGGCATGCCGGTTTTTACCGACGTTTCATAAAAGATTTTTCTAAAATTGCCACTCCTATGAATAAACTCCTAGAAAAGGATGCTCCATTCATCTTTTCAGATGAGTGTATCAAATCTTTTAATATTCTTAAAGAGAAACTCACTAATGCGCCGATCATGATAACACCAAATTGGAATCTACCATTTGAACTAATGTGCGATGCAAGTGATTTTGCAATGGGAGCCGTTTTAGGACAAAGGATTGAAAAACGATTTCAACCTATTTATTATGCTAGTAAGACATTACAAGGAGCACAGACGAATTACACAACTACTGAAAAAGAACTCCTTGCTATTGTCTTTGCTTTTGACAAATTTCGTTCATATCTCGTTCTATCCAAAACGATAGTCTATACCGACCATTCTGCTCTTAGATACCTATTTTCAAAACAAGATGCTAAACCAAGATTAATCCGTTGGATCTTACTCTTACAAGAGTTTGATATTGAAATCCGAGATAAAAGAGGAGCAGAAAATCTCGCCGCTGATCATCTTTCTCGTCTTGAAAATCCCGAATTAGAAGTTCTAAATGAATCAGCCATACAAGACAACTTTCCTGATGAATATCTATTGAAGATAGATTATAAAGAAATCCCATGGTTTGCAGACTATGCAAACTACTTAGTTTGTGGATTCCTTGAAAAAGGATTATCGTACCAAAGACGAAAGAAATTCTTCAGTGATATAAAACACTATTTCTGGGAAGATCCACATCTGTTTAAAAGTTGTCCCGATGGAATAATACGCCGATGTGTATTTGGAGATGAAGCTAGTAAAATTTTAAACCATTGTCACACAGGACCAACAGGAGGGCATTATGGGCCTCAACTAACAGCAAGAAAAGTTTATGAAGCTGGATTCTATTGGCCTACAATTTACAAAGATGCACACCTTCTTTGCAAATCCTGTGATGCATGTCAAAGGGCCGGAAAAATAAGTCAACGTGATGAAATGCCACAAAATGTCATCCAAGTATGTGAAGTATTTGACATTTGGGGTATTGACTTTATGGGTCCATTTCCAAAATCTAATAATAATCTATATATACTCGTAGCCATTGATTATGTATCTAAATGGGCGGAAGCACAAGCTCTCCCAACTAACGATGCACGAGTTGTAGTCAACTTTTTAAAACGTCTTTTTGCAAGGTTTGGAACACCGAAAGCTTTAATAAGTGATCGGGGTACTCATTTCTGTAATAATCAACTTGAGAAAGTTCTTAAAAGATATGGAGTAACTCATAAAATCTCCACCGCATATCATCCACAAACAAGTGGACAAGTTGAAAAAATACCAACCGAGCTTTAAAACGTATTCTAGAGAAAACCGTAGGATCAAATCCGAAGGAATGGTCCATTAAATTGGAGGATGCACTCTGGGCTTTTAGAACAGCCTACAAAACTCCAATTGGAACCACACCTTTTAGACTTGTTTATGAAAAAGCATGTCATCTTCCAGTAGAAATTGAACACAAAGCATTTTGGGCTTTGAAGACATGTAATCTTGATTTACATGAAGCCGGACGTCTACGATTAAGTCAACTAAACGAATTAGAAGAATTAAGACATGAAGCATACGAAAATTCATTAATCTATAAAGAAAGAACGAAGAAATGGCATGATAAAAGAATCAGAAGTTCAAAAGAATTTAAAGAAGGAGACAGAGTTCTTCTTTTCAATTCACTATTCAAGCTATTTCCTGGAAAATTGAAATCAAGATGGTCTGGACCATTCATAGTCAAAAGAGTTTTCCCATACGGAACGATAGAATTAATAAATTCAAATGGGATTGAATTTAAAGTTAATGGTCACAGAGTTAAACATTACATACATGGTCCGATGGAAGTCGACAACGAAGTTAATCACAATTTTGACACCACAGCTAACTAAGTGTGGGGAGAATCAAGTCTTTAAAGGATAATATGTATTTCTGCTAGAGTTAGATTGTCTGTTTTCGTATAGTTCTCGAAAATGGAACCCGAATGGTCTTTCCCTAGCAGACCCTAAAGAACTAGTCTTCTCCCCCCATTCTGAATTTTTATTTTTTTTAGGTTTTTACAAAATGAAGACTGCCTGTGAAATAAACCATGGTCTAATGCTACACGCTTTGATCACTAAAAGAAATAATGACATACTACCAAGTGAAATAGTATCAGTAATCAGAGAAAGAATGGACGGAGTTAGAAAAGAATCCCGATGCGAAGATAATAAGTTACAATTTGGTAAAGGAAAATCAAAATCCGCAGCGAAAAGAAGAGCACGACACTTAGAAAGATGTCACAAATGCGGAAAATGGTCACATGGAGGAAAATGTTCAAATAATCAAACCTATTCAAATACCGAATTTATTACTTTATGCAGAGACGGACCGTTCGTATGTTTAGAAGAAAAGACACTGAATGCTCGAGGTTACGCCTATGTAGCCATGGAAAACCAATTAAACCGACTATCTTATGAATGGGATAGATCATATAACTAAGAAATCTATTTCACAGGTATGTCTGTACAGTTTTTATTTTTATTTTTATTTTTAACCTTTTGATAATAAACGCTAATTTGTTCGCTAAAAAGTATTAAATTGGTATTAAATAAAATTAGGTTTGGCGACCGAAATTATTGATATCATTCAAAAATTTATTACATCACTGCGAAATTTAACGTTTATTCTTAAGGTATAAATATCTTTAATCAACCCAAAATATTTCAAAAATTCGTCATGAGTTAAATTAGGTCTTGGAACCGAAATTACTTTACCGAAAAGAGGGGCGCATATTTTTGATAATATTTGATTGATTAAAGTGGGATAAAAAGACAAAAATATTTTTAAATTTATTTTTACCATGTTTTTAAAATTAATATTTAAATCTTAAATTAATATGGTAAACTTTGTAAAAACAATATATTTAAAATTGTAAATATTTGAAAAATTAATATAAGTTTAGTATGATTTTATAAATTTTTAAATTAAGTTTGGTGTGAATTTTTAATTTTTAAAATATGAATTTTTAATTTTATGCATTTTAAATTTTAAGTTTGGTGTGAATTTTTAATATTAATTTTGAATTTTATATTTAAGTTGTGTGAATTTAAAAACAAAAATTTACTTTATCTCATTAAGTTAAGAATATGATTTTTAAAATTCGTCGTAAGTTGAAGACTAGGTCTTTGAACCGAAATTGCTTTACCCGAGGGAGGGACGAGAACTTTTATTATCATTATTTTTAATCTTATTGAATTAAAGTATACCAAAAACATTAAAAACCAAAAATCTTAGCTTTTAAAACAATCGCTACAAAAAGACAAATTTTAAAATTTTGTCGAAGGACGGACTAGGACATCGATCCGAAACGACCTCGTCCTAAATAACAAAGGAAACAAAATTTTAAAATTAAGTACTTAATTGTTTTATAAGTTATTGATTATAAAAATAAAAAAATAAAAAAAATACCAAACTCCGCGACTCGCGGAGTTTGGAGCTTAAATCTCCGCGACTCGCGGAGGGGCCGGATTACAGAAAAAAAAAAAAAAGAGCTGCAACAGCTCAGTTTCACACTCCACAACTCAAACAAACTGCGAAAACCCACGAAAAAACCCGAGAAAAACCCCCAAAAATCACAATTTTTAACCGTTAATCATCAAATCTTTTGCTAAAATCATGTTGAGAAGGATGCTATCTAAGAATTACTCAAGAAAAACGGTAAATTTCTACACCTAAACACCATTTAATCCGAAATTTGGTGTTCTTGAGCAATTTTTTTCCCCAATTTGATTTTGATGCTTTTTAGTGTAATTATGCTTAAATTGTTTATGTATTATGCTTGTATAACCTAGATTGATGCTGTTTAACATGATTAGAAGCCTTAAACTTCAAATTTTGAGTAATCTAGGGTTTGTGTTCTTGAGCAAATTTGGGGCTTTTTGATATAAACAGGTTATGGCCGATTTTTGTCATGAATTGTTGCTAAATTGAGTAGTGTAACATGTCTAGGTAGTTAAATGATCCAAACTTTGAGCCTAAACATGATTTTGAGAATTAAAGTGGACTTTTTCAAGTCTAAAATTCATGAACTTGATTTTTGAAAGATAATGCCATTTGAGACTTGTTTAATTGCTAGTAATGATTATTTTGACATGTTATTTGAGTTGAATGATTATGAACTTGGCGAACATTTTCGTATATGCTTATTTGAAAAAGTGTAGATTTGATAAAAATGTGAAAATGAGCTTAAGTTTGATATAAATTGATCATGTCATTGTAATTATTTTGATTGATGATTTTGCTGACACTAATGCATATTTGTATGCACAAAATTTGTGTTTGATGTGTTTTGCAGACTGAAAGGGGTGAATCTTCATCCCAAGCCCGCAATGCTCCTGCTGAGAATTTGGAACAACAGGAGGTGGATAACTACTACAAGCAGGATATACCTCATCCAGTCATGACCTTTTCCGATATGCACTTGGAAGAGTTGCACCCGAACCTGAGATTTGACAGACTTTGGATAGATTATCCAAAATATCAAAGGGATTTGCATACTCTTCATTCTAAGGTTGTTGAGGTACCGAGGGTCATAGAATGGGGACCCTTAGAAGCTGTAGAATTGGCCGGGCCAATTAGGGAATTACTTGTACAGAGGTATGGTAATTCTTCTTTTAATGACTGGGTACGTTTATTCACCATGCGTAGACCTGTATATAAAGTATGGTGTGAAGAATTGTTATGTAGTATAGAGTTGAATGATCGGGTAGCTAGTTTAACTGATCGTTCTTTTATTAGATTTTTGTTAGGCGGTTCGATGCGCCACATGTCTTTACTGGACATGGCTCAGGCTTTACGTATATATACGCCTGAGGAGTTAGCGTCTGCCGATTGTAGAGGATTGATACTAAACGGTAGAAAGATAGATGAAAATTTTGATACACACGGTGTGTGGAGTTAAATGACAAGCCATCACCGTTTCAAAGGGGGAAATTACTCTTATTTGGATATAGATAGTGAAATGTCCCGTTCTTATTGATTAAAAACGTTTCATATTAATTGATTTCGTTGCGAGGTTTTGACCTCTATATGAGACGTTTTTCAAAGACTGCATTCATTTTTAAACAAACCATAACCTTTATTTCATCAATAAAGGTTTAAAAAGCTTTACGTAGATTATCAAATAATGATAATCTAAAATATCCTGTTTACACACGACCATTACATAATGGTTTACAATACAAATATGTTACAACAAAATAAGTTTCTTGAATGCAGTTTTTACACAATATCATACAAGCATGGACTCCAAATCTTGTCCTTATTTAAGTATGCGACAGCGGAAGCTCTTAATAATCACCTGAGAATAAACATGCTTAAAACGTCAACAAAAATGTTGGTGAGTTATAGGTTTAACCTATATATATCAAATCGTAACAATAGACCACAAGATTTCATATTTCAATGCACATCCCATACATAGAGATAAAAATCATTCATATGGTGAACACCTGGTAACCGACAATAACAAGATGCATATATAAGAATATCCCCATCATTCCGGGACACCCTTCGGATATGATATAAATTTCGAAGTACTAAAGCATCCGGTACTTTGGATGGGGTTTGTTAGGCCCAATAGATCTATCTTTAGGATTCGCGTCAATTAGGGTGTCTGTTCCCTAATTCTTAGATTACCAGACTTAATAAAAAGGGGCATATTCGATTTCGATAATTCAACCATAGAATGTAGTTTCACGTACTTGTGTCTATTTTGTAAATCATTTATAAAACCTGCATGTATTCTCATCCCAAAAATATTAGATTTTAAAAGTGGGACTATAACTCACTTTCACAGATTTTTACTTCGTCGGGAAGTAAGACTTGGCCACTGGTTGATTCACGAACCTATAACAATATATACATATATATCAAAGTATGTTCAAAATATATTTACAACACTTTTAATATATTTTGATGTTTTAAGTTTATTAAGTCAGCTGTCCTCGTTAGTAACCTACAACTAGTTGTCCACAGTTAGATGTACAGAAATAAATCGATAAATATTATCTTGAATCAATCCACGACCCAGTGTATACGTATCTCAGTATTGATCACAACTCAAACTATATATATTTTGGAATCAACCTCAACCCTGTATAGCTAACTCCAACATTCACATATAGAGTGTCTATGGTTGTTCCGAAATATATATAGATGTGTCGACATGATAGGTCGAAACATTGTATACGTGTCTATGGTATCTCAAGATTACATAATATATAATACAAGTTGATTAAGTTATGGCTGGAATAGATTTGTTACCAATTTTCACGTAGCTAAAATGAGAAAAATTATCCAATCTTGTTTTACCCATAACTTCTTCATTTTAAATCCGTTTTGAGTGAATCAAATTGCTATGGTTTCATATTGAACTCTATTTTATGAATCTAAACAAAAAAAGTATAGGTTTCTAGTCGGAAAAATAAGTTACAAGTCGTTTTTGTAAAGGTAGTCATTTCAGTCGAAAGAACGACGTCTAGATGACCATTTTAGAAAACATACTTCCACTTTGAGTTTAACCATAATTTTTGGATATAGTTTCATGTTCATAATAAAAATCATTTTCTCAGAATAACAACTTTTAAATCAAAGTTTATCATAGTTTTTAATTAACTAACCCAAAACAGCCCGCGGTGTTACTACGACGGCGTAAATCCGGTTTTACGGTGTTTTTCGTGTTTCCAGGTTTTAAATCATTAAGTTAGCATATCATATAGATATAGAACATGTGTTTAGTTGATTTTAAAAGTCAAGTTAGAAGGATTAACTTTTGTTTGCGAACAAGTTTAGAATTAACTAAACTATGTTCTAGTGATTACAAGTTTAAACCTTCGAATACGATAGCTTTATATGTATGAATCGAATGATGTTATGAACATCATTACTACCTTAAGTTCCTTGGATGAAACCACTGGAAAAGAGAAAAATGGATCTAGCTTCAATGGATCCTTGGATGGCTCAAAGTTCTTGAAGCAAAATCATGACACGAAAACAAGTTCAAGTAAGATCATCACTTGAAATAAGATTGTTATAGTTATAGAAATTGAACCAAAGTTTGAATATGATTATTACCTTGTATTAGAATGATAACCTACTGTAAGAAACAAAGATTTCTTGAGGTTGGATGATCACCTTACAAGATTGGAAGTGAGCTAGCAAACTTGAAAGTATTCTTGATTTTATGAAACTAGAACTTTTGGAATTTATGAAGAACACTTAGAACTTGAAGATAGAACTTGAGAGAGTTCAATTAGATGAAGAAAATTGAAGAATGAAAGTGTTTGTAGGTGTTTTTGGTCGTTGGTGTATGGATTAGATATAAAGGATATGTAATTTTGTTTTCATGTAAATAAGTCATGAATGATTACTCATATTTTTGTAATCTTATGAGATATTTCATGCTAGTTGCCAAATGATGGTTCCCACATGTGTTAGGTGACTCACATGGGCTGCTAAGAGCTGATCATTGGAGTGTATATACCAATAGTACATACATCTAAAAGCTGTGTATTGTACGAGTACGAATACGGGTGCATACGAGTAGAATTGTTGATGAAACTGAACGAGAATGTAATTGTAAGCATTTTTGTTAAGTAGAAGTATTTTGATAAGTGTATTGAAGTCTTTCAAAAGTGTATAAATACATATTAAAACACTACATGTATATACATTTTAACTGAGTCGTTAAGTCATCGTTAGTCGTTACATGTAAGTGTTGTTTTGAAACCTTTAGGTTAACGATCTTGTTAAATGTTGTTAACCCAATGTTTATAATATCAAAAGAGATTTTAAATTATTATATTATCATGATATTATGATGTACGAATATCTCTTAATATGATATATATACATTAAATGTCGTTACAACGATAAACGTTACATATATGTCTCGTTTCAAAATCATTAAGTTAGTAGTCTTGTTTTTACATATGTAGTTCATTGTTAATATAATTAATGATATGTTTACTTATCATAATATCATGTTAACTATATATATAGCCATATATATGTCATCATATAGTTTTTTTTACAAGTTTTAACGTTCGTGAATCACCGGTCAACTTGGGTGGTCAATTGTCTATATGAAACCTATTTCAATTAATCAAGTCTTAACAAGTTTGATTGCTTAACATGTTGGAAACATTTAATCATGTAAACATCAATCTCAATTAATATATATAAACATGGAAAAGTTCGGGTCACTACAGTACCTACCCGTTAAATAAATTTCGTCCCGAAATTTTAAGCTGTTGAAGGTGTTGACGAATCTTCTGGAAATAGATGCGGGTATTTCTTCTTCATCTGATCTTCACGCTCCCAGGTGAACTCGGGTCCTCTACGAGCATTCCATCGAACCTTAACAATTGGTATCTTGTTTTGCTTAAGTCTTTTAACCTCACGATCCATTATTTCGACGGGTTCTTCGATGAATTGGAGTTTTTCGTTGATTTGGATTTCATCTAACGAAATAGTGAGATCTTCTTTAGCAAAACATTTTTTCAAATTCGAGACGTGGAAAGTGTTATGTACAGCCGCGAGTTGTTGAGGTAACTCAAGTCGGTAAGCTACTGGTCCGACACGATCAATAATCTTGAATGGTCCAATATACCTTGGATTTAATTTCCCTCGTTTACCAAATCGAACAACGCCTTTCCAAGGTGTAACTTTAAGCATGACCATCTCTCCAATTTCAAATTCTATATCTTTTCTTTTAATGTCAGCGTAGCTCTTTTGTCGACTTTGGGCGGTTTTCAACCGTTGTTGAATTTGGATGATCTTCTCGGTAGTTTCTTGTATAATCTCCGGACCCGTAATCTGTCTATCCCCCACCTCACTCCAACAAATCGGAGACCTGCACTTTCTACCATAAAGTGCTTCAAACGGTGCCATCTCAATGCTTGAATGGTAGCTGTTGTTGTAGGAAAATTCTGCTAATGGTAGATGTCGATCCCAACTGTTTCCGAAATCAATAACACATGCTCGTAGCATGTCTTCAAGCGTTTGTATCGTCCTTTCGCTCTGCCCATCAGTTTGTGGATGATAGGCAGTACTCATGTCTAGACGAGTTCCTAATGCTTGCTGTAATGTCTGCCAGAATCTTGAAATAAATCTGCCATCCCTATCAGAGATAATAGAGATTGGTATTCCATGTCTGGAGACGACTTCCTTCAAATACAGTCGTGCTAACTTCTCCATCTTGTCATCTTCTCTTATTGGTAGGAAGTGTGCTGATTTGGTGAGACGATCAACTATTACCCAAATAGTATCAAAACCACTTGCAGTCCTTGGCAATTTAGTGATGAAATCCATGGTAATGTTTTCCCATTTCCATTCCGGAATTTCGGGTTGTTGAAGTAGACCTGATGGTTTCTGATGCTCAGCTTTGACCTTAGAACACGTCAAACATTCTCCTACGTATTTAGCAACATCGGCTTTCATACCCGGCCACCAAAAATGTTTCTTGAGATCCTTGTACATCTTCCCCGTTCCAGGATGTATTGAGTATCTGGTTTTATGAGCTTCTCTAAATACCATTTCTCTCATATCTCCAAATTTTGGTACCCAAATCCTTTCAGCCCTATACCGGGTTCCGTCTTCCCGAATATTAAGATGCTTCTCCGATCCTTTGGGTATTTCATCCTTTAAATTTCCCTCTTTTAAAACTCCTTGTTGCGCCTCCTTTATTTGAGTAGTAATGTTATTATGAATCATTATATTCATAGATTTTACTCGAATGGGTTCTCTGTCCTTCCTGCTCAAGGCATCGGCTACCACATTTGCCTTCCCCGGGTGGTAACGAATCTCAAAGTCGTAATCATTCAATAATTCAATCCACCTACGCTGCCTCATATTCAGTTGTTTCTGATTAAATATGTGTTGAAGACTTTTGTGGTCGGTATATATAATACTTTTGACCCCATATAAGTAGTGCCTCCAAGTCTTTAATGCAAAAACAACCGCGCCTAATTCCAAATCATGCGTCGTATAATTTTGTTCGTGAATCTTCAATTGTCTAGACGCATAAGCAATCACCTTCGTTCGTTGCATTAATACACAACCGAGACCTTGCTTTGATGCATCACAATAAATCACAAAATCATCATTCCCTTCAGGCAATGACAATATAGGTGCCGTAGTTAGCTTTTTCTTCAATAACTGAAACGCTTTCTCTTGTTCATCATTCCATTCAAATTTCTTCCCTTTATGCGTTAATGCAGTCAAGGGTTTTGCTATTCTGGAAAAGTCTTGGATGAACCTTCTGTAGTAACCAGCTAGTCCTAAAAACTGGCGTATGTGTTTCGGAGTTTTCGGGGTTTCCCACTTTTCAACAGTTTCTATCTTTGTCGGATCCACCTTAATACCTTCTTTGTTCACTATGTGACCGAGGAATTGAACTTCTTCCAACCAAAATGCACACTTTGAAAACTTAGCATACAATTCTTCCTTCCTCAATACTTCTAACACCTTTCTCAAATGTTCACCGTGTTCTTGGTCATTCTTTGAGTAAATAAGTATGTCATCAATGAAAACAATGACAAACTTGTCAAGGTATGGTCCACACACTCGGTTCATAAGGTCCATGAACACAGCTGGTGCATTAGTTAAACCAAACGGCATGACCATAAACTCATAATGACCGTAACGTGTTCTGAAAGCAGTCTTTGGAATATCATCTTCTTTCACCCGCATTTGATGATACCCGGAACGTAAGTCAATCTTTGAATAAACAGACGAGCCTTGTAGTTGATCAAATAAGTCATCAATTCTCGGTAGTGGGTAGCGGTTCTTGATGGTAAGTTTGTTCAACTCTCGGTAGTCGATACACAACCTGAATGTACCATCTTTCTTCTTGACAAACAAAACAGGAGCTCCCCACGGTGATGTGCTTGGTCGAATGAAACCACGCTCTAAAAGTTCTTGTAATTGGCTTTGTAGTTCTTTCATCTCGCTGGGTGCGAGTCTGTAAGGAGCACGAGCTATTGGTGCAGCTCCTGGTACAAGATCTATTTGAAATTCAACGGATCGATGTGGGGGTAATCCCGGTAATTCTTTCGGAAATACATCAGGAAATTCTTTTGCGACGGGAACATCATTGATGCTCTTTTCTTCAGTTTGTACTTTCTCGACGTGTGCTAGAACAGCATAGCAACCTTTTCTTATTAGTTTTTGTGCCTTCAAATTACTAATAAGATGTAGCTTCGTGTTGCCCTTTTCTCCGTACACCATTAAGGGTTTTCCTTTTTCTCGTATAATGCGAATTGCATTTTTGTAACAAACGATCTCCGCTTTCACTTCTTTCAACCAGTCCATACCGATTATCACATCAAAACTCCCTAACTCTACTGGTATCAAATCAATCTTAAATGTTTCGCTAACCAGTTTAATTTCTCGATTCCGACATATATTATCTGCTGAAATTAATTTACCATTTGCTAATTCGAGTAAAAATTTACTATCCAAAGGCGTCAATGGACAACTTAATTTAGCACAAAAATCTCTACTCATATAGCTTCTATCCGCACCCGAATCAAATAAAACGTAAGCAGATTTATTGTCAATAAGAAACGTACCCGTAACAAGCTCCGGGTCTTCCTGTGCCTCTACCGCATTAATATTGAAAACTCTTCCACGGCCTTGTCCATTCGTGTTCTCCTGGTTCGGGCAATTTCTAATAATGTGGCCTGGTTTTCCACATTTATAACAAACTACATTGGCATAACTTGCTCCGACACTACTTGCTCCGCCATTACTCGTTCCGACACCATTTGTTCCTTTCGTTCTATTAACCCCTGGTCCGTAGACCTCACACTTCGCCGCGCTATGACCATTTCTTTTACACTTGTTGCAAAATTTGGTGCAGAACCCCAAGTGATTCTTTTCACACCTTTGGCATAGTTGCTTCTGATTGTTGTTGTTGTTGCGGTTATTATTGTTGTTGGGATGATTGTTGTAGTTGCTGTTGTTGTTGTTGTTGTTGTTGTTGTTGTTGGGCCGTTTGTTGTAGTTGCGATTGATGTTGCGATTGTTGGGATAATTGTTGCGATTATTGTTGTAATTGCTGTTGTTGTTGTTTTGGTGATTCTTATCACCGTTTTCCTCCCACTTTCTTTTGACTTGCTTCACATTGGCCTCTTCAGCAGTCTGTTCTTTAATTCTTTCTTCAATCTGGTTCACTAGTTTGTGAGCCATTCTACATGCCTGTTGTATGGAGGCGGGCTCGTGTGAACTTATATCTTCTTGGATTCTTTCCGGTAATCCTTTCACAAACGCGTCGATCTTCTCTTCCTCATCTTCGAATGCTCCCGGACACAATAGGCACAATTCTGTGAATCGTCTTTCGTACGTGGTAATATCAAATCCTTGGGTTCGTAACCCTCTAAGTTCTGTCTTGAGCTTATTGACCTCGGTTCTGGGACGGTACTTCTCGTTCATCAAGTGCTTGAATGCTGACCACGGTAGTGCGTACGCATCATCTTGTCCCACTTGCTCTAGATAGGTATTCCACCATGTTAACGCAGAACCTGTGAAGGTATGCGTAGCGTACTTCACTTTGTCCTCTTCAGTACACTTACTTATGGCAAACACCGATTCAACCTTCTCGGTCCACCGTTTCAATCCGATCGGTCCTTCGGTTCCATCAAATTCCAAAGGTTTGCAGGCAGTGAATTCTTTGTAGGTGCATCCTACACGATTTCCTGTACTGCTAGATCCAAGGTTATTGTTGGTATGTAGCGCAGCCTGTACTGCGGCTATGTTTGAAGCTAGAAAAGTACGGAATTCCTCTTCATTCATATTCACGGTGTGTCGAGTAGTCGGTGCCATTTCCTTCAAAATAGTTAAATGGAACAAGTTAATCATACAGAATATTAAGAGTAGTTAATAGTATTTCGTAGCATAATATGAACTCATTTATAAAAGCTTTTTCTTCATATTAGCGTTTTATAAGTTTAAATTCGGGTAGTACCTACCCGTTAAGTTCATACTTAGTAGCTAATATACAATTCAACTACTACAATTCTATATGAAAAACTGATTATAATAATATTTCGCGTTCAAACTTTTATACAATATTTTACAAACTTACAATACCGCTTATTTTACATAAAGCATGAAATATAGCACACAATAACTTTGATACAAGATAGTTGTGAAGATAATTCTAGCTAGTACACAAGTCGTTCAGCAAAGGCAATAAAGACACGTAATTCATACGTCCAGAAACAAGTCATGCATTCTGGTTTTACTAGGACTACTTCCCATCCTTGGTCTTGTGCAACATAACCGTTATGGCCGTTGATAAGACAGCGTGTTGTAACGTCGTCAAAGGGACGAGGGTTACGTAATGTCCAACAGTCCCGTAATAATCTAAAAACCTCATTTCTTACCCCAATTACCGACTCCGTCACTTGTGGAAACGTTTTGTTTAATAGTTGTAGCCCGATATTCTTGTTCTCACTTTGGTGAGAAGCGAACATTACTAATCCGTAAGCATAACATGCTTCTTTATGTTGCATGTTAGCCGCTTTTTCTAAATCACGAAGTCCAATATTCGGATATATTGAGTCAAAATAATTTCTTAACCCGTTGCGTAAAATAGCATTTGGGTTCCCCGCAATATATGCGTCAAAGTAAACACATCGTAACTTATGGGTTTCCCAATGTGATATCCCCCATCTTTCAAACGAAAGTCTCTTATAAACTAAGACATTCTTGGAACGTTCTTCGAATGTCTTACAAACTGATCTCGCCTTAAATAGTTGTGCCGAGGAATTCTGGCCGACTCTAGACAAGATTTCATCAATCATGTCTCCGGGTAGGTCTCTTAAAATATTGGGTTGTCTATCCATTTTGTGTTTTTAAACTGTAAAATAGACAAGAGTTAGATTCATAAAAAAATACTTATTAATACAAGCAATTTTTACATATATCATAAAGCATAAGAACACTATATTACATATATTACACCACACGAATACAACTATCTTATTCCGACTCGCTCGTTTCTTCTTCTTTGGTTTTGGTTCGTTTTGCCAAGTTTCTAGGGATATATGATGTTCCCCTAATACGAGCCGTCGTTGTCCACATTGGTTTAGAAAAACCTGGTGGTTTAGAGGTTCCCGGGTCATTGTTACAACTTAAGGACTTCGGGCGTTGACGATACATATAAAGTTCATCGGGGTTGGAATTAGATTTCTCTATTTTTATGCCCTTTCCCTTATTATTTTCTTTTGCCTTTTTAAATTCAGTTGGGGTAATTTCTATAACATCATCGGAATTCTCGTCGGAATCCGATTCATCGGAGAATTGGTAATCCTCCCAATATTTTGCTTCCTTGGCGGAAACACCATTGACCATAATTAACCTTGGTCGGTTGGTTGAGGATTTTCTTTTACTTAACCGTTTTATTATTTCCCCCACCGGTTCTATTTCTTCATCCGGTTCCGATTCTTCTTCCGGTTCCGATTCTTCTTCCGGTTCTGACTCTTCTTCCGGTTCCTCTTCGGGAACTTGTGAATCAGTCCACGAATCATTCCAATTTACATTTGACTCTTCATTATTATTAGATGAGTCAATGGGACTTGTTCTAGAGGTAGACATCTATCACATAATATCAAACGCGTTAAGAGATTAATATATCACATAATATTCACATGTTAAAAATATATAGTTTCCAACAAAATTTGTTAAGCAATCATTTTTCAAGTAAACACGGTCGAAGTCCAGACTCACTAATGCATCCTAACAAACTCGATAAGACACACTAATGCAAAATTCTGGTTCTCTAAGACCAACGCTCGGATACCAACTGAAATGTCCCGTTCTTATTGATTAAAAAGGTTCCATATTAATTGATTTCGTTGCGAGGTTTTGACCTCTATATGAGACGTTTTTCAAAGACTGCATTCATTTTTAAACAAACCATAACCTTTATTTCATCAATAAAGGTTTAAAAAGCTTTACGTAGATTATCAAATAATGATAATCTAAAATATCCTGTTTACACACGACCATTACATAATGGTTTACAATACAAATATGTTACAACAAAATAAGTTTCTTGAATGCAGTTTTTACACAATATCATACAAGCATGGACTCCAAATCTTGTCCTTATTTAAGTATGCGACAGCGGAAGCTCTTAATAATCACCTGAGAATAAACATGCTTAAAACGTCAACAAAAATGTTGGTGAGTTATAGGTTTAACCTATATATATCAAATCGTAACAATAGACCACAAGATTTCATATTTCAATGCACATCCCATACATAGAGATAAAAATCATTCATATGGTGAACACCTGGTAACCGACAATAACAAGATGCATATATAAGAATATCCCCATCATTCCGGGACACCCTTCGGATATGATATAAATTTCGAAGTACTAAAGCATCCGGTACTTTGGATGGGGTTTGTTAGGCCCAATAGATCTATCTTTAGGATTCGCGTCAATTAGGGTGTCTGTTCCCTAATTCTTAGATTACCAGACTTAATAAAAAGGGGCATATTCGATTTCGATAATTCAACCATAGAATGTAGTTTCACGTACTTGTGTCTATTTTGTAAATCATTTATAAAACCTGCATGTATTCTCATCCCAAAAATATTAGATTTTAAAAGTGGGACTATAACTCACTTTCACAGATTTTTACTTCGTCGGGAAGTAAGACTTGGCCACTGGTTGATTCACGAACCTATAACAATATATACATATATATCAAAGTATGTTCAAAATATATTTACAACACTTTTAATATATTTTGATGTTTTAAGTTTATTAAGTCAGCTGTCCTCGTTAGTAACCTACAACTAGTTGTCCACAGTTAGATGTACAGAAATAAATCGATAAATATTATCTTGAATTAATCCACGACCCAGTGTATACGTATCTCAGTATTGATCACAACTCAAACTATATATATTTTGGAATCAACCTCAACCCTGTATAGCTAACTCCAACATTCACATATAGAGTGTCTATGGTTGTTCCGAAATATATATAGATGTGTCGACATGATAGGTCGAAACATTGTATACGTGTCTATGGTATCTCAAGATTACATAATATATAATACAAGTTGATTAAGTTATGGTTGGAATAGATTTGTTACCAATTTTCACGTAGCTAAAATGAGAAAAATTATCCAATCTTGTTTTACCCATAACTTCTTCATTTTAAATCCGTTTTGAGTGAATCAAATTGCTATGGTTTCATATTGAACTCTATTTTATGAATCTAAACAAAAAAAGTATAGGTTTCTAGTCGGAAAAATAAGTTACAAGTCGTTTTTGTAAAGGTAGTCATTTCAGTCGAAAGAACGACGTCTAGATGACCATTTTAGAAAACATACTTCCACTTTGAGTTTAACCATAATTTTTGGATATAGTTTCATGTTCATAATAAAAATCATTTTCTCAGAATAACAACTTTTAAATCAAAGTTTATCATAGTTTTTAATTAACTAACCCAAAACAGCCCGCGGTGTTACTACGACGGCGTAAATCCGGTTTTACGGTGTTTTTCGTGTTTCCAGGTTTTAAATCATTAAGTTAGCATATCATATAGATATAGAACATGTGTTTAGTTGATTTTAAAAGTCAAGTTAGAAGGATTAACTTTTGTTTGCGAACAAGTTTAGAATTAACTAAACTATGTTCTAGTGATTACAAGTTTAAACCTTCGAATACGATAGCTTTATATGTATGAATCGAATGATGTTATGAACATCATTACTACCTTAAGTTCCTTGGATGAAACCACTGGAAAAGAGAAAAATGGATCTAGCTTCAATGGATCCTTGGATGGCTCAAAGTTCTTGAAGCAAAATCATGACACGAAAACAAGTTCAAGTAAGATCATCACTTGAAATAAGATTGTTATAGTTATAGAAATTGAACCAAAGTTTGAATATGATTATTACCTTGTATTAGAATGATAACCTACTGTAAGAAACAAAGATTTCTTGAGGTTGGATGATCACCTTACAAGATTGGAAGTGAGCTAGCAAACTTGAAAGTATTCTTGATTTTATGAAACTAGAACTTTTGGAATTTATGAAGAACACTTAGAACTTGAAGATAGAACTTGAGAGAGTTCAATTAGATGAAGAAAATTGAAGAATGAAAGTGTTTGTAGGTGTTTTTGGTCGTTGGTGTATGGATTAGATATAAAGGATATGTAATTTTGTTTTCATGTAAATAAGTCATGAATGATTACTCATATTTTTGTAATCTTATGAGATATTTCATGCTAGTTGCCAAATGATGGTTCCCACATGTGTTAGGTGACTCACATGGGCTGCTAAGAGCTGATCATTGGAGTGTATATACCAATAGTACATACATCTAAAAGCTGTGTATTGTACGAGTACGAATACGGGTGCATACGAGTAGAATTGTTGATGAAACTGAACGAGAATGTAATTGTAAGCATTTTTGTTAAGTAGAAGTATTTTGATAAGTGTATTGAAGTCTTTCAAAAGTGTATAAATACATATTAAAACACTACATGTATATACATTTTAACTGAGTCGTTAAGTCATCGTTAGTCGTTACATGTAAGTGTTGTTTTGAAACCTTTAGGTTAACGATCTTGTTAAATGTTGTTAACCCAATGTTTATAATATCAAAAGAGATTTTAAATTATTATATTATCATGATATTATGATGTACGAATATCTCTTAATATGATATATATACATTAAATGTCGTTACAACGATAAACGTTACATATATGTCTCGTTTCAAAATCATTAAGTTAGTAGTCTTGTTTTTACATATGTAGTTCATTGTTAATATAATTAATGATATGTTTACTTATCATAATATCATGTTAACTATATATATAGCCATATATATGTCATCATATAGTTTTTTTTACAAGTTTTAACGTTCGTGAATCACCGGTCAACTTGGGTGGTCAATTGTCTATATGAAACCTATTTCAATTAATCAAGTCTTAACAAGTTTGATTGCTTAACATGTTGGAAACATTTAATCATGTAAACATCAATCTCAATTAATATATATAAACATGGAAAAGTTCGGGTCACTACAGATAGAGCCGAATTAAGAGTGATACATAGGTTTTTAGCTAATTCGATTACACAAAGGGGTAAAAACAAGGAATCAGATCCCCAGAAAGGATAATCTCCTTAAAGATTAAAAATCAGCTTTTAAGCCTGATATTACTCAATCCTAGAGATTGACCTTAAAGATTGAGAATTACAAACTCATGGAATTCAATGATATCTAAACTCGAGCTTGAACGAGAAAATATTTTGATCAAAATTACAAACCGATTTGTTTTCTGAAAACCCTATTTTCAATGCGTTCATTACCATTGAACGTAAAATCCTAGGAATTCACCTGGAATTCATTAGGTCACCTGAACTAAATCGGGTGTCAACCGTAAGAACGGTGGTTGCATAGTGGTCAAAGACAGGACCTTGTGCCATACCGAAAAATCATAAGGGTGAGCTTTACTATTGCTCCTACCAAGGATAGTAATTGCGTCCGACACGTTATAGACCATAAATTAAAAGCATGTCAGGGGACATTGCCTTAACAGTTGCTTGTTCAACGCTTTCCTTTACAACCGGACGGTAGTTTATCGAAAGGTAATATACGGGACAAGTAAACTGGACGTGTTGCTTTCCAAATACAAGGTTAGCAAGTGGGTGACACAAAACCGCAAGTTTTGAGCTAAAATTTTCAAATCTGAAACCCACCAAACCCACAAAAATATTTTGCAAACACCGGTAAAGGGTTATTCCGGAAAACTTATCTAGGGTAAAAACTAGATTTAATTTTCAAAAGATCAAATGTTTTCATAAAGATCCAATTTCCTTAATGGATCTAAATTTTTATAGTCATGTGGGACTGTAAACCATATCGTTACTAGCATTGTTCATACCACCGTATAGAAATCACTGATGTACAAAGTGTGAAGAAAAAAGAAGTGATTCTAGTATTTCAAGACGATATTGCTTGAGGACAAGCAACGCTCAAGTGTGGGAATATTTGATAATGCTAAAAACGAACATATATTTCATAGCATTATTCCTCAAGAAAGACAAGCTTTTAGTTGCAATTGTTCTATTTACAAGTGATATTCGTTTAAATAATAAAAGGTGAAGACAAAAGACAGATTCGACGAATTGAAGACGCAAACGACCAAAAAGCTCAAAAGTACAAAAGACAATCAAAAAAGTTCCAATTATTGATAAGAAACGTCTCGAAATTACAAGAGTACAAGATTCAAAACGCAAAGTACAAGATATTAAATTGTACGCAAGGACGTTCGAAAATCCGGAACCGGGACAAGAGTCAACTCTTAACGCTCGACGCAACGGACTAAAAATTACAAGTTAACTATGTATATAAATATAATATAATATATAATTAATTATATTAATTATATATATATTATATTTATAAATAAAAACCGTCGGCAGAGAAAGACTCCAAAGTGTGAGCTGGAATTTCAAACTCCGCGACTCGCGGAGTTTGAAGGCAAAATACCCCGCGAGTCGCGGAGCCCCAAAATGAAAAACTGCCTATAAAGCCAACCGAATTTTGATCGCATTTTTATCATCTATCTCTCTTCTCTCATATATACGTAAAATATATATATATATAATTTATATTTTAATTTTAATTTTAATTATAATTCTAATAATAAGGGTATGTTAGCGAATGTTGTAAGGGTGTAAGTCGAAATTCTGTCCGTGTAACGCTACGCTATTTTTAATCATTGTAAGTTATGTTCAACCTTTTTACATTAATGTCTCATAGCTAAGTTATTATTATGCTTATTTAAAACGAAGTAATCATGATGTTGGGCTAATTACTAAAATTGGGTAATTGGGCTTTGTACCATAATTGGGGTTTGGACAAAAGAACGACACTTGTGGAAATTAGACTATGGGCTATTAATGGGCTTTATATTTGTTTAACTAAATGATAGTTTGTTAATGTTAATATAAAGATTTACAATTGGGCGTCCTTATAAATTACCATATACACTCGATCGGACACGATGGGCGGGGTATTTATATGTACGAATAATCGTTCATTTAACCGGACACGGGAATGGATTATTAGCCACTAGAATAATTAAAACAGGGGTGAAATTACATTCAAGGGTAATTGGTGTAATTGTTAACAAAGTAGTAAAACCTTGGTTTACACGCAGTCGATAACCTGGTGTATTCATTAAACAAAGTATTAAAACCTTGTTACAATTCGAATCCCCAATTAGTTGGAATATTTAACTTCGGGTATAAGAATAATTTGACGAGGACACTCGCACTTTATATTTATGACTGATGGACTGTTATGGACAAAAACCAGACGGACATATTAAACAATCCAGGACAAAGGACAATTAACCCATGGGCATAAAACTAAAATCAACACGTCAAACATCATGATTACAGAAGTTTAAATAAGCATAATTCTTTTATTTCATATTTAATTTTCTTTATTTTATATTTAATTGCACTTCTAATTATCGCACTTTTATTTATTGTTATTTAATTGCACTTTTAATTATCGTACTCTTTAATTATCGCAAGTTTATTTTATCGCACTTTTATTATTCGCAATTTCATTATTGTTATTTATTTTATGCTTATTTAAACTTTCGTAATTATTTTTAATATTTTACATTTGGTTTTAACTGCGACTAAAGTTTTAAAATCGACAAACCGGTCATTAAACGGTAAAAATCCCCCTTTATAATAATAATATTACTTATATATATTTTTGTATTTTTATAAAATTAAACTAATATAGCGTTGAGCTTTGTTTAAAAAAAGATTCCCTGTGGAACGAACCGGACTTACTAAAAACTACACTACTGTACGATTAGGTACACTGCCTATAAGTGTTGTAGCAAGGTTTAAGTATATCCATTCTATAAATAAATAAATATCTTGTGTAAAATTGTATCGTATTTAATAGTGTTTCGTTGTAAACTTCAATAGTATTTTATACCCCTTAGATTTGACATCAAATATATACATATATATCAAAGTATGTTTAAAATATATTTACAACACTTTTAATATATTTTGATGTTTTAAGTTTATTAAGTCAGCTGTTCTCGTTAGTAACCTACAACTAGTTGTCCACAGTTAGATGTACAGAAATAAATCGATAAATATTATCTTGAATCAATCCATGACCCAGTGTATACGTATCTCAGTATTGATCACAACTCAAACTATGTATATTTTGGAATCAACCTCAACCCTGTATAGCTAACTCCAACATTCACATATAGAGTGTCTATGGTTGTTCCGAAATATATATAGATGTGTCGACATCATAGGTCGAAACATTGTATACGTGTCTATGGTATCTCAAGATTACATAATATACAATACAAGTTGATTAAGTTATGGTTGGAATAGATTTGTTACCAATTTTCACGTAGCTAAAATGAGAAAAATTATCCAATCTTGTTTTGCCCATAACTTCTTCATTTTAAATCCGTTTTGAGTGAATCAAATTGCTATGGTTTTATATTGAACTCTATTTTATGAATCTAAACAGAAAAGTATAGGTTTATAGTTGAAAAAATAAGTTACAAGTCGTTTTTGTAAAGGTAGTCATTTCAGTCGAAAGAACAACGTCTAGATGACCATTTTAGAAAACATACTTCCACTTTGAGTTTAACCATAATTTTTGGATATAGTTTCATGTTCATAATAAAAATCATTTTCTCAGAATAACAACTTTTAAATCAAAGTTTATCATAGTTTTTAATTAACTAACCCAAAACAGCCCGCGGTGTTACTACGACGACGTAAATCCGGTTTTACAGTATTTTTCGTGTTTCCAGGTTTTAAATCATTAAGTTAGCATATCATATAGATATAGAACATGTGTGTAGTTAATTTTAAAAGTCAAGTTAGAAGGATTAACTTTTGTTTGCGAACAAGTTTAGAATTAACTAAACTATGTTCTAGTGATTACGAGTTTAAACCTTCGAATAAGATAGTTTTATATATATGAATCGAATGATGTTATGAACATCATTAATACCTCAAGTTTAGTAGGTAAACCTATTGGAAGTGACAAGAAATGATCTAGCTTCAAAGGATCTTGGATGGCTTGAAAGTTCTTGAAGTAGGATCATGACACAAAAACAAGTTCAAGTAAGATTTTTACTCGAATTAAGATAGTTTATAGTTATAGAAATTGAATCAAAGTTTGAATATGAATATTACCTTGAATAAGAAAGATAACCTACTGTATATAACAAAGGTTTCTTGATCTTAGATGATTACTTGGAATGTATTAGAAAGCTTGGAAGTAAATTAGTAAACTTGAAGGGATTTTTGAAGTGTTCTTGAAGTGTTCTTCCTATGATGATTATAGCTTCATTCTTGAAGTGATTTTTGATGAAGATGATGATTAACTACTGGAAAAATACGTTCATAATAGTGTGTGTGTGTTGAGAGAGAATTAGAAAGAGAATTGGAAGTGAAATGGAGTGAATGATGAGTGGTAATTGGTGAGTGGTGAGTGGGGTTAAAAGGAGTTCTAGTTAGTTGACTAGCTCATAGTAGAAGTTAAAATTGATTAGTCATACATGACATAATCAAGAGTGGAATCCCATGCTAGTTCCTATTGGTATATACTCATAGTAAGTACGTTTTTAAGCTGTGTATAATACGGATAAGAATACGACTAGAATTCTTGATGAAAGAAAAGAATGGAAAAGTAACTGTAACCATTTTCGTTAAGTATGAGTGTTTTGATATATGTCTTGAAGTCTTCCAAAAGTATTTTAATACATCTAAATACACTACATGCATATACATTTTAACTGAGTCGTTAAGTCATCGTTAGTCGTTACATGTAAGTGTTGTTTTGAAACCTTTAAGTTAACGATCTCAATTAATGTTGTTAACCCATTATTTATTATATCTAATGAGATGTTAAATTATTATATTATCATGATATTATGATATATTAATATATCTTAATATGATATATATACATTTAAATGTCGTTACAACGATAATCGTTACATATATGTCTCGTTTCGAAATCCTTAAGTTAGTAGTCTTGTTTATATGTATATAACTCATTGTTAATATACTTATGGAGATACTTACTTATCATAATCTCATGTTAACCATATGTATATCCATATATATATTGTCATGTCGTTTTTACAAGTTTTAACGTTCTTGAATCGCCGGTCAACTTGGGTGGTCAATTGTCTATATGAAACATATTTCAATTAATCAAGTCTTAACAAGTTTGATTGCTTAACATGTTGGAAACATTTAATCATGTAAATATCAATCTCAATTAATATATATAAACATGGAAAAGTTCGGGTCACTACAGTACCTACCCGTTAAATAAATTTCGTCCCGAAATTTTAAGCTGTTGAAGGTGTTGACGAATCTTCTGGAAATAGATGCGGGTATTTCTTCTTCATCTGATCTTCACGCTCCCAGGTGAACTCGGGTCCTCTACGAGCATTCCATCGAACCTTAACAATTGGTATCTTGTTTTGCTTAAGTCTTTTAACCTCACGATCCATTATTTCGACGGGTTCTTCGATGAATTGGAGTTTTTCGTTGATTTGGATTTCATCTAACAGAATAGTGAGATCTTCTTTAGCAAAACATTTCTTCAAATTCGAGACATGGAAAGTGTTATGTACAGCCGCGAGTTGTTGAGGTAAATCAAGTCGGTAAGCTACGGGTCCGACACGATCAATAATCTTGAATGATCCAATATACCTTGGATTTAATTTCCCTCGTTTACCAAATCGAACAATGCCTTTCCAAGGTGCAACTTTAAGCATGACCATCTCTCCAATTTCAAATTCTATATCTTTTCTTTTAATGTCAGCGTAGCTCTTTTGTCGACTTTGGGCGGTTTTCAACCGTTGTTGAATTTGGATGATCTTCTCGGTAGTTTCTTGTATAATCTCCGGACCCGTAATCTGTCTATCCCCCACTTCACTCCAACAAATCGGAGACCTGCACTTTCTACCATAAAGTGCTTCAAACGGCGCCATCTCAATGCTTGAATGGTAGCTGTTGTTGTAGGAAAATTCTGCTAATGGTAGATGTCGATCCCAACTGTTTCCGAAATCAATAACACATGCTCGTAGCATGTCTTCAAGCGTTTATATCATCCTTTCGCTCTGCCCATCAGTTTGTGGATGATAGGCAGTACTCATGTCTAGACGAGTTCCTAATGCTTGCTGTAATGTCTGCCAGAATCTTGAAATAAATCTGCCATCCCTATCAGAGATAATAGAGATTGGTATTCCATGTCTGGAGATGACTTCCTTCAAATACAGTCGTGCTAACTTCTCCATCTTGTCATCTTCTCTTATTGGCAGGAAATGTGCTGATTTGGTGAGACGATCAACTATTACCCAAATAGTATCAAAACAACTTGCAGTCCTTGGCAATTTAGTGATGAAATCCATGGTAATGTTTTCCCATTTCCATTCCGGGATTTCGGGTTGTTGAAGTAGACCTGATGGTTTCTGATGCTCAGCTTTGACCTTAGAACACGTCAAACATTCTCTTACATATTTAGCAACATCGGCTTTCATACCCGGCCACCAAAAATATTTCCTGAGATCCTTGCACATCTTCCCCGTTCCAGGATGTATTGAGTATCTGGTTTTATGAGCTTCTCTAAGTACCATTTCTCTCATATCTCCAAATTTTGGTACCCAAATCCTTTCAGCCCTATACCGGGTTCCGTCTTCCCGAATATTAAGATGTTTCTCCGATCCTTTGGGTATTTCATCCTTTAAATTTCCCTCTTTTAAAACTCCTTGTTGCGCCTCCTTTATTTGAGTAGTAAGGTTATTATGAATCATTATATTCATAGATTTTACTCGAATGGGTTCTCTGTCCTTCCTGCTCAAGGCATCGGCTACCACATTTGCCTTCCCCGGGTGGTAACGAATCTCAAAGTCGTAATCATTCAATAATTCAATCCACCTACGCTGCCTCATATTCAGTTGTTTCTGATTAAATATGTGTTGAAGACTTTTGTGGTCAGTATATATAATACTTTTGACCCCATATAAGTAGTACCTCCAAGTCTTTAATGCAAAAACAACCGCGCCTAATTCCAAATCATGCATCGTATAATTTTGTTCGTGAATCTTCAATTGTCTAGACGCATAAGCAATCACCTTCGTTCGTTGCATTAATACACAACCGAGACCTTTCTTTGATGCGTCACAATAAATCACAAAATCATCATTCCCTTCAGGCAATGACAATATAGGTGCCGTAGTTAGCTTTTTCTTCAATAACTGAAACGGTTTCTCTTGTTCATCATTCCATTCAAATTTCTTCCCTTTATGCGTTAATGCAGTCAAGGGTTTTTCTATTCTGGAAAAGTCTTGGATGAACCTTCTGTAGTAACCAGCTAGTCCTAAAAACTGGCGTATGTGTTTCGGAGTTTTCGGGGTTTCCCACTTTTCAACAGTTTCTATCTTTGCCGGATCCACCTTAATATCTTCTTTGTTCACTATGTGACCGAGGAATTGAACTTCTTCCAACCAAAATGCACACTTTGAAAACTTAGCGTACAATTCTTCCTTCCTCAATACTTCTAACACCTTTCTCAAATGTTCACCGTGTTCTTGGTCATTCTTTGAGTAAATAAGTATGTCATCAATGAAAACAATGACAAACTTGTCAAGGTATGGTCCACACACTCGGTTCATAAGGTCCATGAACACAGCTGGTGCATTAGTTAAACCAAACGGCATGACCATAAACTCGTAATGACCGTAACGTGTTCTGAAAGCAGTCTTTGGAATATCATCTTCTTTCACCCGCATTTGATGATACCCAGAACGTAAGTCAATCTTTGAATAAACAGACGAGCCTTGTAGTTGATCAAATAAGTCGTCAATTCTCGGTAGTGGGTAGCGGTTCTTGATGGTAAGTTTGTTCAACTCTCGGTAGTCGATACACAACCTGAATGTACCATCTTTCTTCTTGACAAACAAAACAGGAGCTCCCCACGGCGATGTGCTTGGTCGAATGAAACCACGCTCTAAAAGTTCTTGTAATTGGCTTTGCAGTTCTTTCATCTCGCTGGGTGCGAGTCTGTAAGGAGCACGAGCTATTGGTGCAGCTCCTGGTACAAGATCTATTTGAAATTCAACGGATCGCTGTGGGGGTAATCCCGGTAATTCTTTCAGAAATACATCGGGAAATTCTTTTGCAATGGGAACATCATTGATGTTCTTTTCTTCAGTTTGTACTTTCTCGACGTGTGCTAGAACAGCATAGCAACCTTTTCTTATTACTTTTTGTGCCTTCAAATTACTAATAATATGTAGCTTCGTGTTGCCCTTTTCTCCATACACCATTAAGGGTTTTCCTTTTTCTCGTATAATGCGAATTGCATTTTTGTAACAAATGATCTCTGCTTTCACTTCTTTCAACCAGTCCATACCGATTATCACATCAAAACTCCCTAACTCTACTTGTATCAAATCAATCTTAAATGTTTCGCTAACCAGTTTAATTTCTCGATTCCGACATATATTATCTGCTGAAATTAATTTACCATTTGCTAATTCGAGTAAAAATTTACTATCCAAAGGCGTCAATGGACAACTTAATTTAGCACAAAAATCTCTACTCATATAGCTTCTATCCGCACCCGAATCAAATAAAACGTAAGCAGATTTATTCTCAATAAGAAAAACGTACCCGTAACAAGCTCCGGGTCTTCCTGTGCCTCTGCCGCATTAATATTGAAAACTCTTCCGCGGCCTTGTCCATTCGTGTTCTCCTGGTTCGGGCAATTTCTAATAATGTGGCCCGGTTTTCCACATTTATAACAAACTACATTGGCATAACTTGCTCCGACACTACTTGCTCCGCCATTACTCGTTCCGACACCATTTGTTCCTTTCGTTCTATTAACCCCTGGTCCGTAGACCTCACACTTCGCCGCGCTATGACCATTTCTTTTACACTTGTTGCAAAATTTGGTGCAGAACCCCGAGTGATACTTTTCACACCTTTGGCATAGCTGCTTCTGATTGTTGTTGTTATTGCGGTTATTATTGTTGTTGGGATGATTGTTGTAGTTGCTGTTGTTGTTGTTGTTGTTGTTGTTGTTGTTGTTGTTGTTGTTGTTGGGCCGTTTGTTGTAGTTGCGATTGATGTTGCGATTGTTGGGATAATTGTTGCGATTATTGTTGTAATTGCTGTTGTTGTTGTATTGGTGATTCTTATCACCGTTTTCCTCCCACTTTCTTTTGGCTTGCTTCACATTGGCCTCTTCAGCAGTCTGTTCTTTAATTCTTTCTTCAATCTGGTTCACTAGTTTGTGAGCCATTCTACATGCCTGTTGTATGGAGGCGGGCACGTGTGAACTTATATCTTCTTGGATTCTTTTCGGTAATCCTTTCACAAACGCGTCGATCTTCTCTTCCTCATCTTTGAATGCTCCCGGACACAATAGGCACAATTCTGTGAATCGTCTTTCGTACGTGGTAATATCAAATCCTTGGGTTCGTAACCCTCTAAGTTCTGTCTTGAGCTTATTGACCTCGGTTCTGGGACGGTACTTCTCGTTCATCAAGTGCTTGAATGCTGACCACGGTAGTGCGTACGCATCATCTTGTCCCACTTGCTCTAGATAGGTATTCTACCATGTTAACGCAGAACCTGTGAAGGTATGCGTAGCGTACTTCACTTTGTCCTCTTCAGTACACTTACTTATGGCAAACACCAATTCGACCTTCTCGGTCCACCGTTTCAATCCGATCCTTCCTTCGGTTCCATCAAATTCCAAAGGTTTGCAGGCAGTGAATTCTTTGTAGGTGCATCCTACACGATTTCCTGTACTGCCAGATCCAAGGTTATTGTTGGTATGTAGCGCAGCCTGTACTGCGGCTATGTTTGAAGCTAGAAAAGTACGGAATTCCTCTTCATTCATATTCACGGTGTGTCGAGTAGTCGGTGCCATTTCCTTCAAAATAGTCAAATGGAACAAGTTAATCGTACAGAATATTAAGAGTAGTTAATAGTATTTCATAGCATAATATGAACTCATTTATAAAAGATTTTTCTTCATATTAGCGTTTTATAAGTTTAAATTCGGGTAGTACCTATGTAACGACCCGGAAATTTCCAACCAAATTTAAACTATAATCTTTATATGTTTCCGACACGATAAGCAAAATTCGAAATGTTGGGTCTCGAAAGTTTAGAAATCTATATTCATGTGATTAATTACCATTTGGCCATGCCCGACGATTCACGAACCAATATGTAAACAATTATGTAAATGTATATATATATATATATATATATATATATATATATATATATATATATATATATATATATATATATATATATATATATATATATATATATATATATATATATAAGACTTCTATTAATAACTATTATATTGTAACATGTATAAAATACATAAATATTAATTATTCAACTAAGATATTATATAATATAAGTATTACATAATTAATAAAAATATAATATTATTATATTAAATTTAATTACAATTTAAAATATAGTTATTATATTAATTTCATTATTAATATGGATATTGTATTATTAATATTTTAATTTGATACATAATATATAAATATGGGATTCGATAAGCATACTTTGTTATATCAATATTATAAGTATTACTCTCATTGTTATTGTTATAGAAATAAATATCATGATAAATATTATTAATATTATTAGGATAATTATTATTAAATGTATTATTATTATGTTATTATTAATAATAATATTCAGTATCATCATTTTATATTATCAATAGAATGATTATTATTAATTTTATGTTTATTAAAATCAAGGGAAAGAACTTAATTCGTTACCCATTTATATCTGTGTTAATATTTTTATCCGTGTTTCTGTTTCTGATTTATTTACTTTTGATTAACCAGCTAGACTACAAATCAAATATTATTGGATTCGATTCAGCAGTAATAGTATCACAATCTCTATCAAACTGTTTTTATTTTTATTTGTTTGTATTTAATTTCTTATGGATGATGGATACGTGCGAATCAAATTAACTAGCAAACAAACTTCTGTAGGGTCAAATGAGCTGTAATTATATCACTTATCTTTTATATATTTATCTGGTAACGCAATTCAGAGAAAAACATGGAAAATCAATCGAAATTTTTGAGAAAATTGCCGACTGCTCTGCTTATGCTTCCAACTTTTCAGAAACTCGAATTCAAGCCTTATTTCAAAATCCATTAATGTAGTATTGTTAGGAATAATTCAAACAAACTTTCTTCCAAGTTTAAAAATCCAATTCGTGATATCAAGCTCTAATTTTCGGAATCAAAGTTGGGTTTCAAAAGTTAAACAATTTCATTCATCATAAAATCTGATTTCGTTTGAAGGTTTTTAATCGAATTAAGGGTGAAGAAAGTTCAAAGAACGATTTCCCATACTTTTCATGTTATAACTTTCATCTAAAACACTATAGAATTCAAAAAGTGAAATTATGTTCTTCATCGAGTTCGTCTCCTGTTACAGCGTTTTATTTTTTTTTAGTTCTGATTTAATTAATTCATACAACATCTAAATGTTCTGTATCATTGATATGTCCTAAAACAATTTATAATTTGTGGTCATGAATTGAATTGGGTTGTTTACTGGTCGACTGTTTTTAATCTGGGGAAGAAGATGAATTGAACAGAAAATATTTCGGGTTAAATAAATTAGTATTGGAATTAAATCAGATAAGTTGACACATCCGAATGGTTTGTGAGGGTTACGGGTTATCTAGAGGTCGCAAGTTCGATCCTCAGTTGGGTCGTTTTTTTTAAAGAGCTTATTTTTAAGGTAATCCATGTTCTATTATTATTATTATTATTATTATTATAATTATTATTATTATCTATTGATATTAGTGTTAAACAAATTGTTATTAATTATTGTTAATACATAGTTATCATTATTAGTTATATAATTATTGTTATCATTAATTCAACTTATAACATTATTATTACTAATATTATCATATAAAAACCCTTAATATTATCATTATTTTATTATTATTATTATTATTATTATTATTATTAGTATTGTTATTGATAAAATTCATTTTCACTATTATCATTAAGTAGTAAAATGATTATATTTATAGTTGCTATTAATATTATTATTAGTATTATCACTGAGTTAACAAACAACAGATATTTATAAAATAAATATAGATATACAAATATATATATATATATACATATATAGGTTAATAACATAAAAATCATACCACTAATAATAAATACATATATTTTTGTTCAATTACAATTATGTATATTAATAAATATACAAATGATATAGGTTCGTGAATCCGAGGCCAACCTTATACGTGTTCAATGATGTTATATGTATTTTTACTACAAAATACATTAGGTGAGTATATAGTTCCTTTTTAACTCTAAATATTTTGGCTGAGAATACATGCGCTGTTTTTTTTATAAATGATTTACGTTATGGACACAAGTGATCAAATTAAATTCTACGTTGAGTTGTACCATGGCATATCTCTTTATACTTGGTAACTGCTAATTACGTGAGGAGCGTAAACGCGAATCCTGTTGATAGATCTATCGGGCTGACATCCCCAACCGGGCTGGACGACCAGCATTTAACGGTTGCACAGTACTTCGTTCTCGTTACAACACTTTGGTACGGTGTAGGGTTTATTTAAGAGTATGCTGCTGTGACTTTTAGTTAAGTATGGTTTCCAAGTGCTCAACGTCTTTTCCATACACGAGGAGTGTATTATGTATAAATCTGAAATCTTGTGGTCCATTGTTATAACGCTGCTAGCATCAAATCTATATATCTCACCAACTTTATGTTGACATTTTAAAGCATGTTATTCTCAGGTTCGAATTAAGTCTTCCGCTGTGCGTTTGCTCATGTTAAAGATATTACTTGGAGTCGATCATCGCAATGGGACCAACTGTTGATGACTTCGTCCGGATGGATTAGGACGGGTTGTTAAAGTTGGTATCAGAGCGTTGGTCTTAGTGAACCAGGTCTTGCATTAGTGTGTCTGACTAGTAGTTGTTAGAATACATTAATGAGTCTGGACTTTGACCGTGTCTATATGTCAAAAGTTTTGCTTATCATATTTAGTCGGAAATCATCTGCTTATCATCCTTAGGAATTGCCTGCTTAGTATTCTTAAGTCTAGACACGTCTTACTGCATTTAGTGCATCGATAGTGTATAGACAAAATTCGTATCCTAGCGTATCTGTTGCTATAGACATTGCCTGACGAATTTCAAAGATTCTCCGCAAATCACGGGATTTTGAGTATTATAAATACATATGTAAGTTATGTATTGAAGAATATCAAACCCAACTCCTATAATTTATCCCAAACCAAAAATTCATTCCCCGACTATACAAGATGAACTCCGCATCCAGTTCGAATTCCTCCGACTCCGACAGCTACGCTGATATGGATTTTCATTCGGGCTCCGAAGGCAGCGTCACTGGAATGGATCAACCAATTTCCCATCATCTATTCTGGATGAATTGGGGGTGGGTTCGTAGTGTACTAAATTATTGGAGACAAGAAGAAGGTGATCCCTTTCACCCACCGAATTGCCCTATTGACGACGAACCTGAAGCACTTACCGGCGAACCTGTTCGAGAAACCATTTTCTCTCTCATTTCTCGAGTATCTCGTCACGATTATATCCTATCCCATATTTCGGATCTTGTTCATTCGCTCACCCCAACCGCCAATCATCCTGGTGTACTAGCAGAAATTAACGAACTTCGCGCTCGTGTGACGGCTTTAGAGAACACGGTGCGAAGGTTACAAACATCAGCAGCAGCACCAGCAGCATAATCTGTATCATCATCAACGCCGACAATACTCTTAACACCCAACCACAATCACGTCGTAAATCTCAACATCACGATCTGTATCTCGGATATCAACATCACACGCCTCAATATCATCATCTGTACTTCAAGTATAATCCTCGTTCTATATATCATTTTTACATCGATTACCTTCGCTTTATGTAACGTTCTACCTCATATATCTTCGATCGACATGGTGATTATGAAATCTCTAATGATTTAGAGATCATGTAATCCAGTATTAACGATAAATCAAATGAGTTTAATATCTTATTGACTCATTAAATCCATGATTACATCCGATGAAAATATATATGCAAGTATATTTTCATAAAGATTGTAATTAAAAATTCTTTTGTACAAACTGTTAATGATGAAAATATTTTAACGGGTGGGTAGTACCCGAGAAATATTCAGAATTCACATTAATAAGTTACAATGTACATTCTCTGAATCTGATTCAACGGTCAATTGCTATTCTATTTACAATCACCGATATACGTATTCGTTCACCACAGAATAACCATTTCCATTCAATTTCATATTTGGATTTTGACCGATCAGAATCCAACAAGTGGCATAATGAAGAAAACATTGGACAAAATAAAATTTGTTAGAAACACACGATTTAACTAATTGAAAATCTGTTAAGGATTCCATGCTAACTGTTCCGGCTAACTGTTCCCAGCTAACTGATTAACATTTAATTTATCGCAATTTATATTCTCGCAATTTTATTTATTGTTATTTAATTTCTGCACTTTACATACCATCGGGACACATGTACAACAATACGTCGGATTAATTCTGAGACAACACGTTGTATAATGGGTCATGATATATATATTTATTTTACGCATTTTAAATAACGGGACACGTATGCAAGGTTTCGACTTATCATATCGACCCATCTATATATATATTTCGGAACAACCGTAGACACTCTATATGTGAAGGTGGGAGTTGGCTATACAGGGTTAGAGTTGATTCCAAAATATATATATGGTTTGAGTTGTGATCGACACTGAGACCGGTACACGGGTCACGATACGTATTAATTAATTCGAATATTATATATTTAATTTATATATGAATTTATTGGACCATTGGACAATCGGACTATTGGACTGTTAACTTTGGACAATTAAAATGAACTAAAATGTTGATTATAACATATGAAACTAAACAAATCTTCAAGTTTGCCACTTGATTCCATCTTAAACCTCATTCGTATCTTGATGATTACAATCCGCGTTCAAACCTATCATGATTTTAAAAACACCTCGATCGAGAAGTTGAATCAGCTGCACCTCGTCTACGGAAGAAAGATTTATGCATACAGTTATGCACCTGAAAAACTTTCGAAACCGAAGTTATAGTTAAAACGTATCTGCATCGAATTCCTTATCATTCATTAGCAAAAACAACCTTACAATTCCTTTTCAAAGTAACCAATTTTGTTACAGCTCCACTTCGACTTCTCAAAAAGACTAGCCTTATTATAATCTCGATATATATACATCATCCTTTCGCTATCGTTATCGGAGAATCTTTCATATTTCACGACATCATCAGCAGATGTAACAGCAGCTCGTCATCCCTTTGGCGGAATCAACAATCGGTATTCTAAAAATCTCGCAAGACTTATCCAGTTGTACCTATAACGTTTATTCCTAGGAATTTCATACTCTGAATGTGAAGTTTCTGAAAAACACCCTGAACTATGAAGTAGTTCCTGAAATGCTGATGAAGCAGCAAAAACTGTAAACAACTTTGATAGTCAAAAGTTTGACTTCAAAGAATCCAAATGATTCAGTGTCTGTTGAAACCGTTAGTAAAAGAAAAAAAAAAAAAAAAAAAAAAAAAAAAACCCTACTCTTTATCCTAAAACTTTCCAGATGATATTCTTCATCATTAACCTATCTTAGATATTATAAGATATCTTCCTATCCTCCGTTATACGTATTCTCCATATTTCTGGAGATATTTTCACAACTATCCTTATCCGAAATCACTTATCACTCTGTAACATCTGCATTACAACATAAAAGAAACTGTGTTAGTTTCTAAATTCTGAAACCTTTGAGTTTAAAATAGGAATGTTCTGAAGCAGTGTTGGGAACTGATGCATGAATTAGTATAATATAATGAAACTTGATCAACTTCATTATATTACAGTAAGTCATGTTAAGTTTCTAATGGAATGTGATGATTCACAGTACCGTCATCATGTGCCATGTTACACGGCTCTTACATTCTGTCCAATTCCCAAATGTATTAGGAACATATCGTCTTGATAGTTCTATCTTTTCCAGGGTATTCTGGTAATTTAACAAATCAAAATCGTGTCAATATCCATTCTTTCTTAGAGCATTAGCTATGTTCATTCCAAATCTCATACCCACGAATTCTGAACCATTGTTCGCTTGACTCAAGGACAGGAAGAAGAAACGAAGGGACAAAGCCCTAAAATAGAAATTGGGGTAAAAATTACAGCAAATAGGAGGAGATATTAACTGTGGATGACAATAATTATAGAAGACAGAAGCAGGAGCATCGAAGTATAAAGGAAGATATAAAACTCAACAACCACTCAGAAATTACAAATCGTGTATATCAATCCGTATTGCAACGTAAAGACACGGAAGAATTAGAAACATTATAATTCCAAGGAAATCATAAAAGTGAATAGATTCTTCTAACGGCAGATGAAAAAGAAGAATGAAAGATATGAAAGTTAGAAGTATAATAAGAATCATGATTGGATGGAGCATATTAAGAATGAGTAGAGGAAGAAAGAATAGAAGGTGTGGAGAATAAGGAAACGAAGGGGGAGATTTATAGCAATATATCCGACAGAGAAATCAGAACAGATTATTGCATTAAATCAAAGAAGATCTTGATCGCCGAAGAACCAAATCTTATTACGTAAGATTTTCTTTAAATCCCTTAAATTCCGGAAATCAATCATAACTACGTCATCGGTTAAAACGATTCCATATTAACTTATTTCACTCTTTTGCGATAGCTTCGCTTATACTCTCCGCATATACAAATCGTTTTATCTATATCTCTCAAGAATGATAAAACTCCATTATTACCCCATATTCGTCATGAAAACATTCCTATTGTTATTCATGATGACCTCTACCAAATTTCGGGGACGAAATTTATTTAACGGGTGGGTACTGTAATGACCCGGAAATTTCCAACCAAATTTAAACTATAATCTTTATATGTTTCCTACACGATAAGCAAAATTCGAAATGTTGGGTCTCGAAAGTTTAGAAATCTATATTCATGTGATTAATTACCATTTGGCCATGCCCGATGATTCACGAACCAATATGTAAACAATTATGTAAATGTATATATATATATATATAAGACTTCTATTAATAACTATTATATTGTAACATGTATAAAATACATAAATATTAATTATTCAACTAAGATATTATATAATATAAGTATTACATAATTAATAAAAATATAATATTATTATATTAAATTTAATTACAATTTAAAATATAGTTATTATATTAATTTCATTATTAATATGGATATTGTATTATTAATATTTTAATTTGATACATAATATATAAATATGGGATTCGATAAGCATACTTTGTTATATCAATATTATAAGTATTACTCTCATTGTTATTGTTATAGAAATAAATATCATGATAAATATTATTAATATTATTAGGATAATTATTATTAAATGTATTATTATTATGTTATTATTAATAATAATATTCAGTATCATCATTTTATATTATCAATAGAATGATTATTATTAATTTTATGTTTATTAAAATCAAGGGAAAGAACTTAATTCGTTACCCATTTATATCTGTGTTAATATTTTTATCCGTGTTTCTGTTTCTGATTTATTTACTTTTGATTAACCAGCTAGACTACAAATCAAATATTATTGGATTCGATTCAGCAGTAATAGTATCACAATCTCTATCAAACTGTTTTTATTTTTATTTGTTTGTATTTAATTTCTTATGGATGATGGATATGTGCGAATCAAATTAACTAGCAAACAAACTTCTGTAGGGTCAAATGAGCTGTAATTATATCACTTATCTTTTATATATTTATCTGGTAACGCAATTCAGAGAAAAACATGGAAAATCAATCGAAATTTTTGAGAAAATTGCCGACTGCTCTGCTTATGCTTCCAACTTTTCAGAAACTCGAATTCAAGCCTTATTTCAAAATCCATTAATGTAGTATTGTTAGGAATAATTCAAACAAACTTTCTTCCAAGTTTAAAAATCCAATTCGTGATATCAAGCTCTAATTTTCGGAATCAAAGTTGGGTTTCAAAAGTTAAACAATTTCATTCATCATAAAATCTGATTTCGTTTGAAGGTTTTTAATCGAATTAAGGGTGAAGAAAGTTCAAAGAATGATTTCCCATCCTTTTCATGTTATAACTTTCATCTAAAACACTATAGAATTCAAAAAGTGAAATTATGTTCTTCATCGAGTTCGTCTCCTGTTACAGCGTTTTATTTTTTTTTTAGTTCTGATTTAATTAATTCATACAACATCTAAATGTTTCTGTATCACTGATATGTCCTAAAACAATTTATAATTTGTGGTCATGAATTGAATTGGGTTGTTTACTGGTCGACTGTTTTTAATCTGGGGAAGAAGATGAATTGAACAGAAAATATTTCGGGTTAAATAAATTAGTATTGGAATTAAATCAGATAAGTTGACACAGCCGAATGGTTTGTGAGGGTTACGGGTTATCTAGAGGTCGCAAGTTCGATCCTCAGTTGGGTCGTTTTTTTTAAAGAGCTTATTTTTAAGGTAATCCATGTTCTATTATTATTATTATTATTATTATAATTATTATTATTATCTATTGATATTAGTGTTAAACAAATTGTTATTAATTATTGTTAATACATAGTTATCATTATTAGTTATATAATTATTGTTATCATTAATTCAACTTATAACATTATTATTACTAATATTATCATATAAAAACCCTTAATATTATCATTATTTTATTATTATTATTATTATTAGTATTGTTATTGATAAAATTCATTTTCACTATTATCATTAAGTAGTAAAATGATTATATTTATAGTTGCTATTAATATTATTATTAGTATTATCACTGAGTTAACAAACAACAGATATTTATAAAATAAATATAGATATACAAATATATATATATATATATACATATATAGGTTAATAACATAAAAATCATACCACTAATAATAAATACATATATTTTTGTTCAATTACAATTATGTATATTAATAAATATACAAATGATATAGGTTCGTGAATCCGAGGCCAACCTTATACGTGTTCAATGATGTTATATGTATTTTTACTACAAAATACATTAGGTGAGTATATAGTTCCTTTTTAACTCTAAATATTTTGGGCTGAGAATACATGCGCTGTTTTTTTTATAAATGATTTACGTTATGGACACAAGTGATCAAATTAAATTCTACGTTGAGTTGTACCATGGCATATCTCTTTATACTTGGTAACTGCTAATTACGTGAGGAGCGTAAACGCGAATCCTGTTGATAGATCTATCGGGCTGACATCCCCAACCGGGCTGGACGACCAGCATTTAACGGTTGCACAGTACTTCGTTCTCGTTACTACACTTTGGTACGGTGTAGGGTTTATATAAGAGTATGCTGCTGTGACTTTTAGTTAAGTATGGTTACCATGTGCTCAACGTCTTTTCCATACACGAGGAGTGTATTATGTATAAATCTGAAATCTTGTGGTCCATTGTTATAACGCTGCTAGCATCAAATCTATATATCTCACCAACTTTATGTTGACATTTTAAAGCATGTTATTCTCAGGTTCGAATTAAGTCTTCCGCTGTGCGTTTGCTCATGTTAAAGATATTACTTGGAGTCGATCATCGCAATGGGACCAACTGTTGATGACTTCGTCCGGATGGATTAGGACGGGTTGTTAAAACCTACCCGTTAAGTTCATACTTAGTAGCTAATATACAATTCAACTACTACAATTCTATATGAAAAACTGATTGTAATAATATTTCGCGTTCAAACTTTTATACAATATTTTACAAACTTACAATACCGCTTATTTTACATAAAGCATGAAATATAGCACACAATAACTTTGATACAAGATAGTTGTGAAGATAATTCTAGCTAGTACACAAGTCGTTCAGCAAAGGCAATAAAGACACGTAATTCATACGTCCAGAAACAAGTCATGCATTCTGGTTTTACTAGGACTACTTCCCATCCTTGGTCTTGTGGAACATAACCGTTATGGCCGTTGATAAGACAGCGTGTTGTAACGTCGTCAAAGAGACGAGGGTTACGTAATGACCAACAGTCTCGTAATAACCTAAAAACCTCATTTCTTACCCCAATTATCGACTCCGTCACTTGTGGGAATGTTTTGTTTAATAGTTGTAGCCCGATGTTCTTGTTCTCACTTTGGTGAGAAGCGAACATTACTAACCCGTAAGCATAACATGCTTCTTTATGTTGCATGTTAGCCACTTTTTCTAAATCACAAAGTCCTATATTCGAATATACTGAGTCAAAATAATTTCTTAACCCGTTGCGTAAAATAGCATTTGGGTTCCCCGCAATATATGCGTTAAAGTAAACACAACGTAACTTATGGATTTCCCAATGTGATATCCCCCATCTTTCGAACGAAAGCCTTTTATAAACCAAGGCATTCTTGGAACGTTCTTCGAATGTCTTACAAACTAATCTCGCCTTAAATAGTTGTGCCGAGGAATTCTGACCGACTCTAGACAAGATTTCATCAATCATGTCTCCGGGTAGGTCTCTTAAAATATTGGGTTGTCTATCCATTTTGTGTTTTTATACTGTAAAATAGACAAGAGTTAGATTCATAAAAAAAATACTTATTAATACAAGCAATTTTTACATATATCATAAAGCATAAGCAAACTATATTACATATATTACACCACACGAATACAACTATCTTATTCCGACTCGCTCGTTTCTTCTTGTTCAGTTTTGATTCGTTTTGCCAAGTTTCTAGGGATATATGATGTTCCCCTAATACGAGCCATCGTTGTCCACATTGGTTTAGAAAAACCTGGTGGTTTAGAGGTTCCCGGGTCATTGTTACAACTTAAGGACTTCGGGGGTTGACGATACATATAAAGTTCATCGGGGTTGGAATTAGATTTCTCTATTTTTATGCCCTTTCCCTTATTATTTTCTTTTGCCTTTTTAAATTCAGTTGGGGTAATTTCTATAACATCATCGGAATTCTCGTCGGAATCCGATTCATCGGAGAATTGGTAATCCTCCCAATATTTTGCTTCCTTGGCGGAAACACCATTGACCATAATTAACCTTGGTCGGTTGGTTGAGGATTCTCTTTTACTTAACCGTTTTATTATTTCCCCCACCGGTTCTATTTCTTCTTCCGGTTCTGATTCTTCTTCCGGTTCTGATTCTTCTTCCGGTTCCGACTCTTCTTCCGGTTCCTCTTCGGGAACTTGTGAATCAGTCCATGAATCATTCCAATTTACATTTGCCTCTTCATTATTATTAGGTGAGTCAATGGGACTTGTTCTAGAGGTAGACATCTATCACATAATATCAAACACGTTAAGAGATTAATATATCACATAATATTCATATGTTAAAAATATATAGTTTCTAACAAAAATGTTAAGCAATCATTTTTAAAGAAAACACGGTCGAAGTCCAGACTCACTAATGCATCCTAACAAACTCGATAAGACACACTAATGCAAATTTTCTGGTTCTTTAAGACCAATGCTCTGATACCAACTGAAATGTCCCGTTCTTATTGATTAAAAACGTTCCATATTAATTGATTTCGTTGCGAGGTTTTGACCTCTATATGAGACGTTTTTCAAAGACTGCATTCATTTTTAAAACAAACCATAACCTTTATTTCATAAATAAAGGTTTAAAAAGCTTTACGTAGATTATCAAATAATGATAATCTAAAATATCCTGTTTACACACGACCATTACATAATGGTTTACAATACAAATATGTTACATCGAAATCAGTTTCTTGAATGCAGTTTTTACACAATATCATACAAACATGGACTCCAAATCTTGTCCTTATTTTAGTATGCAACAGCGGAAGCTCTTAGTATTCACCTGAGAATAAACATGCTTTAAACGTCAACAAAAATGTTGGTGAGTTATAGGTTTAACCTATATATATCAAATCGTAACAATAGACCACAAGATTTCATATTTCAATACACATCCCATACATAGAGATAAAAATCATTCATATGGTGAACACCTGGTAACCGACATTAACAAGATGCATATATAAGAATATCCCCATCATTCCGGGACACCCTTCGGATATGATATAAATTTCGAAGTACTAAAGCATCCGGTACTTTGGATGGGGTTTGTTAGGTCCAATAGATCTATCTTTAGGATTCGCGTCAATTAGGGTGTCTGTTCCCTAATTCTTAGATTACCAGACTTAATAAAAAGGGGCATATTCGATTTCGATAATTCAACCATAGAATGTAGTTTCACGTACTTGTGTCTATTTTGTAAATCATTTATAAAACCTGCATGTATTCTCATCCCAAAAATATTAGATTTTAAAAGTGGGACTATAACTCACTTTCACAGATTTTTACTTCGTCTGGAAGTAAGACTTGGCCACTGGTTGATTCACGAACCTATAACAATATATACATATATATCAAAGTATGTTTAAAATATATTTACAACACTTTTAATATATTTTGATGTTTTAAGTTTATTAAGTCAGCTGTCCTCATTAGTAACCTACAACTAGTTGTCCACAGTTAGATGTACAGAAATAAATCGATAAATATTATCTTGAATCAATCCACGACCCAGTGTATACGTATCTCAGTATTGATCACAACTCAAACTATATATATTTTGGAATCAACCTCAACCCTGTATAGCTAACTCCAACATTCACATATAGAGTGTCTATGGTTGTTCCGAAATATATATAGATGTGTCGACATGATAGGTCGAAACATTGTATACGTGTCTATGGTATCTCAAGATTACATAATATAAAATACAATTTGATTAAGTTATGGTTGGAATAGATTTGTTACCAATTTTCACGTAGCTAAAATGAGAAAAATTATCCAATCTTATTTTACCCATAACTTATTCATTTTAAATCCATTTTGAGTGAATCAAATTGCTATGGTTTCATATTGAACTCTATTTTATGAATCTAAACATAAAAGTATAGGTTTATAGTCGGAAAAATAAGTTACAAGTCGTTTTTGTAAAGGTAGTCATTTCAGTGAAAGAACGACGTCTAGATGACCATTTTAGAAAACATACTTCTACTTTGAGTTTAACCATAATTTTTTGATATAGTTTCATGTTCATAATAAAAATCATTTTCTTAGAATAACAAATTTTAAATCAAAGTTTATCATAGTTTTTAATTAACTAACTCAAAACAGCCCGCGGTGTTACTACGACGACGTAAATCCGATTTTACGGTGTTTTTTGTGTTTCCGGGTTTTAAATCATTAAGTTAGCATATCATATAGATATAGAACATGTGTGTAGTTAATTTTAAAAGTCAAGTTAGAAGGATTAACTTTTGTTTGCGAACAAGTTTAGAATTAACTAAACTATGTTCTAGTGATTACGAGTTTAAACCTTCGAATAAGATAGTTTTATATATATGAATCGAATGATGTTATGAACATCATTACTACCTCAAGTTTAGTAGGTAAACCTATTGGAAGTGACAAGAAATGATCTAGCTTCAAAGGATCTTGGATGGCTTGAAAGTTCTTGAAGTAGGATCATGACACAAAAACAAGTTCAAGTAAAATTTTTACTCGAATTAAGATAGTTTATAGTTATAGAAATTGAATCAAAGTTTGAATATGAATATTACCTTGAATAAGAAAGATAACCTACTGTATATAACAAAGGTTTCTTGATCTTATATGATTACTTGGAATGGATTAGAAAGCTTGGTAAATTAGTAAACTTGAAGGGATTTTTGAAGTGTTCTTGAAGTGTTCTTCCTATGATGATTATAGCTTGATTCTTGAAGTGATTTTTGATGAAGATGATGATTAACTACTGGAAAAATACGTTCATAATAGTGTGTGTGTGTGTTGAGAGAGAATTAGAAAGAGAATTGGAAGTGAAATTGAGTGAATGATGAGTGGTAATTGGTGAGTGGTGAGTGGGGTTAAAAGGAGTTCTAGTTAGTTGACTAGCTCATGGTAGAAGTTAAAATTGATTAGTCATACATGACAAAATCAAGAGTGGAATCCCATGCTAGTTCCTATTGGTATATACTCATAGTAAGTATGTTTTGAAGCTGTGTATAATACGGATAAGAATACGACTAGAATTCTTGATGAAAGAAAAGAATGGAAAAGTAACTGTAACCATTTTCGTTAAGTATGAGTGTTTTGATATATGTCTTGAAGTCTTCCAAAAGTATTTTAATACATCTAAATACACTACATGTATATACATTTTAACTGAGTCGTTAAGTCATCGTTAGTCGTTACATGTAAGTGTTGTTTTGAAACCTTTAAGTTAACGATCTCAATTAATGTTGTTAACCCATTGTTTATTATATCTAATGAGATGTTAAATTATTATATTATCATGATATTATGATATATTAATATATCTTAATATGATATATATACATTTAAATGTCGTTACAACGATAATCGTTACATATATGTCTCGTTTCGAAATCCTTAAGTTAGTAGTCTTGTTTATATGTATATAACTCATTGTTAATATACTTATGGAGATACTTACTTATCATAATCTCATGTTAACCATATGTATATCCATATATATATCGTCATGTCGTTTTTATAAGTTTTAACGTTCGTGAATCGCCGGTCAACTTGGGTGGTCAATTGTCTATATGAAACATATTTCAATTAATCAAGTCTTAACAAGTTTGATTGCTTAACATGTTGGAAACATTTAATCATGTAAATATCAATCTCAATTAATATATATAAACATGGAAAAGTTCGGGTCACTACACTGTTGATTGACGAACCGTACACGATGGTTTTGTATGGGGCGTCACATTAATAAAAGAACTATACTATTTACTTTAATAAAATCTGTTAAAAATATTTAAATATATAAAATGACTATATTTAAACTATATAATAATCATGTATAAATTTTGAAAGACATTTTGGTCAATATGATTTTTGTTGACTTTTGCATATTTAGTCTCGAGCATTAGGATTGTGATACACTACGACTTGACCTAAAATGTTGGACAGATATTGATCAAACATATAAATATATATAATTAATATAGGTTTGTGAATCCAAGGCCAACCTTACACTTGTTCAATGATGTTATATGTATTTTTACTACAAAATACATTATGGTGAGTTTCATTTGCCTTTTTACCCTTTATATTTTTGGGCTGAGAATACATGCGCAATTTTTATAAATGTTTTACGAAATAGACACAAGTAATCGAAACTACATTATATGGTTGAATTATCGAAATCGAATATGCCCCTTTTTATTAAGTCTGGTAATCTAAGAATTAGGGAACAGACACCCTAATTGACGCGAATCCTAAAGATATATCTATTGGGCCCAACAAGCCCCATCCAAAGTACCGGATGCTTTAGTACTTCAAAATTTATATCATGTCCGAAGGAGGATCCCGAAATGATAGGGGATATTCTTAAATGCATCTTGTTAATGTCGGTTATCAGGTGTTCAATCCATATGAATGATAATTTTGTCTCTATGCATGGGACGTATATTTATGAAGACTGGAAATGAAAATCTTGTGGTCTATTAAAATGATGAAAATGATCGATTATGTTAAACTAATGGACTCACCAACCTTTTGGTTGACACTTTAAAGCATGTTTATTCTCAGGTAATAAAGAAATCTTCCGCTTTGCATTTGCTCATTTTAAAGATATTACTTGGAGTCATTCATGGCATATTTCAAAAGACGTTGCATTTAAGTCGTTGAGTTCAATAGAGATTTTTATTAAGTAAATGACAGATTAGGTCATTTATAGTTGGATATTATGAAATGGTATGCATGCCTGTCAAATTTCTATGTAAAGAGAGTTTAACTTTTAAAAACGAATGCAATATCTGAAAAATGTATCATATAGAGGTCAAATACCTCGCGATGTAATCAACTATTGAGAATCGTTTATAATGTATATGAACGGGTCCTTTCAATACTTAGTGTGAAGTTTCCCTGAAAGCACTAATTCTCGTACGAAATGATAATCAATATCAATATGCTTAGCACGCTTATGAGAAATTGGATTTTGACTTAGAAAGATAGCACTTCGATTGTCACATAATAAAGTGGGATGTCTAGGAGGTAATACATGCAACTCTCGAAGTAAATGAGTAAGCCACAAAATTTCAGCAGCAGTATTTGCCATGGCTCGGTATTAAGATTCACAACTAGATCTGGCCACTGTTGGTTGTTTCTTGGTACTTTAGGAGACAAGATTACCACCAAGAAATATGGAGTAACCATAGGTAGAACGACGGGTCTCGATGTATCTAGCCCAATCAGCATCAGAATAGCCCAAAATATTTGGAGATGAAGCATGAAGAAACGATAACCCATAAGATATGGTGCCCTTAACATATCTTTATATCCGTTTGACAACCTGAAAGTGATCAATAGTTGGGGCATGAAGAAATTGGCTTACCTGATTGACTGTGTAGGAAAGATCAGGATGAGTGATTGTAAGATACTGAAGTGCACCAACTAAAGAACGATACTTAGTGGGATCAGTGTAAGGCTGTCCGTTAGAAGTAAGATAAGTTGAAGTAGATAACGGTGCAGCTATAGGTTTTGTATCCAAGAGTTGAGCACGAGCGAGTATGTCATGAGCATATTTAGATTGACTCAAAAAAAATTCCTGATGGAAGATAAGAAACTTCAAGTCCAAGAAAATAGTTAAGCTTTCCAAGATCGGTAATAAGGAATTCCTTGTTTAAGCGGGTGATAAAATCTCGAACCATAGATGCATTATTACCAGTAAGAATAATATCGTCAACATAAACAAGAAGATATAGAATATTAGAATCCTTCTTGAATACGAATAAAGAAGTGTCAGCTCGACTGCACGTAAACCCCAAACTTACAAGGAAAGAGCTTAATCGTTGAAACCAAGCCCGGGGTGCTTGTTTCAAACCATAGAGAGCCTTTTTTAACCGACAAACATGATTTGGAAAGCGAGTACTCACAAAACCCGGAGGTTGCTCCATATAAACCACCTCGGAGAGATTTCCATTCAAAAAAGCATTTTTGATATCAAGTTAATGAAGAGTCCATTTATTCAAAACGGCTAAAGAAAGTATAACTCGAATAGTAAAAGCTTTAACAACGGGACTGAAGGTAGAAGAATAATCGATACCCGGTACTTGAGTGAATCCTTGGGCAACTAAGATTGCTTTATATTTTTCTATGGATCCATCGGCAAGAAACTTGGTACGAAAAATCCACTTAGAACCAACAATGTTGAAATTAACAGGCCGTGGAACTAAATCCCAAGTCTGATTTTGTTGTAATGCTTTCATTTCCTCACACATAGCATCAAACCATTTGGGGTCCTTGGCAGTGGATTTGAACCCTTTCGGCTCATGCGAGGCAAAAAGAGCCTTATGTAGTGAGGATGACTTAAGATGAGAAAGATCTGCGAAATGTCTCGGCTTAAAAATACCATCTTTTGAACGAGTCCGCATAGAATGACCAGGTTGGGAAGTCGAAACATGTCCATCAGTAGCATTACCAAAGGTGCTAGTGGAGCAGGCACCGAAGGCGTTGGTGGAGCACCATCATGGTTGAATGAGGTAGTCGGTACATCCGAAATCAGGGGCGGAGCCAGAATTTCTAGCCACTGGTGGCACAAAATCTGAGACATATGATAACGTGTTTAAAATTGGTACCAATGCATATGATAAGCGTACAAAAACATGAACAATCAAGTCTATTATACATTGTACGAATGTAATGAAACTTGCAATATTTTTATTTTCAATTCTTAACTCTCATGTTAAACTGTTTAAACTACTGTTCCATAGCTCATGTCCTTAATTTCTGAAAATAAAGAAAATTTTAATGATTGCTACCTTTAACATTCTAGTTGATACATTTTGAAAGATGCAATTTTTATTCAATGCATTTTTTTTTTCATTATGTATTTATTATATTATATATAAATTATATTATTATTATTAATTATCATGAAAAAAACAATCTAATATCCAGATTGCCAAAAAAGGATAGATGTTTTGTGGGTGCATGAATAATTAGGAGTTAGAAAAAAGAATATTTTTGATTCATCACTGACGTGTGGATTATTGTATCGAATTGATCCGTTACGATAATAAGTCACAACGTATAATCGTAAGGATATAATTAATTTGCAGCTGTAGGAGGGTTTCTTTTTTCTTGGCCTAGTACGTACGTAGCGGAAGAACAGAATGGAATCAATAAAGGAGAATGGGTTTTGGGTTAATGTATGCGTAAGAGATAATCACCCAAAGTGGGGAAAAGATATCTTTATATTATTCTCTCTAATTTTATGATTACCATGAGCAACATAAAAGCAGAGGCATAAAATTCCTATCCGGGCTACATAAACTATTTATAGACACTAAATAAAGTAATTCTAAAAAGATCAGGACTCCTAATACGATTAGGAGTCTTTTATTTATTGTATTGCTTTAAGGAGAAGTAATACATCTTCGTATTTGTATTCAACCCTTATTCCTTGTTTCTCGGATTCGGTTACGGATCACGCCTCCCCTTCTCCGGCGAAGGTTCACTCCTGTGAAGCCTAAAATAAATGAGGAAAACGGGTTCGAGCCACGTCTTCGGATAGCCATTTAGCCGCACTAGGTAATTTCCCCTTTAAACCAATACGAACAGCATGTCGTTCACCACGTCGGGTAGAGCTCGATTTGCGTTCAACGATGGTGTCCTCAAGCAGTAGCTTCTCTTGGTCTGTGACTAAGTCATCAACAGAGGGTAACGCCTCCTCGACCTCTTCATCAAGCATAGAAGGTTCAAATAACTTGAGTTTATCAACATTTACAACGGAGTAGAGTTCCATGTAAGCGGGTAATTCTAATTTATAAGCATTATCCCCGATACGTTTGAGAATACGAAAAGGACCATAACGAATAGGCTTAAGCTTTTTGCCTTCGCCCTTCAAACGATCCTTTCCCAAGTGTAGCCAAACCAAATCATTAACTTGGAAATTGCCTTGAACTCGATGTTTATCATGACGTTCTTTGTACTTGGCTTGTGACCGCTGTAATTGTTGCTCTACGTCTCGATGTACTTTACAAACCCTTTCAAGAAAACGTTGAGCTTTTCCAACTTCATTCATTTCTTTCTCATTTGTTCCAGTAGCATCAATAATAAATTCCATATCAAAGGGACTATGTGGAAGAAATCCCAAACACACCTCAGATGGTGCTCGGTTGGTAGAAACGTTGACCGTATGATTTATTGCGAACTGAACAAAAGGAATACTTTCGTCCCACGTCTTCGGGTTCTTGGAATTATACCCTCGTAAGAGGTGAACCACCGAGCGATTTACCACCTCCGTTTTTCCGTCGGTTTGCGGGTGGAAAGCAGTGCTACGCTTTAACTTCGTGTCCATCTTTGACCACAATGAGCACCAGAATTTACTCAAGAATCGCGAGTCACGATCTGAGATAATAGATGTTGGTAACCCAAAAATCTTCTAGACATTTGTGAAGAATAACTTAGCTGCTTCCTCTCCGGTAACGGTCTTTTTACACGGAACTAAAACTACCATCTTGGAGAACCTGTCAACAACGACAAATAAATAGTCATGCCCCTGACGAGTCATTGGTAACCCGCCGATGAAATCCATGGAAATGCTTTCCCACGGACGTGACGGTACTGGAAGCGGAGTATATAACCCCACCTTACAGTTCGACGGCTTCGAAGTACTGCACAACACACAACCTCGAATAAACTGCGAGACATCTTGGTGCATACGAGGCCAAAACACGTATCGTTGGAGGTGTTGAAGTGTCTTGGAGATCCCAAAATGACCAGCTACTTTAGATGTGTGTGCTTCTCGTAACCACCGAATTCGTTCAGTAGCATTTGGCACACAAAGCAAGTTACCTTTATATAGTAACTTATCCTTCCATATAAAGTCAGAAACTTTTCCATGAGATACTTCATCCATTATGCGCATGAAGTCAGGATCTTTTGCATATTCATTCACATATTCCTCATGACAAGAAGGTTGGACCTGCATATGAATAGACAAACAAAGTGCAGCTACTGGTGGACGAGAGAGCATATCTGCTAGTTTATTTTGAACACCCTTCTTGTATTTAATGACTAGATTAAATTGTTGCAAATAAGTCATCCACTTCATATGTCTCGCTTGTTGAAGCTTTGCCTGACTTTGTAAATATTGAAGCGGTTGGTGGTCCGTGTGGACAACTGTTTCTTTGCCAAGCAAGTAACATCGCCAGTGTTTAACAGCTTGGTGCAAGGCCAACAATTCTTTGTCGTACATCGGGTAATTTCTTTGAGAACCCTGGAACATTTCCGAGTGATAAGCCACTGGACGACCATCTTGGATTAACACAGCCCCCATAGCGTATGCCGAAGCATCTGTTTCCAGCTCGAAAGGCCTTTGTAGATTCGGTAATGCTAGTACAGGAGCCTCACAAATCTTTCGTTTCAAAAACCTAAACGCATCTTCCTGTTTCTTGGTCCACTCGAATTTGCTATTCAACTTGGTGAGGGAATGGAGAGGGGCTGCAATTACTGAAAAATGTCGGATAAACTTCCGTATGTATTGACAGGCACCTACAAAGCTTCGAACTTCAGTAACCGAATTTGGTCTTGGCCACTCCCGAATGACTTTTACTTTCTCCGGGTCCACATGTAACTCACCATTTCCAACCACAAAACTGAGATACACCAAATGAGTTTTAGCAAACTCACACTTTTTTTATTTAGTCGAAAACTGTGTTGTTGAAGCAATTCGAAAAGTTGCTGTAGATGAACCAAATGTTCCTCCAAAGACCTACTATAAATAAGTATGTCGTCAAGGTAAACGACAACAAAATCATCAATTTATGGTCGTAAAACATCATTCATCAGCCGCATAAATGTGGCCGGTGCGTTACAAAGACCAAACGGCATGACCAACCATTCGAACAACCCTTGTCTCGTTTTAAAAGCAGTCTTCCATGTGTCATCTTCACTCACCCTTACTTGATGGTAGCCCGACCGTAAGTCAAGCTTCGAGAAAACAACCGCATGTTTTAACTGATGCAATAGGTCATCAATGCGTGGGAGTGGATACCGATTTTTAACAGTGATTTTGTTGAGTGCTCGATAATCAATACACATACGCCACCCCCGTCTTTCTTTGGAACGAGAATCACAGGTGAACCGCATGGTGAGCAGCTCGGTTTGATTACACCAACATGTAGTAGTTCTTCTACTTGCCTTTTTATTTCCTCATTCTCTATCAACGAGTTTCTATACATCCCTATATTTGGAAGTGTAGAATCAGCCATCAATTGTATCTCATGCTTCACATCACGATCAGGAGGTAGGTTCATTGTATCATCAAAAAGATAAGAGTATTTGCCAATGATCTCATCTATTTGGTTACCACTTTTTCCCACAGTAAGAGTTGATGATAATTGTACTTTAGTGTCATCCTTAACAGGTCTCATTAGTAGAAGTACAAAGCTTTTTGAAGCCTTTATAATCCTACGTATGTGTCCAGCAGTAACAAGTTCTACACCTTGTGACATCTTGTGGCTTTTTATAATGAATTTTTGTCCATCTTTTTCCAACTGATATTTCTGGTCACGTCGGAAATATATGGCATTTCTTTCCCATAAATAAGGGCTTCCAAAAATAACTTGACAAATATCAAGCGGCACAACCTCGCAAATAACTTCATCAATGTATTGACTAGTTATAGCAAAACGAAACTTACATTGTAAAGTGACGCGCGTATCTTTGTCTTTCTGTATCCACCCCAATGAGTAAGGCTTCGGATGTGGTGTCGTTTCCAATCCCAGGCGCTGCACCAAGTTGCTCGAGATAAGATTCTTTTGACTCCCTGTATCGAAGATGGCTTCTATCAACTCATGTTTTACTTGTATCTTCAAGGAGAACAATTCTTCTTTTTCATCTACAGCTCTTTTTGGGTCTGTCGCGTGTTTTTGTGAACCTGCCATTAATGATAGACTTTTGTCTACTTCATTGACAGCCCCAAGCTCTACTGTATCTGTAACACCGGCCATTTTTTTTTTTAAATACACAGCGGAAGACTTTATTAACAAACACAATATAAGTCACGTCATTACATTTAAGTTTACACAACGGTGTTACGTTATCACAAAACATTATTTATACAAAAGTCCACATCAGAGTTAGGTTGTCAAACATGTCTTCTGCAATAGCACCCTTCCCGACTAGCAGTACCTAAACCTGCAAGGGGAGAATATGTGGGGCATTAGCGCACCGCTAAGTGAATGGAATCTATCTAACAGATATAGCTTAAGTCACACACAAGCTATATACTAACAACAACACATGCTAACTATCAACTAGCATACAATAAGACAATACGAGGATCGGCGGCTTGTACGAGCACACGACTCCTAGCTGATCGGACTTGAGTCTACCGATAGTCCCTGCTACTCAATTCACAGTATAGTTATCCAGATGCAGGGGATGCATCATTCACACTATACTCTACAATCAGTAGCCTATGGACCCAACCTCCCCTAGGCACGGTTGACCTCATATGGACTCTAACCTCTCCTAGGCACGGTCTCGAGTCCCCAGTCTCCCTAGGCCCGACTGGTGCCATTCACACAGTGTACACATAATTCACATACAACATCAGGCATACTATATTATTCTAACATGGCAATTTCTACACTATGCATAGTAAAAGAGTCAACCACAGTAGCATGATATGCTACTTAAACTCTATCCGGAGATAGACCCACTCACCAATTACCAGCAACTGCTCAGTTATTATTTCTGAGCTTCCTCCTTGTCCTTATAACCTGAGAACAACACAAACAAAGTTAATATACATATCCAATAAATAATATAATCATTTCATATGATTAACTAGGTCATAACACCATATATTCATAATTTTATGAGTCTACATTATGACTCCATTCAATAATGGCATACAGGTGCGTGCAAAACACGACATACACACTAAAACTCCTTTTTTGACCTAAAAACAATTTGATCTAGTTTCTTAAAAGTTCATCATTGAAAAGTACTCTTTAATACAATTCCAACGATATTTGATTCATCAAAAACGGAGTTACGGTTTGAAAGTTACGCCCGTTTCAATTTCATAAAAGGTACTGTAGCAAATAGTGATTTTCCGAACACTGTAGCAACTCGGTACTGTAGCAACACGTACTGTAGCAACTCGGGGTACTGTAGCAAATAGTGGTACTGTAGCAATACCGAACACTATAGCAAATAGTGATACTGTAGCAAATAGTGATACTGTAACAAATAGTGATACTGTAGCAGTTCAGGTACTGTAGCAAAATACTGTAGCAAAATACTGTAGCAAACACTGTAGCAACTGGTTCGAACACTTACGCTGATTTCGAACATTTTTCCCCAAAAACTCGATTTTTGAGCGATTTTGATCAAATTTTAAGCACATGAAAGCTACTAAACATATATACAACCTATTTCTAACATCAATTAACACATACAAACATATAATATGAAGATTCAAGCTCAAATTCATCAAAAACCCATTTACACCCAAAACCCAATTTCTATGAATTAAAACACGAATTCAAGCTAACAAACCTGGATAAATGATCACAAGGATGATATGAATCAATCCTTAAAGCCTCACAATCCAATTTAAGACTTAGATTCAATTAGGGTTTGTGAATGGATGAAGTTTGGTACGTTCTTGTTTGAGAAGGTTCAAGAAATGAGAAGAGTGAAGCAGATATTACACACTTATGTGGGTTATAAACCCATGCCCCATAACACACGGGTATTTATCAGTTATCTTAACTGATAACCTTTCGTATCTCCTTAGGCGGTCCTAACAGAGTCCAAATTAAATAAACCAACCTGTTCTGGGACCCTTGTCACAAACTGGTCACAACACAATTATAATAAAACACTAATAAAATAATTAAAATAAAAGCACTTAAGACTAAGCACAAACCCTAAGGGCAAAATAGGCAACTTACAACTAGCCCGGGTTTCAGTCTGTTACAAATCCACCCCCCTTAAGAAGATTCCTTCCTCGAAATCTGGTCTTGGTCAAACAAACGAAGGTAGCGATTTCTCATCAACTCTTCTGTCTCCCACGTAAAGTTAGAACCCAAACTGTGTTTCCAGTCAATCAACACCATCGGAATCTCTTTCTTTCTCAGCTTAGTCACCTTTTGGTCAACCACACGGACCGGCTCTTCCACCAATTTCTTTTTCAAATCGACCCTTAAATCTTCTAAAGGAAGAAGTTGTGTTTCATCGTCGACTTTACACTTACGAAGATAACATACGTTGAATGTATTATGAATACCGGCTAACTCTGACGGAAGATCTAACACCACAGTCTGATCATTCAACACTTCACTGATCGGAAACGGACCAATAAATCTCGGTGCTAACTTACCACGTTTACCGAATCTGATAACCCCTTTCCACGGCGAAACTTTCAGATACACTCGTTCACCCACATTAAATGTTACTGGACGTCTACGCAGATCAGCATACATTTTCTGCCTATCTCTAGCAGCTTTCAACTTTTCTCTCGCAATTGCAACTTTTTCGGCTGTCATTTGAACAATTTCGGGACCTGCAAACTGTTTCTCCCCGGCTTCTAACCAACAAGTCGGAGTTCTGCAACGACGACCGTATAACATTTCATAGGGCGGCATCCCTATACTCGAATGATATGAATTATTATACGCAAATTCGACCAACGGCAAATGTGTATCCCACGAACCACCGTATTCTAACACACAAGCCCTTAACATATCCTCCAAAGTCTGTATCATTCTTTCACTCTGACCGTCTGTCTGAGGATGATAAGCTGTACTTAAATTCACACGTGTACCCAAATTATGTTGAAGACTATTCCAAAAATTTGACACAAATCTGGAATCTCTGTCTGAAACGATCGATAATGGCACACCATGTCGACTAACTATCTCGTTTATATACAATTCGGCTAACTCACTTAACGAAGCTGTTTCACGAGTAGCAAGAAAATGAGCACTTTTAGTTAGGCGATCCACTATTACCCAAATCATATCATGTCTTTTCTGAGTTCGAGGTAATTTGGTCACAAAATCCATCGTTATATGTTCCCATTTCCACTCTGGAATCTGTAACTGACGTAACGAACCATAAGGTTTCTGATGTTCGGCCTTTACTTGAGCACATATATGACACTTTTCGACATAACGGGCGATATCTGATTTCATTGTTGGCCACCAATACACTGTTTTCAAATCATGATACATCTTATTACTACCCGGATGTACTGTCAATCTGGATTTGTGAGCTTCCGTCATGATTAAATCCCTCAAATCTCCAAGCTTAGGCACCCAAACACGATTGTTTAAGGTCTTTAGTCCACGTGAGTCATCAATTAAGTCCACTTTTCGTTTGGTCATTTGTTCAGATTTAATATGTTCGTCCTCTAAAGCACAGGACTGAATGGTTTTTAAGCTGTTAATCAAATCTGAAGTTATATTCAAACGAAGAAATTTCACATTTTCACTTGACTTTTTACGACTTAACGCATCTGCAACCACATTTGCCTTACCCGGATGGTATTTAATTTCACAATCGTAATCTTTGATCAACTCTTGCCATCGTCTCTGACGCATATTCAATTCTTTCTGTGAGAAGATATACTGCAAACTCTTGTGATCTGTACATATAACACAATGGGTTCCATACAAATAGTGTCTCCACAGTTTTAAAGCAAACACTAATGCAGCCATTTCAAGATCATGCACTGGATAATTCTTCTCATGAACTTTCAACTGTCGCGAGGCGTAGGTGATTACTTTATCTCTTTGCATTAATACACAACCCAACCCGGCATATGATGCATCACAGTATACCACGAAGTCGTCTGAACCTTTTGGTAAAGCTAACACTGGTTCCTGACACAGTAGCTGTTTCAAAATCTGAAAAGCCTTTTCCTGTTCATCAGTCCATCGAAAGGCTACATCTTTACGAGTCAACTTAGTCAACGGACCCGCTATTTTCGAGAAATCCTTGATAAATCTGCGATAATAACCGGCTAATCCCAGAAAACTCTTAATCTCAGTCGGAGTCTTCGGAGAATTCCAATTCATTACCGCTTCTATCTTTGTCAGATCAACTTTTATACCCTCGGCACAAATCACATGACCCAAAAACTGCACTTCACGTAACCAAAATTCACACTTTGAAAATTTTGCAAATAGTTGTTCACGTTTCAACATGTTCAAAACCTGTCTCAGATGTTCAGCATGTTCACTTTCGGTCTTTGAATACACTAGTATATCATCTATAAACACAATCACAAACTTATCTAAGAACGGGCGACACACTCTATTCATTAGATCCATGAAGATTGCTGGCGCATTCGTCAACCCAAACGGCATGACAAGAAATTCATAATGACCATACCTTGTTCTGAGCGATGTTTTCGGTATATCTGATTCAGCAACACGAACCTGATGATATCCGGATCGTAAGTCTATCTTAGAAAAGAATGAAGCACCCTGTAACTGATCGAACAAATCGTCTATTCGAGGTAACGGATACTTATTCTTCACTGTTCTTTTGTTCAATTCACGATAATCAATACACATACGCATTGACCCATCTTTCTTTTTAACAAACAATACCGGAGCACCCCACGGTGAAGAACTCGGTCGGATAAACCCACGATCTAATAGTTCTTGAATCTGTGACATCATTTCACGGATTTCAGACGGCGCTAATCGGTATGGAGCTTTTGCAACTGGAGTTGTTCCAGGAACCAACTCAATCTTATATTCGACTTCCCTTACCGGCGGCAGACCTGGTAACTCATCTGGGAATACTTCGGGAAATTCTGATACTATCGGAATATTGGCCACTGTTTTCTTTTCTTTCTTCGCATCAATTACATATGCAAGAAATGATTCACAACCCTTTGACATCGACTTTTTCGCTTTCATCATGGTTATCAACGGAAGATTATACCCGCTCCGCTCCCCTCGGGCTACAACACGGGTTCCATCGGTCGAACGAAAGGTAATCATTTTCCTATCACACTTAATATTAGCCCTAAGCGAGCTCAACCAATCCATTCCTAATACTACATCAAAGCTAGGAATAGGTAACACTAAACAAGTCACCGGGAAAGACTTCCCTTCAATCTCTATACAAACCCCAGTCACATAGGTTGTGACGGGTGTGGTCTTACCATCAGCTACTTCTACACTAACTGGCTTGGGTAATACAGTAGCTGGTAAATTTAACTTAGCACAGAAATCTAGGGACATAAAACACCTATTGGCACCACAATCAAACAATACGCGAGCAGGTATTGAGTTGATTAGAAACATACCGGTGATTACTTCGTCGGTTGCCACAGCATTTTCCACTGACATCTGAAAAGCTCTAGCCTCTGCTGTTGGAGGGTTCTTCCTCTTCTGCCCACTCGAGGCAGTTGACCCTCCAGCTGATGCTGAACGCGCCCCTGACCCTGCCCCGGAACTACCACTCTTCGACGGACAACTAATTGCACGATGCCCTGGTTTGTGACAACTCCAACACACACTATTCGGATACGGGCATGCTGAAGACTCATGCCCAACAACACCACACTTTAAGCATCTTTTTGTAGCCTCAGAACACTGACCACTGTGAGAAGATCGACACGTGTGACACTAATTCCCTTTACCTGATCCAGATCCAGTACTACTCTGACCACTTTTACCCTTCGATTTAAACCCACTAGACTTCTTGGATTTAGATCCTGATTGACCAGATACTTGCCCACCTTGTTGTAGCACATTACCAAACATTCTGTTTCTGGCGGCCTGAACATCACTTTCTACCATCTTAGCCATCACAACAGCTTGAGACAATGACGTAGCTGTTCTAACAAATGTTCGGTACTCAGGCAGAATAATATTAACAAAATGCTGGATACGAGACGCTTCGTCTGGCACCCATTGTTGTACAAACCTCAATTTATCCATATACTTCTCTACTACTTCATCAATTGTCATTTGAGGTGTCATCTTCATTTCAAGAAACTCAGTCTTGATTCGGTTCATATCAAACGGATTACAATACTGTTCACACACCTTCCCATGAAACTGCTCCCATGTGATCATACTCACTTGCTCTTTTGGTATACTAGAAATCAAAGAATCCCACCAAATCATAGCCCTACCTTTCAACAGTCTACTAGCATATGTTACCTTCAGCTCGGGTTCACACTGACACGCTTCAAATACCCTTTCAACTTCTCGCAACCAATTGAGAGTTACAGTCGGATCAGTACTTCCAGAGAACTCGGAGGGTTTGCAATCACGGAAGTTCTTATACGTACATCTTTTGGGTGGTTGCATGTAAGGTTGTTGGAACATTTGCATTTGGTATGGATTCATCATCATGGGATTTTGGTAAGTAAAGGTGTTTTGTGGTGGCATATAATATTGGTTAGGTATTTGATTCTGAAACTGGTTCTGGGGCACATTAGGTATCATTTGGGATTGCGCGGTTGGGAATCCAGGTGGTGTATCATCATTTCCAGAATGCCTCGCCAATTCAAGCTCATTAATTTTGTCTTCAGCCTCTTTTAGCTTGCTTTCTAACTGAAGGATGTAACTACTCTGATCATCATCCGACTCAACACCCTCTTCTGGTGCTCTGAATGTTCCGGGGTTGGATGGGCCAGTTGCGTTTCTATCAGCCATACCTGTGCTACAAAACAGCTCACACAAAAGCTTAGTGGATAACAGTTAGTTCAATCACAACTAACACACGTATATCCTAATTTCACTTAGCCCCCACTTCCACAGACATGTTTGACTTGCCTCAGAGTTTGGGAACAAAATACGCGCACGTATTTGCTGCCAAACCATGCTCTGATACCAACTTGTAACACCGGCCATTTTTTTTTTTTAAATACACAGCGGAAGACTTTATTAACAAACACAATATAAGTCACGTCATTACGTTTAAGTTTACACAACGGTGTTACGTTATCACAAAACATTATTTATACAAAAGTCCACATCAGAGTTAGGTTGTCAAACATGTCTTCTGCAATAGCACCCTTCCCGACTAGCAGTACCTAAACCTGCAAGGGGAGAATACGTGGGGGATTAGCGCACCGCTAAGTGAATGGAATCTATCTAACAGATATAGCTTAAGTCACACACAAGCTATATACTAACAACAACACATGCTAACTATCAACTAGCATACAATAAGACAATACGAGGATCGGCGGCTTGTACGAGCACACGAATCCTAGCTGATCTAACTTGAGTCTACCGATAGTCCCTGCTACTCAATTCACAGTATAGTTATCCAGATGCAGGGGATGCATCATTCACACTATACTCTACAATCAGTAGCCTATGGACCCAACCTCCCCTAGGCACGGTTGACCTCATACGGACTCTAACCTCTCCTAGGCACGGTCTCGAGTCCCCAGTCTCCCTAGGCCCGACTGGTGCCATTCACACAGTGTACACATAATTCACATACAACATCAGGCATACTATATTATTCTAACATGACAATTTCTAAACTATGCATAGTAAAAGAGTCAACCACAGTAGCATGATATGCTACTTAAACTCTATCCGGAGATAGACCCACTCACCAATTACCAGCAACTACTCAGTTATTATTTCTGAGCTTCCTCCTTGTCCTTATAACCTGAGAACAACACAAACAAAGTTAATATACATATCCAATAAATAATATAATCATTTCATATGATTAACTAGGTCATAACACCATATATTCATAATTTTATGAGTCTACATTATGACTCCATTCAATAATGGCATACAGGTGCGTGCAAAACACGACATACACACTAAAACTCCTTTTTCGACCTAAAAACAGTTTGATCTAGTTTCTTAAAAGTTCATCATTGAAAAGTACTCTTCAATACGATTCCAACGATATTTGATTCATCAAAAACGGAGTTACGGTTTGAAAGTTACGCCCGTTTCAATTTCATAAAAGGTACTGTAGCAAATAGTGATTTCCGAACACTGTAGCAACTCGGTACTGTAGCAACACGGTACTGTAGCAACTCGGTACTGTAGCAAATAGTGGTACTGTAGCAAAACCGAATACTGTAGCAAATAGTGATACTGTAGCAAATAGTGATACTGTAACAAATAGTGATACTGTAGCAGTTCGGGTATTGTAGCAAAATACTGTAGCAAAATACTGTAGCAAACACTGTAGCAACTGGTTCGAACACTTACGCTGATTTCGAACATTTTTCCCCAAAAACTCGATTTTTGAGTGATTTTGATCAAATTTTAAGCACATGGAAGCTAATAAACATATATACAACCTATTTCTAACATCAATTAACACATACAAACATATAATATGAAGATTCAAGCTCAAATTCATCAAAAACCCATTTACACCCAAAACCCAATTTCTATGAATTAAAACACTAATTCAAGCTAACAAACCTGGATAAATGATCACAAGGATGATATGAATCAATCCTTAAAGCCTCATAATCCAATTTAAGACTTAGATTCAATTAGGGTTTGTGAATGGATGAAGTTTGGTACGTTCTTGTTTGAGAAGGTTCAAGAAATGAGAAGAGTGAAGCAGATATTACACACTTATGTGGGTTATAAACCCATGCCCCATAACACACGGGTATTTATCAGTTATCTTAACTGATAACCTTTCGTATCTCCTTAGGCGGTCCTAACAGAGTCCAAATTAAATAAACCAACCTGTTCTGGGACCCTTGTCACAAACTGGTCACAACACAATTATAATAAAACACTAATAAAATAATTAAAATAAATGTACTTAAGACTAAGCACAAACCCTAAGGGCAAAATAGGCAACTTACAACTAGCCCGGGTTTCAGTCTGTTACAGTATCACTACCCGCAACTGTTGCCGTTGTCCGTTTCCCCTTGTCTTTGACCCATTTTTTCGGAAACAGAGATGGGTTGGCCTTCCAACACTTCTCTAGCACATGCCCCTCCCTCTTGCAATGTTCACAATATTTGTTGGAATTCTGATGGGATTTAGTTTTCTGTTTTTGTTGCCCCTTCTTGAAGGAACTGCTACTCGACCCTGCTTTGGTTCGATCATCATTACGTGTAACCCCCATTCGATTTTTCTGCTCAATTGCCATTGCCACTTGACTAGCTTTTGAGAGGTCCATAACAGTATGTAGGCGTAATTCTGATCGTATGGTTCGCGTTAGCCCAGCCACGAATTTGGTAAAGGTTTCTTCACTATCTAGTGAGATACCTAAGGATACTGCGAGTCTCCGAAATTCGGTTGTGTACTCCTGAACCTGTTGCCCTTGTTGTTGACGAATATTGTGCCAACGTGACCACCTATCTTGTGCATACCCCATCGGGTAGAATTCTTGTCGTAACAATCTAGTGAATTCCGACCATCTTACCTCTTCGTCTGAATGGGTCTTGAGGTATGAGTTCCACCAGGCTAAGGCATGGCTAGTTAACTTCAACCGAGCAAACGAAACCTTTTCTACACTTTTAAAACTTTAGAGTGTAAAATATGTCTCGAGTTGATCGATCCATGAATCGAGCTTTTCAGCATCGACAGTCCCATCATAGGATGGAATATCGATTTTAGCCTCAACTTTGAACGGCCTGCTTGAATCCCGTCTTCCCGATGATTCAGTGTCGCTTTCTGATTCTTCTTCAGTCTCACTCTCCTCCTCGGACTCGTCTCCCCTCAGTTTCTTCTTTGGGGTTTCGCGAGCCTTGGGTTTCGGCTGAGTCGATATCCATTCCAACACCGATGCGAGTTGAGTGGTTAGCTGATCCACCTTTGTGGATAGCTCTTTCTGATTAGAAGTTCCTTCAGTCGTCATCTTGATCATTTCTTGTTTCGAGGTTGTTTTTCGGTGTTGTTGTAACTCCAATAACGGTTCACCTGATTCTTTATACGCGGATTTAGTTTGCACCATACACAGGTAGGAACAAAAGCTCTGATACCACTTGATCCGTTACGATAATAAGGCACAACGTATAATCGTAAGGATATAATTAATTTGCAGCTGTAGGAGGGTTTCTTTTTTCTTGGCCTAGTACGTACGTAGCGGAAGAACAGAATGGAATCAATAAAGGAGAATGGGTTTTGGGTTAATGTATGCGTAAGAGATAATCACCCAAAGTGGAGAAAAGATATCTTTATATTATTCTCTCTAATTTTACGATTACCATGAGCAACATAAAAGCAGAGGCATAAAATTCCTATCCGGGCTACATAAACTATTTATAGACACTAAATAAAGTAATTCTAAAAAGATCAGGACTCCTAATACGATTAGGAGTCTTTTATTTATTTTATTGCTTTAAGGAGAAGTAATACATCTTCGTATTTGTATTCAACCCTTATTCCTTGTTTCTCGGATTCGGTTACGGATCACGAATTAATCATCAAATTCTTCTAAACCAACCTAACTCATGCGATTAGTAATACTCTATACAACACCATTTACTTTTTAATAATTTCAAAATATTTTAGATATGACTGCAAATTAAATCTGATGATAGTGGAGTTAAACTTAAAAGTTTACATGGGGGCACTTGATATTAAATTAATGGATAGTGGAGTTAAACTTATAAAATGGCACTAATTATTGGACATATTAAGTTATATGACCATGGTGAGTGGTGGCACTTGCCCCCACAAGCAAAGGCATAGCTCCGCCTCTGTCCGAAACCGAAGATGAGGAAGGTTATGTGCATAAGTTACAAGGAGTAGAAGGCTTTGGTGAGCTTGTAGGTGACGGCATAGGTGGCAACGAAGGCTGTGATGAGGGATAGTCATCGCAGTAAGTGGATAGAAGAGGTGTAGCTATCGAAGATTGTCCTTTAAAAGGAAAAACTTTTTCGTCAAATTGAGCATGACGAGTAGTATAGATACGCTGAGTAGATAAGTCGAGACATTGATAGCCCTTACAGCGAGTATTGTAGCCAATAAAAACATACGAAGCACTTCTTGGAGAAAGCTTGTGAGAAGAGTAATCCCGAAGATACGGAAATACACAACATCCGAAAACCCAAAAATTTGCATAGTTTGGCTTGACGGAAAAAAGTAACTGATATGGCGATTTATTGTCAAGAACTTTTGTTGGCAAACGATTAATTATATGAACCGCGGAGCTAAATGCATGACTCCAATAACATGCTGGCACATGTGCATTAAACATAAGAGCTAAACCTGTTTCAGTAACATGACGATGCTTACGTTCAGCTCGCCCATTTTGTTGAGGAGTGTAGGGACAAGAGAGCCGATGATGAGTACTATTTTTAAGCAACATGTCACGAACTTCATGATTCGTAAATTCGGTGCCACCATCTGATTGAAAAGTCTTGATTTTGCATGAAAATTGAGTTTGTACTAAAGCAATAAATGATGCAAAAACACTAGCAAAATTAGACTTGGCTTTTAGTGGATAGAACCACGTAAACCTGGAGTGATCATCAATAAAAATAACATAATAACGATAACCATTAATAAAATTAATGGGAGAAGGTCCCCACAAATCACAATGAACCAAATCCAATATATTCAAAGCACGTTTCAAATTAATATCAAAAGATAAACGTTTGCTTTTTGCTAACTGACAAGAGGAACATAAACTAGGATTCGGTAAAACAGAAGTAATAGATAAACAACCGTGTTTATTTAAAAGAGAAATAACGTCATGAGACACATGACCTAATCTAGAATGCCATAAATCAAAAGAAGCTTTAGTGAGGTTGGATGATAGTTTTGCCAAAAAGGCATGCTGACTTTGCTCGAGAACATATAAGTCATTCCTACGTTTTCCGGTAGTGAGAGTTTCCTTGGAATGACGGTTTTGAATATAAAACATTGGATCAGAAAATAAGACATCAACTTGATTATCATGAGTGAGCTTACTAACAGAGAGCAAATTCTTTTTAATATTTGGCACAACTAAAACATCAAGCAATGAAATATGGGGAGATAAAGTAAGTTTGCCACTATGAGAAACAGGTGACTTATCTCCATTTGCAAAATAAATAGAAGCATTACCCGTATAAGGACTAGTAGAATCAAGTTGGCTAGCATTTGATGTCATGTGATCCGAGGCACCCGTATCAACAAACCAATCGGGTGTGGTATTACATTGAGCTTGAAAAGCCTCGGCGAGATTAGCATCAATTGATGGTGATGATCTAGCAAATTTTGGAAGATCAGGGCAAGCATTGGCATAATGACCATTCTGATGACATAATTGACAATGAGGCGGTTTACGGTTGTTATAACCACCACGTCCATGCCCCCTGGAATAAGACCCACGATTGTAATTACCACGACCACGTGAGGAATTTGGTGTAGCAGATGAGGTGGTATTAAAAGCAACAGGAGCAGCAGCAGGGGCGTCCAAAACTGAATGAAGAAACATCTCGTGGCTCTCGACTTGAGAAACGAGATTACGAAATGTAGGGCGAGGAGTAATAAGTCGTTGTGTTGTGGAGAAAGTTTCAAAGGATGGACTGAGACCGTATAAAAACCAATGTGTTTATCGTCTTCACCTAAGCGATGACCAATAGCTTGTAATTGATCACAAATACCTTTGAATTTCTTTGAGAAATCAGCAACAGTTGACGAGCATTTTTTGAGATGTCGAAGAGAATCACGAAGCGTATGAGTGCGCTCCAGCGAGTCATGACGATATGCAGATTCAAGGGCAAGCCAAACTTCTCGAGCAGTGGAGTAACCGATGGTTTCGGCCATGGCGTCTTTAGATAACGAGGATTGAATGAGAATGAGGGCACGTTGATCTCCTGCAACCCAAGATGTAAAGGCAGGATTGGTGGCGCCATCAGTGACAGTAGGTGGTGGCTTAATAAGGGAACCATCGACATAGCACATAAGGCGTTGGTAAGTAAGCAAAGGGGCCATCTGTTTGTGCCATAGTAAGTAATTTGTAGATGAGAGCTTGATGGATATCATATGAAGGATGGTTGAGAGGGGAAGGGGAGCATCACTGTTTGTATCATTGGATGATTGTTCACCAGCCATGAAGGGCAGACAGAAGGTGATGAGTGACGGCCAGGAAAGAAGAAGAAAAAGGGTTAGAGATGTTTAAGAGGCTGATACCATATAACGATGGGTAAATCACACCTTGATGTGTGTATTGTATTATGCCATTTAAATATATTACAAAGTATCCAAAATAAGAGAGATACATACAATATATAACATAAATAAAAGATGTACACAATATACACTATATATAAACCGTTAGATAACAATGATTCGTGGTGAACGGATAATCAATCGAGATGGAAAAAAAATCTACAAGTGGGATTGCACATGTCATATTACACCACATCTCAAAAGGAAAGATGTTACCTACTGCATACGGGTGGAATGTCCTAAAAAAACTTTGAAGTAGTTTAGTAACCCTAGGAAAAAAGTGGTGGGTGGCACTCTAAAGTTGCTATGATGGAAGGTATGTTCGTAAATGGCTACCTTACGCTCGGATAGTTCATGGGCCCGTTGGTTTCCTAAGGAATCAGTAGGTTTATAATTGGCCAGTGGAGTGGAGGACATTATTTGATCACGTGATTGCGGCATAATAACGGACGGTTGATCCGAAACAAAAATAGAAATTTCAGATGATTTGGTCATTATGAATGTACTTGTGAATGAGATACAAGAGTTGGAAAAAAATTGACATTTATTTTTGATGATCAGATATTTATTTTTTGATGCTGGAGTAACGATCAGAGGAAAAAATACAGAGAAAATATAGAAGAAATATAGGAATATGTGAAATAGTCAATTGTTAGACCACTTCCAACGGGCTCCGCCCTCACTCATTCCTCATCCGCCCTCTCGAGGACTCCATTGGCATTCATGTGTCCTCACCACCTCCCTCATCCGCCCTCACTCCTCCGCCCTCCTTTCCTTCTTCCTCATGACATATTGCAGCACGGATATATTGTCTCTTTCCTTATTTCCCAGCATAATTTATTTGTACATTACCATAAATAACTTGTACATTACATATTTAATAAATTTTTTGGGGTATGTGATGGGGAGGAAATATGTCATGGTTGGTAGTGGTGTGTGATGGGGAGGAAGTGAAAAATAAATGGAGAGAGAAAGCTGATGTAGCGCTGATGTGGCGGTGTGTCCTGGAGAGGAAGTGCGTCATGGTTGGGAGTGGTCTTAGGGTTTTGGGTTGTATTTATAGTGCTTGCTAAATGGGTCGGTTCGCATGGGTTTTAATCATGCGCGTACATGTGTTGCAATCTGAGGACATAACCGTTTGAAATTCGCAGGGTGCACGATAGCAAAACCAAAGTTGTTTCAAGCCTGGTGCGAGGGTTCGCACGCTCCTACAAATTTCTCTTTATGTCTCATTGTTGTCGTGCGTGAGATGTGGGTGTGACTTACATTTATTGTGCGTATGCCTTTAAATATAATGTAAAATGGATGCACGATCAAAACATTTAATGAGTGTCGTCTTTTAAATTTTTGCAATGATTACAATTTAAGAGTTCTATATCATTCACTTTGTAGTGCCTAACATCGAACTCGGAAGACTTACTAATGTGCATATTTGTACATGCATATTTCGTGCAGATAATTGCACTCGTATGATATTACTCAAGATTATGGAGCTGGACTATAGGCGAAGACAACGACTTCTCTGTTGCTCACACGAGAAACCATATAGGTGAGGCTATATTACCGTCGGTCGAGCCTTATACACGGTGGGTTAAATGCATCCCTCGAAAGATTAATATTCACCTATGGCTTCTGGCATTGGATAGATTACCGACTCGAATAAATCTATCCCGTCATTGTATTGAGATTCAACAAATAGGTTGTGTTTCATGTAATTGTCATGTTGAGACTGTTAACCATGTGATGTTCGAATGCCATATAGCGATAGAGATTTGGAGAAGGATGCATTTATGGGTAGATGTAGATGTGCCTATGTTTTCTAAGTGGGGAGAATGGATAAGTTGGTTTGACAACTGGCGGGAAAGAGTGGACGTGAAAGACAGGTTGTATTCTATAGTTGCTGCGGTCGTTTGGCATATTTGGAGATATAGAAACAGCGTGATCTTTCGACCCCCGTTGAAGAAAAATTTACTTTTTGATTCGATTTGTTTTTCGTCTTTCATTTGGTATAGTAGTAGAGGAAAAATAAATGTAAATTGTAAAATGTCCCGTTCTTATTGATTAAAAACGTTCCATATTAATTGATTTCGTTGCGAGGTTTTGACCTCTATATGAGACGTTTTTCAAAGACTGCATTCATTTTTAAAACAAACCATAACCTTTATTTCATAGATAAAGGTTTTAAAAAGCTTTACGTAGATTATCAAATAATGATAATCTAAAATATCCTGTTTACACACGACCATTACATAATGGTTTACAATACCAATATGTTACAACAAAATAAGTTTCTTGAATGCAGTTTTTACACAATATCATACAAGCATGGACTCCAAATCTCGTCCTTATTTAAGTATGCGACAGCGGAAGCTCTTAGTATTCACCTGAGAATAAACATGCTTTAAACGTCAACAAAAATGTTGGTGAGTTATAGGTTTAACCTATATATATCAAATCGTAACAATAGACCACAAGATTTCATATTTCAATACACATCCCATACATAGAGATAAAAATCATTCATATGGTGAACACCTGGTAACCGACATTAACAAGATGCATATATATAAGAATATCCCCATCATTCCGGGACACCCTTCGGATATGATATAAATTTCGAAGTACTAAAGCATCCGGTACTTTGGATGGGGTTTGTTAGGCCCAATAGATCTATCTTTAGGATTCGCGTCAATTAGGGTGTCTGTTCCCTAATTCTTAGATTACCAGACTTAATAAAAAGGGGCATATTCGATTTCGATAATTCAACCATAGAATGTAGTTTCACGTACTTGTGTCTATTTTGTAAATCATTTATAAAACCTGCATGTATTCTCATCCCAAAAATATTAGATTTTAAAAGTGGGACTATAACTCACTTTCACAGATTTTTACTTCGTCGGGAAGTAAGACTTGGCCACTGGTTGATTCACGAACCTATAACAATATATACATATATATCAAAGTATGTTCAAAATATATTTACAACACTTTTAATATATTTTGATGTTTTAAGTTTATTAAGTCAGCTGTCCTCGTTAGTAACCTACAACTAGTTGTCCACAGTTAGATGTACAGAAATAAATCGATAAATATTATCTTGAATCAATCCACGACCCAGTGTATACGTATCTCAGTATTGATCACAACTCAAACTATATATATTTTGGAATCAACCTCAATCCTGTATAGCTAACTCCAACATTCACATATAGAGTGTCTATGGTTGTTCCGAAATATATATAGATGTGTCGACATGATAGGTCGAAACATTGTATACGTGTCTATGGTATCTCAAGATTACATAATATACAATACAAGTTGATTAAGTTATGGTTGTAATAGATTTGTTACCAATTTTCACGTAGCTAAAATGAGAAAAATTATCCAATCTTGTTTTACCCATAACTTCTTCATTTTAAATACGTTTTGAGTGAATCAAATTGCTATGGTTTCATATTGAACTCTATTTTATGAATATAAACAGAAAAATATAGGTTTATAGTTGGAAAAATAAGTTACAAGTCGTTTTTGTAAAGGTAGTCATTTCAGTCGAAAGAACGACGTCTAGATGACCATTTTAGAAAACATACTTCCACTTTGAGTTTAACCATAATTTTTGGATATAGTTTCATGTTCATAATAAAAATCATTTTCTCAGAATAACAACTTTTAAATCAAAGTTTATCATAGTTTTTAATTAACTAACCCAAAACAGCCCGCGGTGTTACTACGACGGCGTAAATCCGGTTTTACGGTGTTTTTCGTGTTTCCAGGTTTTAAATCATTAAGTTAGCATATCATATAGATATAGAACATGTGTTTAGTTGATTTTAAAATTCAAGTTAGAAGGATTAACTTTTGTTTGCGAACAAGTTTAGAATTAACTAAACTATGTTCTAGTGATTACAAGTTTAAACCTTCGAATAAGATAGCTTTATATGTATGAATCGAATGATGTTATGAACATCATTACTACCTTAAGTTCCTTGGATAAACCTACTGGAAAAGAGAAAAATGGATCTAGCTTCAACGGATCCTTGGATGGCTCGAAGTTCTTGAAGCAGAATCATGACACGAAAACAAGTTCAAGTAAGATCATCACTTGAAATAAGATTGTTATAGTTATAGAAATTGAACCAAAGTTTGAATATGATTATTACCTTGTATTAGAATGATAACCTACTATAAGAAACAAATATTTCTTGAGGTTGAATGATCACCTTACAAGATTGGAAGTGAGCTAGCAAACTTGAAAGTATTCTTGATTTTATGTAACTAGAACTTGTAAAATATATGAAGAACACTTAGAACTTGAAGATAGAACTTGAGAGAGATCAATTAGATGAAGAAAATTGAAGAATGAAAGTGTTTGTAGGTGTTTTTGGTCGTTGGTGTATGGATTAGATATAAAGGATATGTAATTTTGTGTTCATGTAAATAAGTCATGAATGATTACTCATATTTTTGTAATTTTATGAGATATTTCATGCTAGTTGCCAAATGATGGTTCCCACATGTGTTAGGTGACTCACATGGGCTGCTAAGAGCTGATCATTGGAGTGTATATACCAATAGTACATACATCTAAAAGCTGTGTATTGTACGAGTACGAATACGGGTGCATACGAGTAGAATTGTTGATGAAACTGAACGAGGATGTAATTGTAAGCATTTTTGTTAAGTAGAAGTATTTTGATAAGTGTATTGAAGTCTTTCAAAAGTGTATGAATACATATTAAAACACTACATGTATATACATTTTAACTGAGTCGTTAAGTCATCGTTAGTCGTTACATGTAAATGTTGTTTTGAAACCTTTAGGTTAACGATCTTGTTGAATGTTGTTAACCCATTGTTTATTATAACAAATGAGATATTAAATTGTTATATTATCATGATATTATGATATATAATATATCTCAGTATGATGTATATACAGTTAAATGTCGTTACAACGATAATCGTTACATATATGTCTCGTTTCGAAATCATTAAGTTAGTAGTCTTATTTTTACATATGTATTTCATTGTTAATACACTTAATAATATATTTACTTATCATTTAACATAATTAACCAAGTGTATCAATATCTTAATATGATTCATATGTACCTAGTAAGACGTTGTTATAACGATAATCGTTATATATATCGTTTTCGAGTTTCTTAAATTAATAGTCTCATTTTTATGTATATAACTCATTGTTAAAATACCTAATGAGATACATACTTATAATAAAAACATGTTAACTATATATATAACCATATATATGTCATCGTATAGTTTTTACAAGTTTTAACATTCGTGAATCACCGGTCAACTTGGGTGGTCAATTGTCTATATGAAACATATTTCAATTAATCAAGTCTTAACAAGTTTGATTGCTTAACATGTTGGAAACACTTAATCATGTAAATAACAATTTCATTTAATATATATATATAAACATGGAAAAGTTCGGGTCACTACAAATTGGAACGATTGGCGTCGTAAGCCATTGTAATTGTTTGGCCTTTCCTAGCTCCTTGCTAGGTGGGTTCTTATCTTAATAAATTTGAGTTGTTCCAAAAAAAAAAAATTGCGCTCGTATGTGAAAGATAAGGCAAGTCAATACGCAAGATTTATTGCGCAGTCATTGACTGAATCTATGAGGCGTGTGCGGCTATCATGCGGGTTGTGTGGTACGAGCTCATCCCTTGAAGTCCGTTAAGTGATCATATTCGATTAAGCACGTGATTCTTTCCATAATTAAAGTCGACTTAATCGAGAGTTAGCTATGGAATGGATTAAGACGGTTTGGATGCTTATAGAGTTAGGGTGTGCCTATAGATACAAACCCTAGGCCTCCATAATCGACACAAATTTACGTAGCCTATATTACGTCGGCTTAAACATACACGACTAGATTACGTAGCATTTGTAACACCCTGTTTTTGTTTCTGATTTTGCAGTAGGTCGGGACGCCGTCCAGATAGGAGGGACGCCGTCCAGCAACAAAAGGTGGGACGCCGTCCCGATAGGGGGGACGCCGTCCAGCAACAAAAGGTGGGACGCCGTCCAAAGTTTGGGACGCCATCCAAACGGTCTGTCGAGCCAGCTGTTTTAATTATTTTAAAAGGGGTAAAATGGTAAAATCACTTAGATGCCGGTTTGGAGCCTTCAAGGCTGGTTCCTTGGTCATTTGTGGATCATATTTCATCTTCACAAACACTCCCGACATTATTTAGAGAGAGAGGAGAAGTTCTAGAGAGAGAGAGAGGTGGATTTGGAGAAGAATGAGTCGGATTCTCGCAAAAGCTTTTAGACGCCGTCCAGATCAACTGTTTCAGAAATTTTTTTTTTGTGGCACGTTTTCGGATGGTTAACGGGTTGGGTCGTTACAAGTGGTATCAGAGCATGGTCTAAGGGATTTAGGTGACTTGAGATAGGTGCCTAGACTTAGAATTTTGTGTGTGCTTATTTGTTGCGGGACTTGTAGGATTACGGGTCGGAATGGGAATTTGGTTAGTGCCTTAATTGATAGGTGGACTAACGTGTATATTAATACGTGGATATTATTAATATACGATTGTGTTATGTTTATGTTTATGTTTATGTTGCGTTGCGAATATCATCGAGCAAGATGATCGTTGTACTAACGAGGGGATACGATGTGTGTGCGTAATAAGGACTTGCAAACCTTATTACGGGTGCAAATCGTGTTTAACAAGTGATGTACGACGAGTGTTGAGCAAGATGGGGCAGTGTTATGCGTGTTGTTTGATACGTTCGTGGACTAATCGTTTTGCATTCTTTAGAATGACGACGCGAAACGAGATCGAGACGAATGACGAGGAGTTTAACTCTAGAGTTGCGGCCGCCGTTGCGGAGCAAATGAGTGCGTTTCGAGAAGAAATGGATAGGAAGTATTCCGAATTTCGGGGTAGTAGTGAAATGGAGCGTTGTCTTAAGAGCTTCATGAGGACTAAACCCACGATGTATGACGGGAAACCGGATCCTTTGATAAGCACAACTTGGATTTCGGATGTCGAAGGGTGTTTCCGTACTATTGATTGCCCTCCCGATGTGATGACCCGGGAATTTTCGATCAAATTTAAACCTTAATCTTTATATGTTTCCTACACGATAAGCAAAGTCTGTAATATTGAGTCTCGAAAGTTTTGAAATCTATATTAATGTAACCAAATACCCTTTGACCATGCTCAATGATTCACGAACCATTTTATCGTAAATAGAAATGTATATATATAAATATAAGTATATATATTAATATGAGTTAATGAAGTACAAAATAACTATTTGAATTAGGAATGTAAGTATTATACAAAGTAATTAATCTATAAATATATATGACTTATATAAATAATTAATATTACAAGTATATTGTAATATGTATATATAATATATAATAATTATTCAATAAAAGTTGTTATATAATATATTACATGATTAAAAATTACATAAGTAAATATATATACATAATTGTTGAAGTAATATTATTACTTTCACTATATTTATTAAAATACATAACAATATTAATAATATGATGATAAATATAAAAATTTGACATATACATATTGTTATATTATTATTATCATATTAATACTATTATAACTAGTATCAGTATTAATACTAATGACATTAGTGTTATAAATCTTATAATTATCATTATCAGACATATTATTTGTTATTCTTATTTATGAAATTATTATTAATATAATTAGTATTATTAATATACTTAATTATTAGTTATTAATTATTAGAATTATGAATATTATTAGCATTATTATTATTAATTATATTTATTATTACTTATATAACTATTATTAGTGATAATACAAGAATATATTGTTAAAACAAATTAAAGTCAGATACATGTACTCATACCAAATACTGTACGTATATATTCAGATACATACATAGTAATATATAAAAATACAGTATAAATATATTCAAATATAGATAAATACGTATAGTAATTAAGATAAATCAATTCTGTTTCATGTTACTTTCATAACTATTTCTGATTTAGAAAATTGGTACAAATCAGAATCTTTACAATAGGATGAATCCAAATTTTGCTGTTAGCAATCTCACTCAATTCTTATTTTTTTATTTATTTATGTACTTGATGTAATAAAAAATAAATCCTGTCGACACCAATGATTTACGAGCATTACAAGAGGCTATGAGATAGCAAAAAATTTTATATTATCAGTTAACCATCACTTACACCATTAACAGCTCCAAGTTATCGAATTAAATAAAAAATAGGGAGAACGACAGGTCACTGCCCTGTTCTTATCAAATTTTTCAAAACAGATGATTTTGCAATCAATTTCAAATTCGTTAAATGCAGTCGTGTTAGGAGTCATTTACTAAAACTATCTGCAAGGTATCAAATCCCAATTTCTTTTAACAAGTTTGAATTTGAGAGTCAAAGATAGATTTTCAAAAAGTCAAACTTCTTGTTCATCATAAAATTCGAGTGTAATTGGATGTTTTAGATCAAATTAAGATTACAGAAAGTTTATAAGAGGTATTTTAAACATAATTCATGTTGTGATTGTGAACTGAAACGTTCTTAAATTCAAGAATCGATTTTGAGTTACAAGTCGTGTTCATCAGGTATTTTATTTTATGTTTATTTATTTCTGATTAATTCAAAAATCACAATAGGTTAATAATCGATTCTATTTTAATTACGTATACTAAAAAAAATCGATTCATTAATAGATTGGATTTGATCCTGGTACGATTCTGAAAATATGAAGAAGAAGGGAGAAAGAGACAGTCGGGTTATAAGTTATTGTCGTGAGAGTAAATCAGAGAAAATTAATATAGAGTATTGGTTGAGAGTGAGTGTGGGTAACGTCTAGACCAGGGTTCGAATCCCTAATGTGGCAGCAGATTTTTTGTTTGAGCTTAATTCCTTAAAGGTAGTTTATTTCTTTTATTATCATTTTCATATTTATTATTACTTATTATTATTGTTGTTATTATAAGTTGTTATTATTATTAGGTTAAAATTTATGATATAATTATTATTAATATCATTTTTGTTATTATTAAGTAAGATCACTAAATGTTATTATTATTATTATTATTATTATTATTATTATTATTATTATTATTATTATTATTATTATTATTATTATTATTATTATATGGTTATTTTACTTAATATATGTGTATAAAATGACATATATAGACTATTAACAAAAATGATACAACTAATAAATAATTATATATATATATAATTTTGTTCGATTACAATTACATATATTAATATATATACCAATGATATAGGTTCGTGAATCCGAGGCCAACCCTGCATTGTTCAATGACGTCATATGTATTTTTACTACAAAATACAAAAGGGTGAGTTTCATTATTCCCTTTTTAAATACTTTTGCAATATATATTTTTGGGACTGAGAATACATGCGCTGCTTTTATAAATGTTTTACGAAATAGACACAAGTGATCGAAACTATATTCTATGGTTGGATTATCAAATCGAATATCACCCTATATAGTCTGGTAATCTAAGAATTAGGGAACAGAAACCCTAATTGACGCGAACTCTAAAGATAGATCTATCGGGCCCAACAAGCCCCATCCAAAGTACCGGATGCTTTAGTACTTCGAAATTTATATCATGTCCGAAGGAGGATCCCGGAATGATGGGGATATTCTTATATACAAATTGTGAATGTCGGTTACCAGGTGTTCAATCCGTATGAATGATATTTTTGTCTCTATGCATGGGACGTATGTTTATGAGAAATGGAAATATGAAATCTTGTGGTCTATTAAATTTATGAATTGATTATTTATGATAAACTAATGAACTCACCAACCTTTTAGTTGACACTTTAAAGCATGTTTATTCTCAGGTACGACAGAAATCTTCCGCTGTGAAATTGCTCATTTCAAAGATATTATTTGGAGTCATTCATGACATATTTCAAAAGACGTTGCATTCGAGTCGTTGAGTTCATCAAGATTATTGTTAAGTCAATTATAGTTAGATATATTATGAAATGGTATGCCTGCCGTCAACTTTTGATATAATGAAAGATTGTCTTTTCAAAAATGAATGCAATGTTTGTAAAATGTATCATATAGAGGTCAAGTACCTCGCGATGTAATCAACTGTTGTGAATCGTTTATAATCGATGTGGACCTTGTCCGGATGGATTAGGACGGGTCCTTTCACCCGAGAGAAAGACGAGACTCGCTACGAGTTTGTTGCGGGGTTGGGCAAGGGATTGGTTGGATGGTAAGATTGATCTTGTCGGTGGCGAGACGTTTATGGCTTTATCGTGAGACGACTTTAAGGAGGAATTCTTCGAGGAGTTCCGGACTTCGGTCGATTTGTGGGAATTGCGTAATGAGTTGCGAAATTTGCGACAAGGATCTATGGATTTGAGTACTCTCAAGACGACCTTTATGGCGAAGGCTCGTTTTTGTCCGGAGTATTTGGGGAATGATCGTTTGTTGATGGGGGATTTCTATCGGACCTTGAATGATGACTTGAAAAGTAAAATTAGTCGGGGTCAAGCGAAATCGTTTTCAGAATTATTCGACTTGGCTAGAGGTTTCGAGTCGTATTTACGATCAAAAAAGGGTGAACCCTCAAGTGAGCGAAGGGTCGTTTCGTATGGTGCTCTGAGTAAGAGGGCTAAGGGTCCGAGTGTGAGCACGGGTGGTACGCGAATGGGTATGTTGGATTCTAGTGCGGCTAGATGTTACAATTGTGGCGTGAGGGGTCACAAGTCTTGGGAATGTTCGGTACCAAAGGGTGATGGTATGGTGTGCTTCAATTGCCAAAAAGAAGGACATCGTAAGTCGGAATGTCCCAAGTTAGCGGGGACGGGTGCGGCAAGGAGACGTTAAGGTACGTTTCAATTTAATAAATATGTCTTTTGATTATTTATTAAGTGCCGTTTGAGTTTGTGTAGTATGCCTTTTGTTGTGCATGTTATTGTTGTGGGTGACGTTCCTAAAGGAAGTACCATATGTTGATGTTTGATTGACGGGCAAAGGGCGTAAGACTTGGTGCAACCAAGCATTCCTTAGTATTTGGGAAACGTTTCTACCAAGCCACGGAAATGGTTTTGGTGTTTGGTTGTTAAGCGCGTGTTCGCTTTTATGATGAAGTGATGAATCATGAGGTTCGTCGGTTGGTTGGAACCCTTGAGATCGAGTGTTTTAAATCTCGATGTGTGTTAGTAATGGAGTCTTTATGACGCGACATTAGGTGCCTCTTTTATACCTACTAGCGTGGTGTTCGACTCCGATTAGGTTGTGGTTACATTGTACTTAGGGTACCTGGAGAAACCCTTAGGTACATGAGTGACTAGGTGAAATTTGACAAACTAAAGCAATTGGATGATTGCGAGGGTATGGTTTGTGAAATCGTAGTACACTTTTCGTTCGAAGTGTTTAAGGATGGTTTGAAATCCATCGTGTGCTCAAGGTTGGAGCAAGATGTGGTGATGGGTCGTGTGTACCCAATTGTTGGTAAAGTCTACCTTGGTAACATTGTACGGGTGTACAAGTTGTGGTATCGGAACGTGGTTCCAAGTGGGGGAGTTACACTCCCGCACGAGGAAGATTTAGTGTGAGATTTCGGATGATGTTTTTGGTAGATCCGGAAATTTTGTCGAGACCTAGTTCTGGTCGATTTGTGGTAGAGTACGATTTCGGATAAATTGTACTTATGGTTTGGATTGGAAATTTCCACCGAGGTGGTAATGTGGTAAATCTCGTTGAGAGATAATTGACGTGTGTGGCGAGCAAGGTGAAATCCTTCGGTTAAGGGAGGTGTGTGTCGGGTTCTCTTTTGGAGAATTATTGTTTGGTACCTATGTTTGGTATAGGTGGTTCTTGCTCGATTATGGATGGTTAGTGGTCCGCTAGGGTTCACTGTAGTGTAGCAGAGCGTGATGTTGCACGACTCGGTGATTGAGGCCGAAAGTGCGTATGTGATAGATGAAGCATGACCTTCGGGGTCCGCTGACTTCATCGTGGGATTGTTGATTGATGAATCATGACTTTCGGAGTCCGCTGACTTCATCATGGGATTGTGATTAATGAAGCATGACTTTCGGGGTCCGCTGACTTCATTATGGTATGGTTGATTGATGAAGCATGATCTTTAGGGTCCGCTGACTTCATCATGGGAGTACGTGATTGGTGGAGCATGACTTTCGGGGTCCGCTGACTTCATCATGAGCGTGGTGTTATATCGGTGAAGCATGATCTTCGGGTCCGCTGACTTCATCCGGTGTTGAGATTGGTGAAGCATGATCTTCGGGTCCGCTGACTTCGTCATGGTTGTGGATCACGTGTGTTTTCGGATTCACGATGACGCGTGTAGTTCGGTCATCTTATCGGAATGAATCTCGTGTAGTTCGGATTCATGGTGACTCGTGTAGTTCGGTCATCTTATTGAGGTAGTAATCTCGTGTGGTTTCGGATTACTAAGGCTCGTGTAGTTCGGCCAACCTCGATGTTGTGAAAGTGAATCTCGTGTAGTTCGGATTCACAAATGAATCGTGTGGTTTCGGTCATTGTATTGAGGAGTGAGTCTCGTGTAGTTCGGATTCACAAATGACTCGTGTAGTTCGGTCATTCCTCTGGGATAGTGACTCTCGTGTAGTTCGGATTCACTATGGCGCGTGTAGTTCGGCCATTCCCGATTGTGTTGTGGTGAAGGTAGTGAGTCGCGTGTAGTTCGGATTCACTAAGGCGCGTGTGTTTTCGGCCAGCCTTCGTGTGGTTTGATCTATTGGTTGTTTTATGCACCAATGGTGGGGTCGTAAGGACCATGTTGTATGAACTATCGGTTGATTTATACACCGATGGTGGGGTCGTGAGAACCATGTTGTAGGATTAGTGATGCGATAGCCGTGCTTCGCTCACATGTTGTTACAGGTGTGACGAATTGTCGATTTTGGTACACCTTTGGATTAGCATTGCCATAGTCGTTTTGGGCGCTATCAGTTTTAACCGTTTGTTATGATGTTACGGTAGTTGCGTATGGGTCGTATTGCGCACTACAAGGGATGTTTAGTGATTGGTGTTATCCGTAAGGATTCGTTTGGTTCGGTCTCCATCGTTTCGTGTTGTTGACCTTAGGTTGACTTGGTTACTTTTAGCATTGTACTCGGTAAGGATACGCTAGGGGATTGATATCTCGGTCCGAGATTGGTTGAGTTTTCCTGATGATAGGGAGTGAGCATGGTTTTAGTGCTCGGATAGTGGGTTTGATAAATCGCGGGAGACGATTTTAGTTGTTAAAGGTGATTCCTTGGGAAGAGTTGCCTAGGAAAGTCGAATTGGGACTTATGTTGAGGACCGTGGAGTGTGGTCCGTTTGGTTAAGTGACGAGGATCACGAGAACGTGATCGATTCTAAGTGGGGGAGAGTTGTAACACCCTGTTTTTGTTTCTGATTTTGCAGTAGGTCGGGACGCCGTCCAGATAGGAGGGACGCCGTCCAGCAACAAAAGGTGGGACGCCGTCCCGATAGGGGGGACGCCGTCCAGCAACAAAAGGTGGGACGCCGTCCAAAGTTTGGGACGCCGTCCAAACAGTCTGTCGAGCCAGCTGTTTTAATTATTTTAAAAGGGGTAAAATGGTAAAATCACTTAGATGCCGGTTTGGAGCCTTCAAGGCTGGTTCCTTGGTCATTTGTGGATCATATTTCATCTTCACAGACACTCCCAACATTATTTAGAGAGAGAGGAGAAGTTCTAGAGAGAGAGAGGTGGATTTGGAGAAGAAGGAGTCGGATTCTCGCAAAAGCTTTTGGACGCCGTCCAGATCAACTGTTTCAGAAATTTTTTTTTTGTGGCACGTTTTCGGATGGTTAACGGGTTGGGTCGTTACATCATTCATACTTAAGGTTTTCATGTCACTCTCTTACGACGATAATCTACAAACTTTACTTGGGCCATCGATCGATGACTGATATCGTAGGTGGTCTTAACATTTAACCACTCTATCGATATCATCATCTCGATATGGGTTATTCATGATAGTCGAATCGTAGAGTTAAATCCTACGATCCTTAAACCCCACTTTATTCACAATCAAGAGTATAGTTTCCCTAGAAAAATATATGCTTGATCAGCTAGTTACACTGAACGATGTTATTTCGTACTGTTAAAATGGATGAAGTATTCATGTATTTAAGATTCATGATGTATGTATAAAAAATGTAAATACTTCACTAATAATAGTATATAAAAATTCGATTTCCTTAGATATGTGTTCCTACTTATACTTTTGAGTTACACTATTTTTTAACAGCAGTTCGGATCATCCAGGGATTAAACTAGCCACTATTTTTTTTTTTTTTTTTGTTGAACTATTCTTTTTTCTCATTTACACTATTGGTTGTATATTTGTTAATTTTCAAGCGACTTGACTGACTCTTAGAGCCTAAATTAAATTTCAGGCAGGATTTAAAACCCATGAAAATTTGATTTTACCATTTTCATGGCGTTTCAATTTTATTTTTAATTTTATTTTATTTTTTTAAAATCTTTTTCCTACTTATTAGCCGGAGGTCCACTCGGAAGCAATCTCCCTATTCGTCGAATAAAGAGAGGGATGACTTTCTCTACTTTTGAGAGTGTTTTCACTCTGGGCGGAGAAATGACTTGTCTTTATTCTTGAATAGGGGAAGGATTATCTACATCTCACCTCCCCATACACCACTTATGTGATATTGGGTTTTGTTGTTGTTGTGTTGTTGTTGTTGTTGTATATTTGTTAAGTACTGAACTTAGTTGTTATTGATTTATTCATAGTTTGATTTAAATTATATCGACTAAACTTAGTTTACAGAATAATCTTTATAATCAAGTGGCCATAACCACTTGATATTAAGGACTGATCAAATTTTACAGTTGATAATTCATTCGTAAATCAATGTTTTCACATAGTGAAAATCCTATGTAATCAATGTGTGCAAGTTCAGTTAGCTCTTGAACTTGGACACACAGATACACAGACTCTAACTTTCACACAAACTGGCCTGTTAACTACTCCACTCGCACACACATACGTGTCAAACGAGTACACATTCGCATTCACCTACATACACAACTCACAAGGCCACACACACTTGTTTGCGCGCTAACACACACTCACAGTTCCTGGCCGCAACAAGCCATGGTTTCGATTTTTAATCCATTTTTGCAAACTAAAGCGGATTATTGTGTTATTTCGCAAGATTGAAGCAACATGTTGTGTTAAAAATTCATAATTTTTTAATAACATTGGTGTGCACACAGTTATTTGACATTCATTTCACAAGCGCCAAATTTATGCTTAACACTTAATCAAGTGTCAATAATACATACATATTGCGTATGATTTCGAATCCACTACTCTGTTTTGATCAGTATACAAAATATAACTGAAATACAGATTGCATCAGTTATCGAAATCAAATGTAAAAAATTTTCATTGTACTAAGCTAATATTACGATTAATACGCATCAAGACCTGTAGTTTTCATTGGTGACGTTTTCTACTTATGCTCCGATCAATTTGGTAAAATATTGTCTGAATAAATAAATTAGTTAATGTAGCACTAAGGTGTCTTGCAGTTGCATCATATTTCTTATTTTATACGAAGTAGTACAAATTTTATGATTTTATTGCTGTTCAAAGATATAAAAAAAGATAAAAACTTTTCATCTGATTTGTATGTTCAACTATATGGACTAGTAAATAAAAGTATCAACGTTTTGGTCAAATTCCCTCTTTACTACATTTGTGAAATTAACATTTTGAATTTACATTTGATAACAATCACAATCATATGCTATACATTCACATCACAAATCACATTTCATATGTTTTCAAATACAAAATCCTATTTTAATCAGTATATATATATAATATACATATACAAGGTTAACTGAAATACACATTGCATGAGTCATCAAAATCAAATGTTAAGAAATACTCAGTGTACTAAGCCAATACACCGATTAAAACGCATATGAGACCTTTCATTTTCATACTTAGGTGCCAGACCCTGGCCTAACACATCGTACACCTCCATCATTTGTACTCGTCTTCGCTTCTTCATGATGTTCGCCTTCTCATAATCTTCCTGCAGTTTTCGCTTCGTTGCTAACACTTTCTCCTCGATACTTCTTTTGTCTATAATCTTTGGTTCGACTCGTTGACAAACCACATGATGAGTACTCTTAGGTTGACCAATTGACTTTGGTGGACTTTGCAATTTACTTTCCATAGAAGAAGCAGATGGCTTAATTGGTTTCAAAGCTGTTGATTGTTGTTTCTTAACCACAGGGAGAGCCTTTTTCTCCATCACAATAATACTTCGAACGTTTAATCGTTTCTTAGGCTGCAAGTTGACTACTTTTTTACGGTTGCGTCAGTTTTTTCTTGTTGCTTCTTAACCTCAGGGAGACTCTTTTCACTATTTGATTTTTCTGAATTAATTCGAACTTCATTTTCTGTACTAGCATTCGTCCCTGTTTCAACATTCGATTCGTTCATGAGATATTCATCAACCAATCTCTTCCATCCTATCATAAGTTTCTTAGCAACCTCACTAACATCCTTTGAGTCGTGCTTTTCAAGTACCCGAACGGTTTTACCTAACCCTGTTTCGTCGAGCGTCTGCAATGTTAACCCCATGCTTTCGAGCTTTTGTAATGTATCACAGATTACCGACACAAACTCTTCATCTCGTTTAGTAGTTTCTAGAATACTTTTCAACCTCATAACCTCAGCAACACCTTGACGACAAACCCGAGTAGTATTATTAGCCGCCTCATCACTTTTAACAATCTGTTGTTGTTCAGGAGTAACAACATGACCTTTGTTACCACTTTCTGTTTTCGAATTACTACTTTTAACCTTATCGATCAACTTTGTTGGTACCTTTATAATGTTCTTATTTACTGCATGATCGCCACTGCCACTGTATTTCTTGTTTTTTACAGCAACCACCCATTCATCCACCATAAGTTTCCACTCGTTAATTAAATTTCTTGCAAAGTCTTTAACTTTACTTGATGAATGACTTTTAAGATCACTTACAGACGATCCAATACCAGTTTCGTGCAGAATTTTCACAGATACCACAATGTTGTGAAGCTTCATCAACGATTCACACAATATCGACTCGGATTTGTCTTCGCTCGTATCAAGAATGTTCTTGATCTTTAAAACTTCGTCGATTGTTTTTTTGTCGGAGACAATTGTATCTTCATTCTGTAACCAATTCCTCCAGTCACCCATCACCGCAGTTTTAGCTTTTAAAGCTTCCATTAATTTGATGTTTCTTAATTTCAATCAAGCGTTGTTTTTAAAGTAAAACACAAAACCCTAGGAATAAAGAAGGTGAAAATATCGTCGGAAGTTGATTTGGGATGGAGAGAACGTGGAGAGGAAGTATTTGTGAATGCGAGTATTTTGGGAGTAGCCTTTCTGAAAAAATTAGGGCTATATATAATGTAATGATGATGTATGTATATGTTTCATGTTAAATCTAATTGTTTATATCTAATTGTTTGCTTGCCAATTAATTCGCCAAAGATACCGTGTTTAATTATAATTATATAATTAAATTATAATTATTATTACTAACGGTTAATGAATCCTAACAATATGTATGATGACACTGTTAGTTTCATTTTTCTTATTTTATATTGTATTGTATATGTATATTGTATATGTATATTGTAGAATAATAATAATAATAATAATAATAATAATAATAATAATAATAATAATAATAATAATAATAATAATAATAATAATAATAATAATAATAATAATAATAATAATAATAATAATAATAAATAAATAAATTAATAATGATATCTAAAATATCAATACTACTCATATTGTATTTCGTGAATAGCCTTTCAGAAAAAATTAGGGCAATAAATACTGTAATGATGTTTGCATCATGTTAAATCTAATCAAATTGTTTGCTTGCCAATTAATTCGCCAAAAATCTCCTTGTTTAATTATAGTTATTACTTATATTATGGTTAATGAATTCAAACGCACTACTAGAAAAACGACATTTGGGCACGACACATATTGGATGACATATGTCGTCCCGAAAATGTTACTATACGACAAAAAAAATGCTTTTCTGCCAAGCTTTTTCTGAAATGTTGACCGAACATTTCCAAACGATACATTTGTCATCCGTAAAAGATTAACAATTTAATTTTTTATTTTTATCGAAAACATTTGGCTCCAAGTTAGAAGCTTTTTCGCGCGTTTTTCCTAGACGATTGGTCGTCCCTAAAAGTCGTCCAGGAAAAAAAATATTGTTTATTTTTTTTACTTTATTTTTGCCTCCAAAAATATAAACTTATTGCGCCTTTTTTTCCTGGACGACTGGTTGTCCGGAAAAGATTATGGGACGACATTTCGATCTGATCATTTTGCCTAATTGAACTCTATTATTACACTCCTCAACTCAAATCTTATTAAATTCCTCAACTTAAAAATGTTAACCATTCCACCGATTATTGTCTCACTCGACATGATTACGGTAGTAAATTCCGTAATGAATATAAAGTCTACAATTTTTTTTTGGGTAAGCAAAGAAACTCTCCTATGAACGAGCACATTAACTCCCCCATAGAAGGTAAAACCTCGGGTAATCAAGCCTCCCGAGCGCGAGACCTGGTACCGGGTGAATTGCGCATTATGCGCACCCTCTAGTCACACTCCCTTTTTGAATAAATTGGCATAGTCAAGGATTGAACCCAGGTGGTGTGCTTCATTAGGCAACTCGGTGGCCACTCAGGCAAGTCTGCGTGGTCATCTACAATTATATGCATGCTTCGAAAACTTTGTTCGAAGAAATTGATGTTAGCGACCTTGGTTTAGAGGACATGTTAGAATTCTGGAAAGAAAATGTACCGTTTGAACACACTGACGTGCTGTATTTTGAAGATGATTGTGTTCTAAAAGTGTCCGCTACGTACCTTCGTACCGAAGAACAATGGTTCGGTATAAAAGAAATCGTCGAAGAAAGGAATTGATCATTTGTTCTTTTCTTGTACGGTGCCAAGTGATTTATGGAGGTTGTGTCGTATATGGACAGATTGTGGCATGTCTATTTTTTTTTTTTTTTTTGAACAACAATTTTTACATCGAATACTCTCATTTGTCACTCATGCACACTTTCGAGCGGAAACCTGAACCGCTAACCAGGGGACATCGAACCACAATCCATACGGCGTAGTCGCTCATAGGGGCATATCTCTGCGGATAGAGGATAGTCTAGATCTTGATTCACTATTTCCATTTTTCTTTCGCAATTGCATTGTATTTTTATAATGCTTTGAAAAAATGTAATCTTTTCAAGTTAGTTATATTGTATTCTTTCAATTAGCTAAAAGGTAGAGGCCACATTGTTCCGAATTAGAGTTTGTAGCTTCTTAGCCTTTGTAATTCCTAGCTTCTTGTTAGGGAGTCTTAATAATATATATTTTGCCGTTCAAAAAAAAATTGCATATGATTTTAGCTACAAAACTATGTTTCAATCAGTCACAACAAAACTGAAATACACATTATATTATACATTATCTAGATTTCTAATTACGATGAGCTTAACAGTGTTCACAGGAGCAAAAAAAGTCTATTTGTTAATATGTTTTAATTTTCAGTTTTTTTTTTTACGACTAACTTCTTGGGTGAAACTCGTTTCTGGTGAAATAAATTTAATGTTTACAAATAAAAATACAAAATCTTACCAGTCTTTGTGTTTAAACTCCATGTCATCTTTAGACGCCACCATAGTTCAAATCCCACATGTGATATAACAACCCTCATTTTTCCTTCATGAAATGGCAGAAATGCCCTTAGGGTTCAATGTTTGATTGGATATTTTAACTAGGATTGTTATTCGAGTAACTAATACTAAAACCCTAATGTTATTTAAAACCCTACACCTAATCTTATGCATTTAATATTTAATATTAAACCCTAACTCTAATACTAAATTAACAATACAAACTATATGTAATAAATTAAATTTGACATTTATATAAATTAAAAACTAAGCAGAACTAAGTAAGAATTTATAAAAGTTAGGGACTAATAAATAAATAAAATGTATATAAATAAATGTAATCTTAATAATAATAATAATAACTTTAATAAAATATATATATATATATATATATATATATATATATATAATATATAAATGTAGTAAGTGCCGTAAAATATATATATATATATATATATATATATATATATATATATATATATATATATATATATATATATATATATATATATATATATATATATATATATATATATATATATATATATGTAAATAATTTCGGTTAGTAAAAAAAAAGGGGAAATAACTTAATCACTAAGTTAACCACTAATCATAATCTAATCCTAATTCCTAACCCTTTTATCTCAAGAAAACCTTGATCTTCAAGTACTTCTAATGGGATTAGGACTTCCAAAACTCATCTATAAAAGACTCATGATTTTTCCTTATTGTGCATCACAAAATAAATCCCAAAAACTCCCTCCATTCCCTGCTAATTGTCGACAGGATTGGACAGCCCTTCTCCCTCCTCTTTGTCGACTAAAAACACCCTTCCAACCCCTAATGCAGTCGACAAAATAACCCATCAAAACAGCCTGTAATTCGTCATCTTCTGCAGCCTGTTTTCCTTTCTGCTATTCAGCTTTCTGTAACCTGTTTTCCTACTTGTTGTCATGATCAAACATCCTCAAAAGTTCCAAGTTTGCTTCGTCTGTTTCTGCTGTTATCTGTGCAACAAGGACAGCCCAAAAATCATGTAAGTTTGCTTCAGTCCTGCTATTTTATTCGATCCACAACAGGCCAATTAAGTTTGATAAATTGTTGTTTGTTATTATGTATTCCTGTCATGGTCCAACAGTCCAAAAACAATCTATATCGCTGCTAAACTTGTTGCTGTGTGTTCCTGGGTTCTGCCGAGTTGAATCTGACCCAACAGACCCTTGTTTGGGTCGTGTGAACTACTGTTGCTGCTTCTGTTTTCTGATTCTGAATTCGCACCAGAACCATCACCAATCCCACTCCTAATCTTGCATAAGGTAGCTCTTTAAACCCTAGTTAATCTCACTTAAACCTTTTGGATAATAATTACATGTATTAAGGAAAAAGGTTTATGATTTTATGTTAAGGCTAAATATAACCTATAATGAATAATGATAAGAATTGGATCATGTATTATATTAATAAGTAGTTGTGATTTTATGTAGGAGTATGATTATGAAGTACTAATAAATTGCTAAGAATAAGGATGATGGTTAATGATAGAAGTTTATGATTATGATTAATGTTAATAAGTTAGTTAAATAAATATAAGATTAAAGTTATTAAGTTATGATGCTCATAAAACTAGTTTGATAAGTTAAAGCTTATGATTTTATGTAAGCTAGATAATGATAATAGTTATAAGATTATTATTATTAGTAAAAAAAGATAATGGTGATGATAATAAAAAAAAGTATGAGCTAGTTAAAGAGCATGGTTAGGGTTGGTTGAATGAGTATGATATAGATAGTGATTATGATTATTATGATTAGGGTTTAGATATGATTATTGGAATAAATAAAGATTGTGATTAAAAGATTTAGGTTATGAATATGAATAAGAAGTTTATGGTTTAATGTGTTAAGTTAATAAGCTATTTAATAATAATAGACGAAGAGTATGATCATGAGTTAGATTATGAATTATGATTATGTATATATAAGTAAAGAGTTAGAAGATTTGATTAAAGTTTGATTATTAAAGATTAGGGTTGACGAATATTGTATGATTAATGTTGCTAGGTTAAGTTTATGATAAAAGGTTATGATTATGGATTAGTAAAGTAATTATGATCATGGTGTACGTGCATGCATGCATACGTACGTATGTGCATGTATACACTGTATGTATACGTGTGTGTATATGCAAATATATACATAAGTGTATATATATGTGTATATATGTATGTATATGTACGTTTGTGTATGTGTGAATGTGTATAAGTATCATCTATATATTATAAGAATTACAAAAGATGATAAGTAGTTATGTATATATATACGTATCATCTTACACTTATGTATATGTAACACCTACACCTAATATATATATATATATATATATATATATATATATATATATATATATATATATATATATATATATATATATATATATATATATCATATAGTTATGAACACATACATGTATAATAATAAATAAAGAATATATATGTATGTATCACATAGATATAATTATACACGTAACATATTATGATAAGATACATAATAGTTGATTAAAGTAAATAATAATACTATTATTAGTATAACCTATACACCTAATTATATAGTAACACTTAATAACACTAAGTATATTATCACTCATATGAATATAACTTTTTTCGAGAACGGTCACTGTTAATATAGTTTGCTATATTAATAAACAAACTTTATGTCTATTAGACATTAACTAATCGAACATAATATCTCTAGGTTGAGGTCTCCGATTACATAATCCGTTCTTACTACTCGTGTGACGCCCCGTACTAAATCATCATGTACGGACCATCAACAACAGGATCATTACAAGGTTAAGTACTATATGCGTTTTCAAAACAGAGTTTACATTCATAAATAAAAGTGACGTCATAACATACGTCAATTGTTTTACAAATCAAAAGTATGCTTCGCTAAGTAGAAGCATTAAATAAGTGTACGTGACCATAATGGTCGTTACATAACATAAGTTCATAAGTAAAAAGTTTGAATGCAACATAAGTAGTCATGCGATAACAACTCTAGGCAGCGGGTTCTACAGCACGACTAGTAAGATAGCGGAAGCGACTTCAAGCACCTGAGAAAATACATGCTTAAAAAGGTCAACACAAAGGTTGGTGAGCTATAGTTTAAGTATAACAGTAACGTAAGTAGGCCACGAGATTTCAGTGCTACAACGAGCGTTTCAAAAGTATGTAAAAGTATATGCTTAACCGTGGGCACCCGGTAATTAACTTAACGTTTAATGTACCCCCTTAAAGTGCACTTGGCAAGTGCGTATAACCTCGAAGTATTAAACACTCGTTAAATGCTAGCGCTACTAGCCCGAGTGGGGATGTCAAACCCTATGGATCCATATCTAAGATTCGCGTTCACGGTTCAAAAACCAATGATTAAACGTTACCGAGCTAAAGGGAATGTTTCTGCCGTTATATAACCCACACATATATAAAGTTTAAGTACTCGTGCCTAGTATGTAAAACATAAAATCCGCATGTATTCTCAGTTCCCAAAATAAGTTAAAGTAAAAAGGGAATGCTATAACTCACAATGATTAGTAGTAATGGTAAGGTAGTAGTCGGAAAGTGGTGTGCAAGTAACGGTCCAAACGTCCTCAACCTAAGTCAAATAGCACTAAGTCAATAAGTCATCTCAAAAGGTTTACAAGTACGTAATTAAGGTCATAAGGGTCATCATCAATCATCATTAAACAAAAGGTAACAAGTAAGACTCGTTTATGAAAGTCGTTTAAAACAAAGGCTGATTTCGGTCAGTCACCACGGCCTCTACCCTTACTGAATTAAGGTGAGACCAGTGGTCATGGCTCCGTCTATGAGTCCCTTAAGTGTGGTAAAATTTACAGAAGCAAACTCGTCTTGGTTTGACCGTGGCGACGGTCTAAGTGCGAGTAGGTCAGAAATTTCTGCACAACGTTAAAGGACATGGTAACGATCGGAGGGCCATAAATCCTAAACCGTAACTCGGATTAAGACGAGTCCTATATGAAAAGTTATCTACTCGAAAAGTTCTATCTAAAAATCAAGGTTAGAACAGCCCAGGTCTACTGGTCTGTTCCAGAAGCATCAGGTCAGTAGGTTTTGGACAGAACAGTGGGTTTTGGAGAGTTCCGGTTGTCTCGGTGCTTGATGTTCATCACGGTTCTCATCCTTGATGCGTATAGCTTCAAGTGTACAACTCGTTGATGTGTTAACATCATTTTGACCAAGGTTTGTCCATCATAACTCAAGTGCAAGTGTTGTAAGTGTTTGATGAACCAAGGTTACATGTAAGTTTATGAACAAGTTCATGAACACTAAGAAAGATCACAACCAAGTGTTGGATCCATGATACTTGCACCAAAGTGTAAGCTCTTGTTGGTTTCATGTCCTTGTTCAAATGTGTAGTAAGCAACTAACAATAAGAAATAAAGAAAATGAATGATAAGCCTAAACCAACCATGAAGGTGGTATTCTAGTAACATACAACAAACAAGAACACAAGTAACAATTATAAAGATTATAAACTTTAAATCTTTTGAAACAAAATATGTAGAACATAACTAGATAGATTATGTTCTTGGATGTTCTTGATAAATACAAGATATTATGAAGAATCAAAACTAGGAAGTTAGATTCTTGAAAGTTAGTAAGTAAGTAACAACAACATGTAACAAGAATCAAACAACAAACAAAGATTGATGATGATGAATGCTTATGAAATCAGTTTTTACCAACAAAGAAAAGAAGAAAAGAAGTTGTTTCAAACACTTACAAGTATGAGAGAAAAAGGGAAGAAAGTTTGAGGGAATTTGCAAGTAAAGTGTGTGTGTTTTTGAGAGAGCATACAAGTGAGAGTAATGAAGGAAAAATGAAATCAAAACACCACTAATATGACACTATGGGTTCGGCATTCAGCAGAAAAAGAAGAGGGGATGGGTTGGTTCATTGGTTACTAGCTTGTAAAGATGACAAAAGTTGGATATTAAGGTGTAGTGCATGGGGATGATGTGTTAACAAGATTCTAAATGGATGTAACTAACTAGTTACACTTAAGTTTGATACTTGCAAGTCTTAATGGGCTAATTAAGTCCAACTAATAAGTAGGGTGGGCTCTCATAAGTCCATGTACATGTATAAAGCCCAAGTTGTATGCAAGTAACATGTAAGTCCACTAAAAGTCCAACTTAAGCCCAAGTAACTAACTAATAGCTTTAGTTAATTAAAATGATTAATAAAATTAATCATGAATGTAAATAATATCTTAAAATATTATTCGTGCAAGTTCCGGGTGTCACAAAGACGTTTCGGGCATTTAAAGTTCAAGTACGGGCAATTAAAGCAACATGTAAATGTAATAACATACATTCTTTTAATCAAGCGTATTAATAATAATAATTATTAATAAATAACGTTGGAAAAACCAGGGTCGTTACATTACCCACCTGTTAAAGAAAATTTCGTCCCGAAATTTAAGCTGAAGTAGATGGAGGAGTCGGGAAAAGATGAGGATATTTCCGCATCATTTGATCCTCTCGTTCCCAAGTAAACTCAGGTCCTCGTTTGGCATTCCATCGTACTCGTACAATCGGAATCTTGTTGCGTTTCAAAGTTTTGATCTCACGATCCATAATCTCAACAGGTTCCTCCACAAAGTGGAGTTTGTCATCAATAGTAAGTTCTTCCAAAGGTATGATGAGTTCGGGTGCAGCAAGACACTTCTTCAAGTTTGACACATGGAAGGTAGGATGAACTGAGCTCAATTGTGCTGGTAGATCCAAACGGTATGCAACTGGTCCAACACGTTCCAAGATCTCGAATGGACCAATGTATCGTGGGTTCAACTTTCCACGTTTTCCAAAACGGATCACACCTTTCCAAGGTGCAACCTTCAACATTACACGATCACCAACATTAAATTCAAAGTCTTTCCGTTTAAGATCGGCATAGCTCTTTTGGCGATCACGGGCAGTCTTAAGTCTAGCTTGGATCTGAGCAATCTTCTCCGTGGTTTCGTGAACTTCCTCGGGTCCGGTGATTTGCTTTTCGCCTACTTCGGCCCAACAAATAGGAGATCGGCACTTACGACCATACAATGCTTCAAAAGGTGCAGCGTTAATGCTTGAGTGATAACTGTTATTGTACGAGAATTCGGCGAGTGGCAAATGCCTTTCCCAGGCCTTTCCAAAATCAATGACACATGCACGCAGCATGTCCTCCAAGGTCTGAATCGTTCGTTCACTTTGCCCGTCAGTCTGAGGATGATAAGCAGTACTCATGTCAAGACGAGTTCCCATGGCTTCTTGCAAAGAACGCCAAAATCTGGAAGCAAAACGGGGATCGCGATCGGAGATGATTGATAAAGGTACACCATGACGAGATACAACCTCTTTGATGTACAGCTGAGCAAGTCTTTCCATTGTATCAGTTTCCTTCATCGCTAGAAAGTGTGCAGATTTGGTAAGGCGGTCAACAATAACCCAAATAGTATCGCATCCGCCCACCGTCTTTGGCAGCTTAGTAATGAAATCCATTGTGATCCTTTCCCACTTCCATTGTGGGATTTCCGGCTGTTGAAGTAACCCAGAAGGTCTCTGATGTTTGGCCTTAACTTTCGAACAAGTCAAACACTTCCCAACATAAGTTGCAACGTCCTTCTTAAGATTCGGCCACCAATACTGTTCTTTAAGGTCGTGGTACATTTTACCTGCACCGGGGTGAATCGAATATCTCGATTTGTGTGCTTCATCAAGTATCAGGCTTCGTAGATCTCCATAGTAAGGTACCCAAATTCTTCCGGCATAACATCGGAGTCCAGACTCTCTAACCTCGAATCGAGAGACAAGTATGTTCAAATGCTCGTGAGATATGTTCTCCTCCTTGAGAGCCTCAACTTGGGCTACTCTGATCTGGTTGTTGAGGTTCGAATGGATGGTGATGTTCAGAGCCCTAACTCGGAGAGGTGCCGTCCTCTCCTTTCGGCTTAAAGCGTCAGCTACAACATTGGCCTTGCCAGGGTGATAACGGAGTTCACAATCGTAGTCGTTGAGCGTCTCGATCCATCGACGCTGTCTCATATTTAGTTGCTTCTGATCAAAGATGTGCTGGAGACTCTTGTGGTCGGTGAAGATAGTGCTCTTAGTTCCATACAGATAATGTCTCCACAATTTGAGTGCAAAGACAACGGCTCCAAGTTCAAGATCATGTGTAGTGTAGTTCCGCTCGTGAATCTTCAATTGGCGGGAGGCATAGGCAATAACCTTTGATCGTTGCATCAGTACACAACCAAAACCACTCTTCGATGCATCGCAATAAACAACAAAGTCGTCACTGCCTTCAGGGAGTGATAGGATAGGTGCGGAGGTTAACTTCTTCTTCAAAGTTTGGAATGCTGATTCGTGTGTGGGTTCCCAAATGAACTTCTTGCCCTTGTGAGTCAGTGCGGTCAAAGGACGCGCAATCAGAGAAAATCCTTCGATAAACCTTCGATAATAACCGGCGAGACCTAGAAATTGGCGAATATGCGTTGGAGTAGTGGGGGTCTCCCACTTGCTGATGGCTTCAATCTTGGCGGGATCAACTTTGATACCCTGGTCGCTCACAACATGACCCAAAAACTGTACTTCCTTCAACCAAAATTCGCACTTGGAGAATTTGGCGTAAAGTTGCTCTTGTCTTAAGAGTTCAAGCACTAGCCGAAGGTGTTGCTCATGTTCTTCTTCGCTCTTAGAGTAGATGAGGATATCATCTATGAAGACGATAACAAACTTATCCAAGTAAGGCTTGCAGACACGATTCATGAGATCCATGAACACGGCAGGTGCATTTGTCAAACCGAATGGCATCACGAGGAACTCATAATGACCATAACGGGTCCTGAATGCAGTTTTCATCACGTCACTTTCCTTCACCCTCAGCTGGTGATATCCGGATCGCAAATCGATCTTTGAATAAACGCTCGATCCTTGTAGTTGATCAAAAAGATCATCAATTCGTGGAAGAGGATATCGATTCTTGATAGTCAATTTGTTGAGTTCACGGTAGTCGATACACATACGGAAGGATCCATCCTTCTTCTTTACAAACAACACAGGTGCGCCCCAAGGCGAGAAGCTTGGTTGGATAAACCCTCGATCTAATAGCTCTTGTAGTTGACTCTGTAATTCTTGCATCTCGGAAGGTGCGAGTCTATAAGGTGCGCGAGCTACAGGTGCAGCTCCTGGCACTAAGTCAATCTGAAACTCTACTGCTCTCTGCGGTGGTAATCCAGGCAATTCTTCGGGAAAGACATCGGAAAACTCGTTCACAATACGCACATCGTTCACGTTCTTCACCTCAGTTTCTACCGCTTTCACATGTGCTAGGACAGCAAAGCGTCCCTTCTTCATAATCTTTTGTGCTTTCACGCAACTAATGAGGTTCAACTTCGAGGTACATCTCTCTCCATAGATAACCAGTGGTTCGCCATCTCCTTGTGGTATGCGAAGTGCTTTATCTCCACAGATAACATCGGCCTTTATCTTGCTCAACCAATCCATACCGACGATCGCGTCAAAACTTCCCAGTTTGATAGGTATCAAATCAATTTCGAAATCTGCACCAGCTATGTTGATAATAGCTCCACGACTAATATGGTCAACCTTTTCAAGTTTTCCATTGGCGACCTCGACAAGCATACTTTCCTCCAAAGGAACTAACGACCAATCTAACTTATCACAAAAATGTCTACACACATAGCTCCTATCGGCACCAGTATCAAATAGGACAGAAGCTAAAAGATTGTTGATCTTGAATATACCTGTCACCAAGTCGGGGTTGTCGCGAGCGTCCCTTGCATTAACATTGAAGGCTCTAGCACGTGGTGGTCCGCCATCCTTACGCTTGTTAGGACACTCGTTTCTGAAATGGCCCGTCTTTCCACATTCATAACACTTCTTAGGCCCATTGTTGTTGTGGTTTGGCTTCACATTCAAAGTGGTAACCTTGCAATCCTTGCCAACATGTCCAGATCGTTGGCACTTCTCACAGATAACATTGCAATACCCAGTGTGGTGCTTGTAGCACCTATTGCATTGTGGTAAGGTTCCTTTGTAGTTCGGATTGGTGCGGTTGTTGTTGTTGGGGTTGGTGTTGTTGTTGTGCATGTTGTTGTTTTGCCTGAACCCTTCATGTCGTTTTGCCGGGTTTTGATCATAGTTCCTACCCCTGTTGTTGTTGTGGTTGTTGTCCCATTTTCTCTTTTCACCACTAACAGTTTCAAACTTAGCCTTCTCCGGCTCGTCAAGGATGATTTGATTCAAGAGAGTATGCGCCATGCGCATTGCTTCGGGAACGCTTGGTGGTTTGGATGAGGTAACATTACCCTTGATGGACTTAGGAAGTCCCGAGAAGTATTTCTCCAAACGCTTAAATTCGGGGGTGACCATGGTTGGACACATAAGAGCCAATTCCAAAAACCTACGGTTGTAGCTGTTAAGGTCGTTCCCTACAGTTTTCAATTGCATAAATTCGATTTCCATCTTTTGAATCTCGGTTCTCGGACAGTATTCCTCGATCATAGCACATTTAAATTCTTCCCAAGGCGTAGCATACGCCTCATCAATTCCTTTCGCTTGGGCCATGGTATTCCACCATGTGAGCGCGCCATCAGAAAGTGTGCAAGATGCAAATTTCGTTTTGTTAGCCTCAGAACAATTGCTAACCCTGAATACCGATTCCAACTTTTCGAACCATCTGGTGAGACCGACGGGTCCCTCAGTGCCACTGAAGTAGTGTGGCTTGCAGTTTTGGAATTCCTTGTAAGTACACCCATCTCGGACGACAGGTGGATTGACAGGCGGTGGTGGTGGAACTTGGGGTTGTCTTTCAGCTAGTGCAGCAGCGACTCGCTCGTTAATCATTTCCTCAATTTGTGCCGCGGTGGGGATAGATCTCCCGTTGGCCATGATGTTCTATACAAACATTTTGACTCAAGTCAAAATCCATTATGCAAATAATAATATTACATTATATAACAACCAACATGAAAACAGCACAACACATGTTGATTAAATAACGCAAGCAGATATAGGTACCACAAAACCATGAGATGATAATGTAAATAGAACACTTGCGCAAGAAGTAAGCAACACAAATTCCATTCATTAATGATAATAAGTTCATACATTACAATAAGTTCGTACATTACATAAGTGAAATATGAAATTACAAAAGAAATTACAATACAGAATCTAGTACAAAGTCCTACGGCGATGCTGGGTACAAGATGTCCAAAACATGAGTCAACTGCTCCTCGAGCTCAGTAACTCGAGTCTGGAGAATCTCAATCTCCCGCCTCATTTCCTCATTAGAGGAAGATGGTGGGGCAGGTGGTGCTGGCGGTGCAGGTGGAGCCGGTGGTGCTGAAGTGGATGGTCCGGCTCTGGGTGGAGACGGTAATATCTGTGGGTCGGCGGGGTACGGCACCAGCCGTTTACGAGCAGTGATCCTACGACGCCGACCATAAGCATCAGTGACAGTACGACCAGGAATTATGCCAGCGAAGCGATACCGCTTCTTCGGCGGGGTAGAAGGTGCCTGAATCGGTCGGTCAGCGGGATCCTCCTCATCACTGGAGTCGTCAGATGAGGTGTCGTCTGAAGAAGCATCGGTGGAAGAACCGTCGTCTGAATCATGCGGTGGTGGCGCGGGTGGCTCAACATATCCGAAAGCGGCCAACATCTGTCGGTGTCGGCCTGGCGTAATCACGGCTAAGCGGCCGTCGGCAGTGCGTCGGCAAGGTGTGCGCCAGTGATTACGGAAGGGTCCTTCCCCGAACTCCGCGGGGATCTCCATGCCACCAATGCGAGCCAGTTGCCTCAGGGGTCTGGAAGAAGACGCCGGGATAGGCACACTAGAGCTAGCTCCAGAACTAGAGGCGCCGGGGTCGCCAGTGGGTGTCGGGGCCGGAATGTCAGCAGCAGCAGCAGCAGCAACAGGTGCAGCAGTGGGAGGAACAACGGGGCCTGAGCCGCTCGGGATGTCAGTAGGTGGAACGTCCGACATCTGAACAAGGAAAAATAAATTTTCCATGTCAGTATGTCATAAAGCAAGCAAATAATAGGCCAACAGTTTAAATCATGTATAACAATAAGTAGCATGGCAATATCAGTAATCGTACGAAACTAGCATGCAATCGAAAGCAAGTAATAGCATGCAGTAGTGAAATCACGTAGTAGCATACGGCATATAGCAGTAACAGTAAGCAGCAGCATGCAGTAAGTTCAGCGGAAACAAGTAAACTAACAAGTTGTAGATTAGCCCTATTAGTGAATCCTACTCGGGTCGGTCTTAGACTCACTAATGCATCCTAATTCCCTACAACCAATGCTCTGATACCAAATGTGACGCCCCGTACTAAATCATCATGTACGGACCATCAACAACAGGATCATTACAAGGTTAAGTACTATATGCGTTTTCAAAACAGAGTTTACATTCATAAATAAAAGTGACGTCATAACATACGTCAATTGTTTTACAAATCAAAAGTATGCTTCGCTAAGTAGAAGCATTAAATAAGTGTACGTGACCATAATGGTCGTTACATAACATAAGTTCATAAGTAAAAAGTTTGAATGCAACATAAGTAGTCATGCGATAACAACTCTAGGCAGCGGGTTCTACAGCACGACTAGTAAGATAGCGGAAGCGACTTCAAGCACCTGAGAAAATACATGCTTAAAAAGGTCAACACAAAGGTTGGTGAGCTATAGTTTAAGTATAACAGTAACGTAAGTAGGCCACGAGATTTCAGTGCTACAACGAGCGTTTCAAAAGTATGTAAAAGTATATGCTTAACCGTGGGCACCCGGTAACTAACTTAACGTTTAATGTACCCCCTTAAAGTGCACTTGGCAAGTGCGTATAACCTCGAAGTATTAAACACTCGTTAAATGCTAGCGCTACTAGCCCGAGTGGGGATGTCAAACCCTATGGATCCATATCTAAGATTCGCGTTCACGGTTCAAAAACCAATGATTAAACGTTACCGAGCTAAAGGGAATGTTTCTGCCGTTATATAACCCACACATATATAAAGTTTAAGTACTCGTGCCTAGTATGTAAAACATAAAATCCGCATGTATTCTCAGTTCCCAAAATAAGTTAAAGTAAAAAGGGAATGCTATAACTCACAATGATTAGTAGTAATGGTAAGGTAGTAGTCGGAAAGTGGTGTGCAAGTAACGGTCCAAACGTCCTCAACCTAAGTCAAATAGCACTAAGTCAATAAGTCGTCTAAAAAGGTTTACAAGTACGTAATTAAGGTCATAAGGGTCATCATCAATCATCATTAAACAAAAGGTAACAAGTAAGACTCGTTTATGAAAGTCGTTTAAAACAAAGGCTGACTTCGGTCAGTCACCACGGCCTCTACCCTTACTGAATTAAGGTGAGACCAGTGGTCATGGCTCCGTCTATGAGTCCCTTAAGTGTGGTAAAATTTACAGAAGCAAACTCGTCTTGGTTTGACCGTGGCGACGGTCTAAGTGCGAGTAGGTCAGAAATTTCTGCACAACGTTAAAGGACATGGTAACGATCGGAGGGCCATAAATCCTAAACCGTAACTTGGATTAAGACGAGTCCTATATGAAAAGTTATCTACTCAAAAAGTTCTATCTAAAAATCAAGGTTAGAACAGCCCAGGTCTACTGGTCTGTTCCAGAAGCATCAGGTCAGTAGGTTTTGGACAGAACAGTGGGTTTTGGAGAGTTCCGGTTGTCTCGGTGCTTGATGTTCATCACGGTTCTCATCCTTGATGCGTATAGCTTCAAGTGTACAACTCGTTGATGTGTTAACATCATTTTGACCAAGGTTTGTCCATCATAACTCAAGTGCAAGTGTTGTAAGTGTTTGATGAACCAAGGTTACATGTAAGTTTATGAACAAGTTCATGAACACTAAGAAAGATCACAACCAAGTGTTGGATCCATGATACTTGCACCAAAGTGTAAGCTCTTGTTGGTTTCATGTCCTTGTTCAAATGTGTAGTAAGCAACTAACAATAAGAAATAAAGAAAATGAATGATAAGCCTAAACCAACCATGAAGGTGGTATTCTAGTAACATACAACAAACAAGAACACAAGTAACAATTATAAAGATTATAAACTTTAAATCTTTTGAAACAAAATATGTAGAACATAACTAGATAGATTATGTTCTTGGATGTTCTTGATAAATACAAGATATTATGAAGAATCAAAACTAGGAAGTTAGATTCTTGAAAGTTAGTAAGTAAGTAACAACAACATGTAACAAGAATCAAACAACAAACAAAGATTGATGATGATGAATGCTTATGAAATCAGTTTTTACCAACAAAGAAAAGAAGAAAAGAAGTTGTTTCAAACACTTACAAGTATGAGAGAAAAAGGGAAGAAAGTTTGAGGGAATTTGCAAGTAAAGTGTGTGTGTTTTTGAGAGAGCATACAAGTGAGAGTAATGAAGGAAAAATGAAATCAAAACACCACTAATATGACACTATGGGTTCGGCATTCAGCAGAAAAAGAAGAGGGGATGGGTTGGTTCATTGGTTACTAGCTTGTAAAGATGACAAAAGTTGGATATTAAGGTGTAGTGCATGGGGATGATGTGTTAACAAGATTCTAAATGGATGTAACTAACTAGTTACACTTAAGTTTGATACTTGCAAGTCTTAATGGGCTAATTAAGTCCAACTAATAAGTAGGGTGGGCTCTCATAAGTCCATGTACATGTATAAAGCCCAAGTTGTATGCAAGTAACATGTAAGTCCACTAAAAGTCCAACTTAAGCCCAAGTAACTAACTAATAGCTTTAGTTAATTAAAATGATTAATAAAATTAATCATGAATGTAAATAATATCTTAAAATATTATTCGTGCAAGTTCCGGGTGTCACAAAGACGTTTCGGGCATTTAAAGTTCAAGTACGGGCAATTAAAGCAACATGTAAATGTAATAACATACATTCTTTTAATCAAGCGTATTAATAATAATAATTATTAATAAATAACGTTGGAAAAACCAGGGTCGTTACAACTCGCGTGGACTTTCTTGCTTGTTACTAAGGTGAACTTCATAGCGCCACTTTTTAACTATCTTTATATACTTGTTTTGAACTTTTGGGGTGAGACACATGCTTGCTTTCAAACTATTTTACGCTTAGACACAAGTACTCAAACTTTATTTTGATTAGTTCAAACTGTGCTAACATTCTTTGATTCATGCTTAATCCCTACCATGATATCGTTAATTACTGGAATTTGGTAAGCTTAGTTATTGTGATAGCGCTATTGAGGGTGACGTCTCTATCCGGATGACCGCTGGTCAATGGATACATAATAACGATGAACGACACGAACGTGTTGTGTTTAGGGTAACTTATGGTTAGTATCGATATCATATACACTAGCACTACTACCGAACTGATTAAACTTTATAATTAAATCTTGTGGTCTAAAAACTTATTATAATTGTTAAACCTATGTTGTTCACTCAACTATTTTGGTTGACACTTTAAGCATGTTTTGTCTCAGGTACTTAGATACTTTGCTTTCGATGTAGAACTCTGCTGTTACTTAGAAGTCAAGCCGAGCACTGGGACCAGAGTTAACATCTGCGTCAATGGTGATTTTGGCAGGGTGTTACAGTTGGTATCAGAGCTCTGGTTATAGGGAACTAGGTTACATTAGTGTGGCTAACATGAATAGTTAGGATGCATTAGTGAGTCTAGTCTATAATCGAATTGTTCATTTGCATTGATTATTTGCATTACATTCTAGATTATGTGCATTGAGTTCACTTATATTTGTTATGCCTAGAACTCCTATACCATTCAAAATCTTTAGAAACACTTTGCTATAGAAACTATATTTACACGTCTGACTCTTAGAATAAGAGCCATGACTTACTTGTATTCCAACAATAGAATGCCACCATACCTATCTCATTATGTAATTTAGGAGAGCCAAGGCTTGTTATAGAGAACCAGGATTGCACTCTATGTATGCCTTATGTGGGTGCCTTAGCAATCTTTCCTGCCTTAGTTTTAAGTGCTTTCCCTTAATCTTTATATTGCCAATCCATCTTACTACATGTTTTTACCTCTTCTGACATTATGTATCCTTTCCTAAGGATGTCAAGGCAAAACCCTATCATCTTGCATGATCCCGACTCTGAAGGATCAGCTAATATTTGATTGTTATCATATCCAAACATATCCTATGACCTAACTTCGCCATTGTGATTCAAAGTATTCTTTGACTCACACGAAGGGATGTCACTCATGACTCAACATTCCCACGTCAACTATCTAAGTTTGATCACATGTCCTGACCTTATGGAGTGACCTTGGAATGGAAATATGAATTAGTGAAATATAATGAAGCTTGGCCGACGTGATTATATTACAGTAATTCATATAGAAATTCCAATATCATGACATATGGAATAGAAAGTGAATCAAAGAGAAACTTCCAAGCCATTCATGTTATTACATGAAGGTTAATCAACATCTAATTTGTAGATATACGAGTAGCTCGTTTCAACCAAACTATCTATCTCATACCCATGAGTAGATTAACAAATTCTCCTATGCCAAAAAAGGTGTAAAGCTATGTGTTCTTTCTTTCTTAAACAACTTATCTCTGTGACGTTTAATTATCACATCCCCCCTGGAGGAAAGGATTCATGTTCTTAAGTGACATGAAGTGACACCCCCGAAACTTCTTCGAAGCATGCCTCCTGTTATCTGCAATTACGCTCCTATTGTAGATTTTCATAAACCCATTAGGAAACCCGTCGAAGATAAGCTACAACCACTCGCAAGATTTTCATTTGAATATTCAAACGAAGATATTATAAACACCACGCTCACTATCACATTCTCATACTCTACCATTCATATATCACTTGCCAGCAACAGCTTCACACATGAATATTTTGAATTCCAAAAACTTATGCCCTAATAATAGTCAACAACCGTACTTAAATACAATAGATTTCATTACCTCGCAACATTTTTGCTTAAAAATAACCCGAACTTTTCAAAATTCCTTCACCCGATCTTCATCGATCTTTTTCCAACTCGTAACCTCCGAAATATGAAAATTCCGTTACTAAAATTTTACACACACTATTTTACTGTGCGATCCTCTTGAAATTTTATAAAATAAATTTATTTACTACCATTCGTGCAAATTTTATAAATCATATATGTTTATATAAATAAAATTTACCTTGACTTATTTTGACTAGTACATATAAAATTATACTCTCACTTTTTCAAATCAATTCTTTTATTCAAAAGATATTTTGCATAAAATAGTACATGTTGTACATAACTCTAGTTTTACTAAGAACTTCGTTTCCTTTTTGAATTGTCACCTTAAACGACTCGAACTTTGTAAAAAAATTTCATTGCTTGTTTATATAAAAAAAAAATTTTCGTATTATTCTACACCACGTAGTAATCACAATTCCTCTCGTCCTCTGAAACTTGTCATTTAGTTCATCATTCAAAAACCCTCTGTTCTCATCAACTTTTCCCTTTTAAGGTTGACCGTTGAGAAGATTTTACTTCTGATATCTCATGGCTAAACCACAGCAAACTCGTAAAACGTTAATTCTATGATTTAATATCTTTTTGACACAAGAAAGCATTTCTCAAATATTTCCTCACCGGGTGTGACTATTCTTTGTAGCCAATGATTCATATTTCTTTTCATCCGCACTTAAACTCATAAGTGAATGATAGATCGACTCGCCATCTGAGCGAGAACGTCTTTCTCATTAAGAGATCACACATTTTCGTGCGGTTTCCTATCAGAAATATAATTTATGATCCTCGCTATCCTTGCTAAAGGAGTTACCTTAAACGATTATGGTGTTTATGTGTTTACACTAAACATTTCTTCCTCACTAGTTACAACTAGATGCTATACTAATCAAGTTTCGACCTTTGTTTCAACATATAGCTATAGATACATTCTGCAAATGTGCTTTCAAAAACTCTTTTCCAAGGATAAGTTCACATGTATTATAATACACTGATAGTTAAAGCTAAGGGGTATATAATACTATTAAATTTTACAAGGAAATACTATTAAATACGATACAATTTTACACAAGATATTTATTTATTTATTGAATGTATATACTTAAACCTTGCTACAACACTTATAGGCAGTGTACCTAATCGTACAGTAGTGTAGTTTTTAGTAAGTCCGGTTCGTTCCACAGGGAATCTTTTAATCAAAGCTTAACGCTATATTAGTTTAATTTATAAAAATACGAATATATATAAGTAATATTATTATTTTAAAGGGGGGTTTTACCGTTTAATGACCGATTTGTCGATTTTAAAACTTTAGTCGCAGTTAAAACCAAATGTAAAATATTAAATAAATAAAAGACTTAATTTAAAGCGTAAAGTAAATAACGATAATGAAATTGCGATAAATAAAAGTGCGATAAAATAAACTTGCGATAATTAAAAAGTACGATAATTAAAAGTGCAATTAAATACAATAACAAAAAATAAAAGTGCGATAATTAGAAGTGCAATTAAATATAAAATAAAGGAAATTAAATATGAAATAAAAGAATTATGCTTATTTAAACTTTCGTAATCATGATGTTTGACGTGTTGATTTTAGTTTTATGCCCATGGGTTAATTGTCCTTTATCCTGGATTATTTAATATGTCCGTCTGGTTTTTGTCCATAACAGTCCATCAGTCATAAATATAAAGTGCGAGTGTCCTCGTCAAATTATCCTTATACCCGAAGTTAAATATTCCAACTAATTGGGGACTTAAACTGTAACAAGATTTTAATACTTTGTTTAATAATTACACCAGGATGTCGACTGAGTGTAACCCAAGGTTTTAATACTTTGTTATCAATTATGCCAAGTGTCCTTGTACATAATTTCACCCCTGTTTTAATAATTCTAGTGGCTATTAATCCATTCCCGTGTCCGGTTAAATGAACGATTATTCGTACATATAAATACCCCGCCCATTGTGTCCGATCGAGTGTATATGGTTATTTATAGGGACGCCCAATTGTAAATCTTTATATTAACATTAACAAACTATCATTTAGTTAAACAAATATAAAGCTCATTAATAGCCCATAGTCTAATTTCCACAAGTGTCGTTCTTTTGTCCAAACCCCAATTATGGTACAAAGCCCAATTACCCAATTTTAATATTTTTAGCCCAACATCATGATTACTTCGGATTAAATAAGCATAATAATAACTTAGCTACGAGACATTAAATTAAAAAGGTTGAACATAACTTACAATGATTAAAAATAGCGTAGCGTTACACGGACAGAATTTCGACTTACACCCTTACAACATTCGCTAACACACCCTTATTATTATAAATTAAAATTATAATATAAATATAAATATTATACGTTGAATGAGGAGAAGAAAAAGATATGTTTTGATGTTCACCAAACTGCAAATTTTATAGACATGTTGGCTGGAAAAGTGGCTCATGCGATCGCATGAGCTTTACCCTTCAAGGCCATGCGATCGCATGGCCAGCTGGAGAGGCTCACATGCCTTTGTTTTTTCTGCCGACGGTTTTTAATAATATAATATATAATATATAAATAATTATAAGAATTATTTAAATATTATATTATATTTATGTGCATAGTTGACTTGTAATTTTTAGTCCGTTGCGTCAAGCGTTGAGAGTTGACTCTGGTCCCGGTTCCGGATTTTCGAACGTCCTTGCGTACAATTTAATATCTTGTACTTTGCGTTTTGAATCTTGTACTCTTGTAATTTTGAGACGTTTCTTATCAATAATTGGAACCTCTTTGATTGTCTTTTGTACTTTTGAGCTTTTTGGTCGTTTGCGTCTTCAATTCGTCGAATCTGCCTTTTGTCTTCACCTTTTATTATTTAAACGAATATCACTTGTAAATAGGACAATTGCAACTAAAAGCTTGTCTTTCTTGAGGAATAATGCTATGAAATATATGTTCGTTTTTAGCATTATCAAATATTCCCACACTTGAGCTTTGCTTGTCCTCAAGCAATATAGTCTTGAAATACTAGAATCACTTCTTTATTCTTCACACTTTGAACATCAGTGATTTCTTTACGGCGGTATAAACAATGGTAGTAACGATGTGGTTTACAGTCTCACATGACTTTAAAATTTAGATCCATTAAGGAAATTGGATCTTTATGAAAACATTTGATCTTTTGAAAATTAAATCTAGTTTTTACCCTAGATAAGTTTTCCGGAATAACCCTTCACCGGTGTTTGCAAATTATTTTTGTGGGTTTGGTGGGTTTCAGATTTGAAAATTTTAGCTCAAAACTTGTGGTTTTGTGTCACCCACTTGCTAACCTTGTATTAGGAAAGTAACACGTCCAGTATACTTGCTCCGTATATTACCTTTCGGAAAACTACCGTCCGGTTGTAAAGGAAAGCGTTGAACAAGCAACTGTTAAGGCAATGTCCCCTGACATGCTTTTAATTATGGTCTATAACGTGTCGGACGCAATTACTATCCTTGGTAGGATCAATAGTAAAGCTCACCCTTATGATTTTTCGGTCTGGCACAAGGTCCTGTCTTTGACCATGCTATGCAACCACCGTTCTTACGGTTGACACCCGATTTGGTTCAGGTGACCTAATGAATTCCAGGTGAATTCCTAGGATTTTATGTTCAATGGTAATGAACACATTGAAAATGGATTTTCAGAAAACAAATCGGTTTATAATTTGATCAAAATATTTTCTCGTTCAAGCTCGAGTTTAGATATCATTGAATTCCATGAGTTTGTAATTCTCAATCTTTAAGGTCAATCTCTAGGATTGAGTAATATCAGTATTAAAAGCTGATTTTTAATCTTTAAAGGAGATTATCCTTTCTGGGGATCTGATTCATTAGTCTTATCAAGCTAATTTGCACGGTGCCCCCCATTGTACGAGATAAATCCTTTTCATGGTTAGGATAAATCTGACCACTTGGCGACCCTGTTTTATGCTGAGGTCCGTGGATTTTCTGCTGATTTTAGAGATGACTTTTCTAGATTTTTCATCAACCTACAGCTGGTTTGGACGACAACTTCATGACCTAAATCAAGAAGCGCGTGTCTTTTTCGAAAGACTTTACTTCCTTTTAACGATGGAATTGATTCATCGTGTAGATCCATCTCTTCTTTTCTTTCATCGGGTAAAACAGTTTAGTTTAGTCCAAAGCAAAAGTATCTTCAATTATTTGTTACAGAAATATGTGACATATGTTTAAGATAACTTGGTAATTTTTCCCACACTTGGCTTTTATTTTCCTTTTTATTGTCCTCTATTCCATTTTAAATGAATTTTAACATTTTGGTTTGTTTCTCAATTTATGTCCTTTCTGAGGTAACAATAATTTCGGTGTTAACACCTAGTTTTATCGTTCATAAATATGTATAAACATGATTTTGAGTTCATTTAATTGAAAATTTTGAAAAATTTTACTAGAATTGGGTAGTCAGTATATAAGACTAGGGCTGTTCTTTATTATCAGAGAGCACTAGATTCTAATACAACTACTACGTTACTAGTATTTTTAATGGTAACCAAGTGTTTAAAGTAAAAAAAATTTAAAAAATCCGAAAGAATTTAACCCCTTCCCACACTTAAGATCTTGCAATGCCCTCATTTACAAGAAATCAGTAACAATTTAAATTATTGAGGGTGATTAGTGTGAAAATGATTAAATTTTACCAAAGTTTCCAAACATATTGGCGTTGGTTTGCTGAATGATAAATGGTGCATATCATTTGTTCATTCCGTCTGTTATTACATCACATTTATCTTGTCGTCAAAATTAGTAGCTTTTGCTGAACTTAATGCCAGTCTTTGAAAATGCGCTGTTTTACCCTGTTTTGTACAATTTACAATATACATACATACAAATATAAACATGCATGGCAATTTGAAATGGGACTTAATATCCCACTTTCAAATCCTAAATGTGAAATATTTGAAAGGACCCGTTCATATACATTATAAACGATTCACAATAGTTGATTACATTGCGAGATATTTGACCTCTATATGATACATTTTACAAACATTGCATTCGTTTTTAAAAGACAAACTTTCTTTACATCGAAAATTGACAGGCATGCATACCATTTCATAATATCCACTATCCAACTATAAATTGATTTAATAATAATCTTTGATGAACTCAATGACTCGAATGCAACGTTCTTCGAAATATGCTATGAAAGACTCCAAGTAATATCTTTAAAATGAGAAAATGCACAGCAGAAGATTTCTTTAACACCTGAGAATAAACATACTTTAAAGTGTCAACCAAAAGGTTGGTGAGTTCATTAGTTTATCATAATCATTTATTTCCATCATTTTAATAGACCACAAGAATTTCATTTTCAGTTCTCATAAATATACGTCCCATGCATAGAGACAAAAATAATCATTCATATGGTGAACACCTGGTAACCGACATTAACTAGATACATATAAGAATATCCCCTATCATTCCGGGATCCTCCTTCGGACATGATATAAATTTCAAAGTACTAAAGCATCCGGTACTTTGGATGGGGTTTGTTAGGCCCAATAGATCTATCTTTAGGATTCGCGTCAATTAGGGTGTCTGTTCCCTAATTCTTAGATTACTAGACTTAATAAAAAGGGGCATATTCGATTTCGATAATTCAACCATAGAATGTAGTTTCACGTGCTTGTGTCTATTTCGTAAAACATTTATAAAAGTTGCGCATGTATTCTCAGCCCAAAAATATAAAGGCTAAAAAGGCAAATGAAACTCACCATACTGTATTTCGTAGTAAAAATACATATAACGTCATTGAACAAGTGCAAGGTTGGCCTCGAATTCATGAACCTAAATTAATTATATATATTTATATGTTGGTCAATATTTGTCTAACAAATTAGTTCAAGTCATAGTGTACCACAATCCTAATGCTCGAGACTAATATGCAAAAGTCAACAAAAGTAAATTTGACTCAAAATAATTTCCAAAAATCTATACATGATTAATATATAGTTTAAATATCGTCGTTTTATATTTTTAAATATTTTTAAAAGATTTATTAGAGTAAATAATATAATTTATTTATTAATAAATAAAATTTTATATTAAATTTATATAATAAAATATACTTTTATATATATTAAGTAATAAAATTTATAGGGTTCATTTAATATCATAAAGATAATATGATAGGTATTATTAAAGTAAGTTATTACACGTAGTAAAATATGTTTGTATCACATATTTATTTGATAAAATAATATCTATAATGATAGTAAGTAAAAGTTGTATTATTTTGTAATAATAATTATTATTATAAAAATATCAATATTTATAATTACTAAGATGACATTATGATAAAACGATAATTCTAATTATGATAACTTTAATATTTACGATAATTTTTAATATTATCTTTAAAATAATAATTCTATTTAAAATAATAATATTAATGATATTTTATAGTAACAATGACATTTCTATTAAAATGATAATTTTTGTTAAAATGATAGTTTTAATACTAACGATACTTTTAATAATAATAGTAATGATAAAAATAATAAGAACGATAATTTTATCTAAATTAATATCTTATAATATTTTAATTTCATCATGATACTCTTACTCATTATTTCCTAATCGTTTCGTTTAATAGCTTTTAATCATCTTTTATATCGTGTTCATAATAATGATAATAATAGTAATCAAAATATTTAGGTGTTACAATTATTTGTTTTAATTACACTAATATTAATAATGATAGTTACTATAATATTATTAACGATAATACTAATAATTATCTTAATGATAATATAGTAATAATAATAATAACAATAACAATAACCATTTTTAAATAATGATATATATATTAATAATGATAATAATAATAATAATACTAATAATAATAATAATAATAATAATGATAATTGGATAATAATAATAATAATACTAATTATAACTTTAACGATAATAACGATAGTAATAAAAAAAACAATTTTTTAATGATAAATCCCTTTTATTGCTAAAGATAATAATAATGATAATAATAAGATAAAACTAGAACGACGATAATAATAATCATTTTTAATAAAAATATCGAAAATTCAATTGATTATAACTTCTAATCCGTTCATCGAAACCATTCGATATCTAAAGGAAAAGTTCTTAATTTTTCGCTAGCTTTCCAAGGACATGCATATCTTATACCTTATCTCAACCGCAAGTGTAACTAATTCAAGATTCAACCTAACCTGTCTAAGGGCAATATCAAAAGTACAAGCATGCATAATCCTAAATACTCGAGCACTAGTCAGGGATACACTATTAGTATGTAAAAGTTAAATTATGAGTACTCACGTATCAATATTGAGATTCAATATTGCAGGAAAGGTACGTAGACGCAACGGAAATGATAAACACTATATTGACCTCACGAGCATACCCATGAACCATACTCAATCACCTCCGTAGCTATAATCCATAATTTCCTGAATCCTATCCTACTCGAAAAACAATTTCGAAATCACTTGGACAACACTCCGTCGTAATATTTTATGTATACTAATAATATCTTGAAATAATACGGAGTAAATATATATATGTAAATCGATTGAGAGAGTTTAGAGAAAAATATTTTCAAGTTTCTATGAAATAATGAAACCTATTGAATTCTATTTATAATAGATTTTTGAATTATTAAAGTGAATTATTAAAGTATGAATTATTAAAGTGAATTATTAAAGTATGAATTATTAAAGTGAATTATTAAAGTATGAATTATTAAAGTGTATTATTAAAGTATAAATTATTAAAGTATGAATTATTAAAGTGAATTATTAAAGTTAAAGTAAAGTAAAAATAAATTAAAGGTAAAGTTTAAGTATAGTAAAAGTATAAAACTATGTACGTATTATACGCGTATAAATATATATAATATTAATTTAAATCGTTATATATATTTAATAAAATAAAATATAAATATCGTTATCTTTATCATACTAGTTAAGTAATGAGTTGTCAAAAGTGGTTCTAGATATTTATAAAAGTTATATACGTTTTAATAATAAAGTTCTTTTTAAACTGAAAACGTTTTTGTACGTTTGAAACTAAATAGATCAATCGAGTCTTTATGAGATTCAATCTTCCACTATCCTTTGTCTAGTTCTCAATGATTGACAATTTGTTCTTATTTATAAATTACTTTACCATTTTCCGAATATTATTAAAATAGAAAGATTTCTCAAATCAACGTGGGCCTTTCAACAGAGACTTGTAATCATAATTTAATATATCTGATAATTCAATCATTTGATCTTATCTTCTAATTTCATTGATAAACATTTTGAAACAGATACAATCATATAAAGTATTTAATCTAATATTTTGTTTACGTTTCAAGTTATAATATATATACACATATACATATATAATCATATTCGTTTAATGGTTCGTGAATCGTTGGAACTTGGTCGAGGTTGAATGAATGTATGAACATAGTTTAAAATTCTTGAAATTTAACTTAACAAATATTGCTTATTGTGTCGAAAACATATAAAGATTAAAGTTTAAATTTGGTTGGAAATTTCCGGGTTGTCACAGTACCTACCCGTTAAAGAAATTTCGTCCCGAAATTTAAGTGGAAAGGTCATGAATGATAATAAGTATGTTTTCATGATACATACGGGCTGAAAATTAGAGTTTTATCATCAGCGAATAATTTGGATAAACAATCCATTTATATGAAGAGTACGAATGAAGCTAACATAGAAGAGTGAAATGAGTAAGTGTAGATTCATCTTATCATTTGACGTAGATATGATTGATTCCCAGATTTCAAGGGATTTGAAGAAAATCTTCTTAATAAGATTTGACTCTCCGGTAATCAAGGAAATTAGGATCCGCTTTAAATGCGATCGTCCATTTTAATTATTCTGTCGGAGATTTTCTTATAAATTCACCTCCTTCGTTTCCTTACAACTCACACCTTCTGTTGATGCATTTTATACAAGTCCCTAGACATCTACCCACGTCCATTGCAGGTACAACAGTTTACAGGCTACCATGATTGCTCATTATTATCCTATCCGTGTTTGTATGTGGTTACAGGAACTGCAAGAACGAGATTTAGATGTTTGACTATGTTAGACTTAGTCAGACGTACGAGTGAAGCCTCACTAGTACGGCTGACAGGCTCATACGCACGGTTGATGCTGAGCTAAGTCACAATTACAACCTAAATGAGAAGACACGAGTGAGTGATCACCCGTACGGCTGATGAAGCCAACTCGTACGTGTGATGAATGAATCGTATGGGTGAGTCAACAGCAGGGGTATATAAAGTCTTATGTTCTTCATTTTAGGTTAAGCCTCTTATTTGTTACACACACTCAGATCTAGTGAGCTCCTCCGATTCTCTCTCAGTCCAAATCACCCAGGTGGTGAATAATAGCTCTAGGTGTTGATCTAATCACACTTGATTTAGTTGTGGTTTGACTAAATTAATCAAAAAAAAAACTTAACCTATTCACTAGTGTGTTTGATTCACTTATTCTACCATTGTGTGAGTTAAATCTGTTGATTTCTAAGTTCCTAGTCATGTTTCATCACCTTATATTCTTTTCCCCCTCAACTCATATTTTAAAGTATTCATCAATATGCTCCATCCAGCTCTGATTCTCGATATACTTCTAACTTTCATATTAGTCATTCTTCTTTTTCATCTACCGCCGGAAGAATCTATTTACTTCTACTATACTCTTGGGTTTATAGTGTTTCTAGTTTTCCCGTGTCTTTATATTGCTATATGCATCGATATATGGTTTATAATTTCTGGTTTGTCGTTGGGCTTTATATGTTCCCTTATATTTCAAAGTCTCTGCTTCTGTCTTCTATAATCATTATCATTCACAGTTAATGCTCTCTTTTATTTGCTGCAATTTATACCCCAATTTCTATTTCGGAGTTTTGTCCTTTTGTTTCTTCTTCTTGCGATTAAGCACCGCTTGTAATGATCCAGAATTCACAGATATGAATTTCGGAATGAACATTGTTAATGTTCTAGGAAGGAAATTGTGATGGCACGATCTTGACTTGTCAAATTACTAGAATACCTTGGAAAAGGCCGAATCATCAAGAAATATTTTCTTGATATTTTAGAGGTTAAAAAGAATACAAGAGTCGTATAACATGGCACATGATGATGTTATGATATGTGAATCATCACGTTCCATTTAGAAACTCAGCATGACTTACTGTAATATAATCACATTGATCAAGTGTCATTATATTATACTAATTCATGCTTCAGTTCTCAACACTACTTCAAAATATTCCTATTTTAAACTTGAATCTTTCAGAATTTAGAAACTAAAATAGTTTCTTTTATGATGTAATACAGATAGCGTGAAGAGGTAAATGATTTCAAATAAGAAAAATTAAGAAAATATCTTCAGAAATATGGAGGATATTTATAATGAAAGATATGATGATATTTTAAATTTTCTAATATCAGAGGATGATGAAGAATATTGTCCGCAGGGGTTTAGAGTCAGGAGCAAGGTATTCGTTAATGACTTCAGCAGGTACTGAATCATTTGGATCCTTTAAAGTCAGGTTCAGTCTTTGTAATTTGTCCACAGCCTCCTTCCTACTTTGCTCAATCCGTTTTCCAGTTCCAAAACTTCTCTTTTTCTGCGCTTTGCCAGCACACTTCATCATTATCATCCAGCTTTTACCATTTAAAGTCTTTTATAGTTTTTGCTGCTTCATCAGCATTTTTTCCATTTTCGGAGAACCAATTCGTAGTTCGGAGTGTTTTTCAGAAACTTCACATTCAAATTAAGTCCAGAAGATAGACGTTATATATACACATATAACTGTTGGCGCAGACATGCTGCAAGATTTCAAAATACTGATTGCTAATTCCCAGTGATTCGTATGGCAATTCTCATTACAAGATGCGAATGAGTAAATGATGGGGTTTCAATGAATAATTATGATGACTTTTTGGAGAGGCTAAAGTCAAAGGGTAATGAAGTTGTTGGTACATCTGCTAATAATATGGTGGAATGTAAAAGGTTCCCTGGTAACGATGGTGTATATCTCAAGGTTATAATAAGGTAAGTCTGACTGAAAAGTCGAAGTTGACTTGCTGGAGCTGTGACAAAACTGGCTACTTTGAATAGGAGTCGCAAAGTTATTTTTGCTAATAAATGCCAAAGAATCTGACGCGGATATGTTGTTTAAACTTTTACTTTGGTTTCAAGAGTTTTTCGGGTACATAACTGTGGGTAACATGTGGTTGGATCATCATCTCGATTGCTCATCATTCGAAGTGTCTTCAGAAATTTTCGAAGGGTTTGAACACAGATTGTAATCGTTAACATACATTTGATGTTCTAACACAGTTTTGAAGTCAAAATATAGCTTGTGAAAGATGTAAGGATCTAAGAGTGATGATTTTGGTCATATCTCAAGTTAAATTTTGAGATTTCAAAATCAGAATATGTAATTAAATTTTGAATGAGTATGGTTGTTTTGATTTCTATAAAAGAATGTATATTGTTGTGAAAGTAGGGAGTATAATGGATGATTTGCTGAATCAGATTCGAAGAATGTAACATATTAATTGTGAATTTATATATCTCTCGGGTATTACCTACCCGTTAAAAAAAAATTTCACAATTAATATTTTGTACAAAAGAATTTTATTACAGTCTTTATGAAAATATATATATGTATATTTTCTTCAGATGTAACATAGATTTAATGAGTTAATGTTAAATTAAACTCATTTGATTTACGGTTGAAACTAGAATTGAATAATCCCTAAAAATTTTAAAAAGTACATAACTTTTACGCAGTATTTCTTTAATGACATTGAAATTATGAATCAATACTTCGTTATTTGTTGATGTATGGTGTTCGGTTCGTGGAATTCTTGTGAATTTCACAAAGTACGAATGATGTTATCTGAAAAGTTTCGGGTACATTGATGATGAAAGTGTAAAATCAAATATATACTTGATTTATTATGAATTGGAATTTGTTGAATTGCGACAGAGATTGTAGTTAACGCTGGTTAAGTTGCGGCCGAAGGACGTACATTATTGCATATTTGTAATATGAATTAACCGAGTAGTTAAGATTCACACACAATAGCTTAGCACTGAAAGATTTATTTCAATATATATATATATATATATATATATATATATATATATATATATATATATATATATATATATAATATACACATAATTTCTTCAGAGGAAATGAGTTAATTCTTGATAACTCGTTGATACAATATAAACGTTATTGATTCGTAATGATGTCCACAGTGATTCTTGAACTGACGGAGTTTGTGATGTTATCGGTGTTGTTGATTCGGATGTTGACTGTACTGACGATGCTGGTAACGCTGATGGTACTATTGATGTTGTTGGTAAAGCAAGTTTAGCTTGTTAATCACACACCATTTTTGTCAGGGTTTCTACTCTTCCTTCCATCATTTTGGTTCGCTTAACTGATTTATGGTTAGGGCTAAATTAGATAATCTCTAAGACTTTAGAGATTACATAATCGCCGCGGAATGTTTCTCCAATGAAGTTATGAATTAATACTTCGTCAGTTATTGTTGTTGGTACTCCTTGGTATCTATGGTGCGTATGACGTTGATGCTCGTGGGACAGATTGTGAAGTTGAGGTTTACGACGCGGTTGTGGTTGGAGGTGGTAATGGTACTATTGACGTTGATGATGGTGGTACTGGTTATGCTGCTGATGCTGCTGCTGGTGTTTGTAATCTCTGCACCATATTCTCCAAAGCCACTACCCGAGCGCGAAGCTTGTTGACTTCTTCTATTACACCGGGGTGATTGTCGGTTCGGACGAGCGGATAAATAAAATCTAAAATTTGATGTAATATATAATCGTGACGAGATACTCTAGAAATGAGCGAGAAAATGGTGTTTTGGACAGGTTCGCCGGTAAGTGCTTCAGGTTCTTCATCAAGAGGGCAATGTGGTGGATGGAAGGGATCACCTTCTTCTTGTCTCCAATAATTGAGGAGGCTACGAACCCATCCCCAATTCATCCAGAATAGGTGATGACTGATTGGTTGATCTATTCCGGTCACACTGCTTTCGGAGCTTGAATGAGATTCCATTTCGGAATCTGAGTGACTTGAACTGATGACGAATTCCATTTCGTACGATTGGATAAAGGATTTTTTTTTCCGATATGAAATGATTTTGGCTAACGGATGGTATTCTAATTACATAGAATATATATATATATATATATATATATATATATATATATATATATATATATATATATATATATATATATATATATATATATATATATATATATATATATATATATATATATATATATATATATATATATATATATATATATATATAGATCAAAAGATTTCGTAGATTACGGAGGACTTTGCGGGATATGTCAGGCAAAGTTTAAAGTAACAGATACGATAAGATATGATTTAGCAGATATGCTAAGATATGAATTTTTGTCTATACACTATTCATGCAATCAATGCAGCAAGACGTGTCTTAGACTAAAAATGATAAGCAGGTAATTTCCTGAGGATGATAAGTAGTTAATTTTTGACACAAAATGATAAGCAAAACTTTTGACATGCAGACACGGTCGAAGTCCAGACTCACTAATGCATCCTATCGACTTATCAGTTAGACACACTAATGCAGACCTGGTTCGCTAAGACCACCGCTCTGATACCAACTGAAAGGACCCGTTCATATACATTATAAATGATTCACAATAGTTGATTACATTGCGAGGTATTTGACCTCTATATGATACATTTTACAAACATTGCATTCGTTTTTAAAAGACAAACTTTCTTTACATCAAAAATTGACAGGCATGCATACCATTTCATAATATCCACTATCCAACTATAAATTGATTTAATAATAATCTTTGATGAACTCAATGACTCGAATGCAACGTTCTTCGAAATATGCTATGAAAGACTCCAAGTAATATCTTTAAAATGAGAAAATGCACAGCAGAAGATTTCTTTAACACCTGAGAATAAACATACTTTAAAGTGTCAACCAAAAGGTTGGTGAGTTCATTAGTTTATCATAATCATTTATTTCCATCATTTTAATAGACCACAAGAATTTCATTTTCAGTTCTCATAAATATACGTCCCATGCATAGAGACAAAAATAATCATTCATATGGTGAACACCTGGTAACCGACATTAACTAGATACATATAAGAATATCCCCTATCATTCCGGGATCCTCCTTCGGACATGATATAAATTTCAAAGTACTAAAGCATCCGGTACTTTGGATGGGGTTTGTTAGGCCCAATAGATCTATCTTTAGGATTCGCGTCAATTAGGGTGTCTGTTCCCTAATTCTTAGATTACCAGACTTAATAAAAAGGGGCATATTCGATTTCGATAATTCAACCATAGAATGTAGTTTCACGTGCTTGTGTCTATTTCGTAAAACATTTATAAAAGTTGCGCATGTATTCTCAGCCCAAAAATATAAAGGCTAAAAAGGCAAATGAAACTCACCATACTGTATTTCGTAGTAAAAATACATATAACGTCATTGAACAAGTGCAAGGTTGGCCTCGGATTCACGAACCTAAATTAATTATATATATTTATATGTTGGTCAATATTTGTCTAACAAATTAGTTCAAGTCATAGTGTACCACAATCCTAATGCTCGAGACTAATATGCAAAAGTCAACAAAAGTAAATTTGACTCAAAATAATTTCCAAAAATCTATACATGATTAATATATAGTTTAAATATCGTCGTTTTATATTTTTAAATATTTTTAAAAGATTTATTAGAGTAAATAATATAATTTATTTATTAATAAATAAAATTTTATATTAAATTTATATAATAAAATATACTTTTATATATATTAAGTAATAAAATTTATAGGGTTCATTTAATATCATAAAGATAATATGATAGGTATTATTAAAGTAAGTTATTACACGTAGTAAAATATGTTTGTATCACATATTTATTTGATAAAATAATATCTATAATGATAGTAAGTAAAAGTTGTATTATTTTGTAATAATAATTATTATTATAAAAATATCAATATTTATAATTACTAAGATGACATTATGATAAAACGATAATTCTAATTATGATAACTTTAATATTTACGATAATTTTTAATATTATCTTTAAAATAATAATTCTATTTAAAATAATAATATTAATGATATTTTATAGTAACAATGACATTTCTATTAAAATGATAATTTTTGTTAAAATGATAGTTTTAATACTAACGATACTTTTAATAATAATAGTAATGATAAAAATAATAAGAACGATAATTTTATCTAAATTAATATCTTATAATATTTTAATTTCATCATGATACTCTTACTCATTATTTCCTAATCGTTTCGTTTAATAGCTTTTAATCATCTTTTATATCGTGTTCATAATAATGATAATAATAGTAATCAAAATATTTAGGTGTTACAATTATTTGTTTTAATTACACTAATATTAATAATGATAGTTACTATAATATTATTAACGATAATACTAATAATTATCTTAATGATAATATAGTAATAATAATAATAACAATAACAATAACCATTTTTAAATAATGATATATATATTAATAATGATAATAATAATAATAATACTAATAATAATAATAATAATAATAATGATAATTGGATAATAATAATAACAATACTAATTATAACTTTAACGATAATAACGATAGTAATAAAAAAACAATTTTTTAATGATAAATCCCTTTTATTGATAAAGATAATAATAATGATAATAATAAGATAAAACTAGAACGACGATAATAATAATCATTTTTAATAAAAATATCGAAAATTCACTTGATTATAACTTCTAATCCGTTCATCGAAACCATTCGATATCTAAAGGAAAAGTTCTTAATTTTTCGCTAGCTTTCCAAGGACATGCATATCTTATACCTTATCTCAACCGCAAGTGTAACTAATTCAAGATTCAACCTAACCTGTCTAAGGGCAATATCAAAAGTACAAGCATGTATAATCCTAAATACTCGAGCACTAGTCAGGGATACACTATTAGTATGTAAAAGTTAAATTATGAGTACTCACGTATCAATATTGAGATTCAATATTGCAGGAAAGGTACGTAGACGCAACGGAAATGATAAACACTATATTAACCTCACGAGCATACCCATGAACCATACTCAATCACCTCCATAGCTATAACCCATAATTTCCTGAATCCTATCCTACTCGAAAACCAATTTCGAAATCACTTGGACAACACTCCGTCGTAATATTTTATGTATACTAATAATATCTTGAAATAATACGGAGTAAATATATATATGTAAATCGATTGAGAGAGTTTAGAGAAAAATATTTTCAAGTTTCTATGAAATAATAAAACCTATTGAATTCTATTTATAATAGATTTTTGAATTATTAAAGTGAATTATTAAAGTATGAATTATTAAAGTAAATTATTAAAGTATGAATTATTAAAGTGAATTATTAAAGTATGAATTATTAAAGTGTATTATTAAAGTATAAATTATTAAAGTATGAATTATTAAAGTAAATTATTAAAGTTAAAGTAAAGTAAAAATAAAGTAAAGGTAAAGTTTAAGTATAGTAAAAGTATAAAACTATGTACGTATTATACGCGTATAAATATATATAATATTAATTTAAATCGTTATATATATTTAATAAAATAAAATATAAATATCGTTATCTTTATCATACTAGTTAAGTAATGAGTTGTCAAAAGTGGTTCTAGATATTTATAAAAGTTATATACGTTTTAATAATAAAGTTCTTTTTAAACTGAAAACGTTTTTGTACGTTTGAAACTAAATAGATCAATCGAGTCTTTATGAGATTCAATCTTCCACTATCCTTTGTCTAGTTCTCAATGATTGACAATTTGTTCTTATTTATAAATTATTTTACCATTTTCAGAATATTGTTAAAATGGAAAGATTTCTCAAATCAACGTGGGCCTTTCAACAGAGACTTGTAATCATAATTTAATATATCTGATAATTTAATCATTTGATCTTATCTTCTAATTCCATTGATAAACATTTTGAAACAGATACAATCATATAAAGTATTTAATCTAATATTTTGTTTACGTTTCAATTTATAATATATATACACATATACATATATAATCATATTCGTTTAATGGTTCGTGAATCGTTGGAACTTGGTCGAGGTTGAATGAATGTATGAACATAGTTTAAAATTCTTGAAATTTAACTTAACAAATATTGCTTATTGTGTCGGAAACATATAAAGATTAAAGTTTAAATTTGGTTGAAAATTTCCGGGTTGTCACAATATTAATACACAATAATAATAAAAATGATAAAGATTACATAAGTATATTCAATAACATAAGTTTAAACATGAATAAGTAAAAAGATAAAAACATAAAAATCATATAAATAACCAAATGGAACTAAATCAGCCTGGATATGGGTTCCAGTTCATCTCGTCAGGTGGGTTCCATTGTTGGTTATAGGTGTTCTGATAGGCTTGGTTATAGTCATACCGGTTAAAGGGTGGTCGGATATCGGGGCTGTGTGGCGGAAAATGAGCAGGTCGAGTAGGTACATAGTTATTTGGTACCTGATATGATAGCTGGCTCATGATTTGGTGCTGATGAACTAACCAGCTATCGTGTTGGCGTCGCCTATAATCCTCGTATACTCGCTCGGAGTTCCACTGCTCGTACATACTATGTCTGGCCGCGTTCGTCATTGCTTCCTCATCTATACGAACGTGGACGTCAAGAATAGCATCTCGAAAGACATCCCTAATGTCTTTCGCCTCCTCCATTTCCTCGTCTGAGCCTCTCTCTACCTGAGGATGAGATCCCTCATAGGGTACTGCTTGGTTAAGTATACTTTTCAATACCTTAGCACCCACATAAACTTTCAATCCTAAGGGCTCAACCTGTTCTCTACAAAGCTGTAATGGACCCCCTTGGTTCCTATCAACACCTAAATACTCTCCAATGAGAGTAACGAAAATACCTCCTCCTATTATACTCCCGTCCTGCATTCCCTCTACCATTTTAGATAAATAAAAAGCAACACAGTAAGGGATATTGACAAAGCTTCTAGGATCCTGAATACACTTTAGGTAGAATAAATCATGTAAGGTAATTTTTTCTTTATTGTGACCTCTCTGTGTAATCGAGTTAGCCAAAAATCTATGAATAATACGAAGCTCGGCTCTGTCAATATGTGTATAGGAGTGTCCTCCTGCTCATGTAAAAACATCAAAATGTGACATACGCCTCCAAATGGCGTCAGTGTCAAAGTTACTATCTACCCTTTCACCATAATGAATCAAATTTGTACAATCGGGTAATAGCAACTCACCAGGAGTATATATCTGTAAGGCCCTGGCCATGTCCAGCATGGACATTCTGTACATCCTACCGCCAAGGATAAACCTAAGAAATCTTCTATCATCTATTCTAACTATATTTGTATCAAGTGATACAGTACTCATCAACTCAACACACCATTCCTTATATACAAGTCTACGAATGGTAAAAAGACGTTCCCAATCTGTAAAAGAAGAACTGCCATACCTTTGTACCAAAAGCTGTCTAACACGGTCAGCTAGATAGACCGTTTCCAAAGGGGCCCAATCGATTACCCTTGGCACCTCTACATTTTTTGTTACCAATTTAAATTTGTTCCTTTGATATGTCTCGTAATCTCTCCATCTCCTATCAAATCTCAGATTAGGATGCAGAGTGTGCTCAGGAATCGTTGGGAATTCTATTGGCGGCCTCATTGGGAATACTATGAATTCATCAACAAACTGTACCGGATCATAATAAGGTATGTGCTGATCAGGCTGTTGTTGTGGTTCTTGTTGTGGTTCTTGTTCGTGTTGCATTTCTGGTTCTGGTTCTGGTGCTGGTGCTGGTCGTCTAGATGATGATGCTCCTGAACCTCCAGTATCGGCTTTCTGCAAAACACATTAAACACAAAATTTGTGCATCCAAATATGCATTAGTGTTAGCAAAATAACAACTTAAAACAATCACTATAACATGTTAAATCAAAATTAAACTTATACACATTTTCACAATTTTTCACAATTCTACACTTTTCAAATAAGCACATATGAAAATGTATACAAAATTCATAAGCATTTAACTAAAATATCATGTCAAAATAGTCATTACTAATAATTAAACAAGTCTCAAATGGAAAATATATCAAATTAATCAAGTTCATGAATTTTGGACTTAAAAAGTCCACTTTAATCTCTAAAAATCATGTTTTAAGATCAATGTTTGGATCATTTAACTATCTAAACATGTTACACTACTCAATTTAGCAATAATTCATGACAAAAATCAGCCATAACCTGTTTATATCAAAAAGCCCCAAATTGCTCAAGAACACAAACCCTAGATTTCTAAAAATTTTGAAGTTTTTGGCTTCAAATCATGTTAAATAACATCAATCTAGGTTATACATGCATAAAATACTAACAATTTAATACTAATTACACTAGAAATTAACAAAATTGCATTAGGTAAAAAATTGGTAATTATCACAAAAACTAGGAATTTATAGAGTTTAGGGGTGTAATTTTTACCATTTTGCTGAAGAATGAGAATTTAGGCATGATTAGAGAAAAAAAATGATGAATTACGGTGGATTTTGGTGAATTTTGATGAAGATTTGAGAGTATTTTCGTATATGTGTGTGTGTTTTGTGTTGGGACAGAACCGCTGAGCTGCTTGTATCAGGCCTAAAATACAGGTCCATGCGATCGCATGGCTTCAAAGGCTTAACTCCATGCGATCGCATGGAGTCCCGGGTACAGTGTTATTTTTTTTTTTAAATTAAAACCTTATAGTTTATAAAACTTATAATTAATTAAATTTTAAAAATTTGTTATCCTTTAGGAGCGAGGGTGTTTCGGATCGATGTCCTAGTCCGTCCCTCGACAAAATTTAAAAATTTGTCAATTCAAAGCGCGGTTTTAAAAGTAAAGATTTTTGGGTTTTTTAATGTTTTTGGCATACTTTAATTCAATAAGATTAAAAATAATGATAATAAAAGTTCTCGTCCCTCCCTCGGGTAAAGCAATTTCGGTTCAACGACCTAGTCTTCAACTCACGACGAATTTTAAAAATCATATTTTTAACTTAGCGAAATAAAGTAAATTTTGTTTTTAAATTCACACCAAACTTAATTAAAAATTCATATTATTAATTCACACCAAACTTATATTATATTTTTGTTTTTATACATACAAACTTATATTAAAAAGATTAATTTTTCAAATATTTACAAACTTAAATATATTGATTTTACAAAGTTCAAAATATTAATTTAATATTTATATATTAATTTTAAAAACATGGTAAAAAATAAAATTAAAAATCTTTTTGGCTTTTATCCCACTTTAATCAATCAAATATTATCAAAAATATACGCCCCTCTTTTCGGTAAAGTAATTTCGGTTCCATGACCTAATTTAACTCATGACGAATTTTTGAAATATTTTGGGTTGATTGATTAAAGATATTTATACCTTAAGAATAAACGTTAAATTTCGCAGTGATGTAATAAATTTTTGTATGATATCAATAATTTCGGTCGCCAAACCTAATTTTATTCAATACCAATTTAATACTTTATAGCGAACAATTTAGCGTTTATTGTCAAAAGGTTAAAAAATAAAAATAAAAAAAAATTAAAAACTGTACAGACTTACCTGTGAGATAGTATTCTTAGTTATATGATCTATCTCATTCATAAGATAGTCGGTTTAATTGGTTTTCCATAGCTACATAGGGGTAACCTCGAGCATTCAGTGTTTTTTCTTCTAAACATATGAACGGTCCATCTCTGCATAAAGTAACAAATTCGGTATTTGAATAGGTTTGATTATTTGAACATTTACCTCCATGTGACCATTTTCCGCATTTGTGACATCTTTCTAGGTGTCGTGCTCTTCTTTTCGCTACGGATTTTGATTTTCCTTTACCAAATTGTAACTTATTATCTTCGCATCTGGATTCTTTTCTTACTCCGTCCAATCTTTCTCTGATTACTGATACTATTTCACTCGGAAGTGTGTCATTATTACGTTTAGTGATCAAAGCGTGTAGCATTAGACCATGGTTTAGTTCACAGGCAGTCTTCATTTCGTAAAAGCCTAAAAAAAATAAAAATTCAGAATGGGGGGAGAAGACTAGTTCTGTAGGGTCTGCTAGGGAAAGACCATTCGGGTTCCATTTTCGAGAACTACACGAAAACAGAAAATCTAACTCTAACAGAAATACATATTATCCTTTAAAGACTTGATTCTCCCCACACTTAGTTAGCTGTGGTATCGAAATTGTGATTAACTTTGTTGTCTACTTCCATCGGACTATCTATGTAATGTTTAACTCTGTGACCATTAACTTTAAATTCAATTCCATTTGAATTTATTAATTCTATCATTCCGTATGGGAAAACTCTTTTGACTATGAATGGTCCAGACCATCTTGATTTCAATTTTCCAGGAAATAGCTTGAATCGTGAATTGAAAAGAAGAACTCTGTCTCCTTCTTTAAATTCTTTTGAACTTCTGATTCTTTTATCATGCCATTTCTTCATTCTTTCCTTATAGATTAATGAATTTTCGTATGCTTCATGTCTTAATTCTTCTAATTCATTTAATTGACTTAACCGTAGACGTCCAGCTTCATGTAAATCAAGATTACATGTCTTCAAAGCCCAAAATGCTTTGTGTTCAATTTCTACTGGAAGATGACATGCTTTTCTGTAGACGAGTTTAAAAGGTGTGGTTTCAATTGGAGTTTTGTAGGCTGTTCTAAAAGCCCAGAGTGCATCCTCCAATTTAATGGCCCATTCCTTCGGATTTAATCCTACGGTTTTCACTAGAATACGTTTTAAAGCTCGGTTAGTATTTTCAACTTGTCCACTTGTTTGTGGATGATATGCGGTGGAGATTTTATGAGTTACTCCATATCTTTTAAGAACTTTCTCAAGTTGATTATTACAGAAATGAGTTCCCCGATCACTTATTAAAGCTCTCGGTGTTCCAAACCTTACAAAAAAAACGTTTTAAAAAGTTGACTACAACTCGTGCATCGTTAGTTGGGAGAGCTTGTGCTTCTGCCCATTTAGATACATAATCAATGGCGACGAGAATATAGAGATTATTATGAGATTTTGGAAATGGACCCATAAAGTCAATACCCCAAATGTCAAATACTTCACATACTTGAATGACATTTCGTGGCATTTCATCACGTTGACTTATTTTTCCGGCTCTTTGACATGCATCACAGGATTTGCAAACAAGGTGTACGTCTTTGTAAATTGTAGGCCAATAGAATCCAGCATCATAAACTTTTCTTGCTGTTAGTTGAGGCCCATAGTGCCCTCCTGTTGGTCCTGTGTGACAATGGTTTAAAATTTTACTAGCTTCATCTCCAAATACACATCGGCGTATTATTCCATCTGGACAACTTTTAAACAGATGTGGATCTTCCCAGAAATAGTGTTTTATATCACTAAAGAATTTCTTTCGTTTTTGGTACGATAATCCTTTTTCAAGGAATCCACATACTAAGTAGTTTGCGTAGTCTGCAAACCATGGAATTTCATTATAATCTATCTTCAATAGATATTCATTAGAAAAGTTGTCTTGTATGGCCGATTCATTTAGAACTTCTAATTCAGGATTTTCAAGACGAGAAAGATGATCAGCGGCGAGATTTTCTGCTCCTCTTTTATCTCGGATTTCAATATCGAACTCTTGCAAGAGTAAGATCCAATGGATTAATCTTGGTTTGGCATCTTGTTTCGAAAATAGGTATCTAAGAGCAGAATGGTCGGTATAGACCACCGTTTTTGCTAGAACGAGATATGAACGAAATTTGTCAAAAGCAAAGACAATAGCAAGGAGTTCTTTTTTAGTAGTTGTATAGTTCGTTTATGCTCCTTGTAACGTCTTACTAGCATAATATATAGGTTGAAATTGTTTTTCAATCCTTTGTCCTAAAACGGCTCCCATTGGAAAATCACTTGCATCGCACATTAGTTCAAACGATAGATTCCAATTTGATGTTATCATGATCGGCGCATTAGTGAGTTTCTCTTTAAGAATATTAAAAGACTTGATGCATTCATCTGAAAAGATGAATGGAGCATCCTTTTCTAGGAGTTTATTTATAGGAGTGGCAATTTTAGAAAAATCTTTTATGAAACGTCGGTAAAAACCGGCATGCCCTAGAAAACTCCTAACTCCTCTAACATTGGTGGGATGTGGAAGTTTAGCAATTACATCTACTTTAGCTTTATCCACTTCAATTCCTTCTTTTGAAATTTTATGTCCAAGAACGATGCCTTCTTTTACCATGAAATGGCATTTCTCCCAATTAAGTACTAGATTTGATTGTTCGCATCTAGTCAGCATTCGTTCAAGATTAGCTAGACATGATTCAAATGTATCACCGAAGACTGAAAAGTCATCCATGAAAACTTCCATGCATTCTTCTATCATGTCGTGAAAAATCGCCATCATGCACCTTTGAAAGGTTGCAGGGGCGTTGCAAAGTCCAAATGGCATGCGTTTGTAAGCAAAAATACCATAAGGGCACGTGAATGTGGTTTTCTCTTGATCTTCGGGTGCTATTGGAATTTGAAAATATTCGGAAAATCCATCAAGAAAATAATAGTAACTGTTTCCGGCTAATCTTTCTAACATTTGATCAATAAAAGGTAAGGGAAAGTGATCTTTTCTGGTGGCGTCATTTAATTTTCTATAATCAATACAAACACGCCATCATGTTACAGTCCTAGTAGGAATAAGCTCATTTTTTTCATTTGTAATGACAGTCATGCCACCCTTCTTAGGCACGCATTGAACTGGGCTTACCCATGGACTATCAGAGATTGGATAAATTAAACCTGCATCTAGCAGTTTAATAATTTCTTTTTTAACTACATCTTGCATATTCGGATTTAGTCTTCGTTGGCGTTGCACATACGTTTTATGACCTTCTTCCATAAGGATTTTATGTGTGCAATACGAAGGACTTATTCCTTTAATATCATGAATCTTCCATGCAATGGCTGGTTTATGAGCTTTCAACACAGAAATGAGTTGTGATTTCTCATTTTCAGTAAGAGAAGACGATATTGTTACAGGTAATTCAGATTCACCATGTAAATAAGCGTATTCCAAATGGTTTGGAAGTGGCTTTAACTCTAATTTCGGAGGTTCTTCTATCGATGATTTATATCGATATCTGTCTTCTTCTTTTAGCATTTGAATTTCTTCTGTTGTTGGTTCATATCCATTAGCTATTAGTGTAGTTAACATTTCTGCTTCATCAATTGGTTCAGTTCCTTCTCCTAAAGAACATTCTCCTGTTCCTTGTAATTCTGGAAATTCTTCCAACAATTCTGCATGTGAATCTATAGTTTGAATATAATAACATGTATCATCTGCAGATTGCGGTTGTTGCATTGCTCTATCAACTGAAAAGGTAACACTCTCATCCTCTATACTTAGGGTCAGTTTCTTACCAAACACGTCTATCATTACTTTAGCCGTGTTTAAGAATGGTCTTCCTAATATGAGAGGAACTTGAGAATCTTCTTCCATGTCTAGAACAACAAAATCTACTGGAAATACTAAAGTACCAACTTTAACTAGCATGTTCTCCATTATCCCTCTAGGATATTTTATTGATCGATCGGCTAGTTGTATACTTATTCTTGTTGGTTTCAATTCTCCAAGGTCTAGTTTAGTGTATAGTGAATACGGCATTAAATTTATACTAGCACCTAAGTCTGCCAATGCTTCTATTGAACTAAGACTACCCAGAAAACATGGAATTGTGAAACTTCCTGGATCAGATAGTTTTTCTGGTATCTTATTCAACAGCACTGCTGAACAATTAGTATTCATAGTAACAGCCGAGAGTTCTTCCATTTTCTTTCTATTCGTGATCAGATCTTTCAAGAATTTAGCATATCTAGGCATTCCTGAAATCACATCAATGAAAGGAAGATTTACATTTATCTGTTTAAACATATCCAAGAATTTGGATTGCTCGGCTTCAAGTTTCTCTTTCTTCATTTTACTCGGGTAAGGAAGTAGTGGTTGGTATGGTTTAACATAAGGTTTAGCCTTAACTGTGTTATCTTCATTAACCTTTTCAACTACCGGTTCTTTTTCCTTATCTTGATTAGGTTGTGGTTCTTGTGGAGTAGGAATAGCTTTATCAGAAGTTACAGGTATTTCAGGTGGTTTAAGTGTTGTACCACTTCTTGTGGTAATGGCTTTAGCTGTTTCATTCCGGGGGTTTGAATTTGTATCACTAGATAAACTTCCCGGTTTTCTTTCACCTATTAACCTTGCTAGGTTACTTACTTCTTGTTCCAAGTTTTGAATAGAAGCTTGTTGATTTCTAAATGCTTGAGCATTTTGTTCATTAGTTTGTTTTTGAGATGTGAAAAACTGCGTTTGAGTTTCAACTAGCTTCGTCATCATATCTTCTAAATTCGGCTTTTTATCATCGGGTTGTGGTGGTTTGTTTTGAAAATTAGGTCTTTGCTGATTGTAAGTATTATTGGATACTTGTTGATTGTTAGGACCTTGTTAGTTGTTGTATGGAATATTTCGGTTATAATTCTGATTTTGATTGTAAATCGGTCTTGGCGGTTGATAATTATTCTGATAATTATTTCCAGGCCTTTGGTTTAGATATGAAACATTCTCTCTTTGTTCCATTGTTAATTCAATACTGAGACAATCTTTTGTCAAATGTGGTCCTCCACACTGCTCACAACTAATTCGTATTGAGTGGATATCTTTAGTCATCTTTTCCATTCGTCTCTCGACAGCATCTATCTTTGCGGAAATGGAATCTAAGTCATGGCTAGAATCGGCTCTAGCTGCTTTAGATGATCTAATGATATCTTTTTCTTGGTGCCACTCATGTGAGTGGGAAGCAGTGTTATCAATAATTTTATAAGCATCAGTTTCGGTTTTCTTCATTATGGAACCACCAGCTGCTATATCGATGTCTTTTCTTGTAGTGAGGTCGCATCCTTGGTAGAATATTTGTACTATTTGACAGGTGTCTAAACCATGTTGCGGACATCCTCTTAATAACTTTCCAAATCTTGTCCACGCCTCATATAGAGTTTCATTCGGTTTCTGTGTGAACGTAACAATTTCTCCTTGAAGTCTTACGGCTTTAGATGCCGGAAAGAATTGTTTAAGAAATTTTTCAACTAAAACGTCCCATGTATTAATCGCCCCTTCAGGTAACGATTCCAACCAATCTTTGGCTTCTCCCTTTAAAGTCCAGGGAAATAACATGAGATATATCTGTTCATCCTCCACTTCTCGGATTTTAAATAGAGTGCAGATCCTATTAAAGGTACGAAGATGTTCATTTGGATCTTCCTTCGGCGCACCACTAAATTGGCATTGATTAGTCACCATGTGTAGAATTTGTCCTTTGATTTCATAATCTGGCGCATTAATGTCAGGATGAGTAATTGCGTGACCTTGGCCAGTACATTTAGCTCTCATTCGGTCTTCCATACTTAAAGGTTCCAGATTGTCCATAATTGAATTTGTTGAATCGGAATCACTAGAGGATTCTGATTTAATGGTTCGTTCCTCAACAATCTCTGTTTGAATGATTGGTGGTTCCGGAGGAAAATTTAATGGTTCAGGATCTATGAATCGTCCCTGAATATTCTCCGGATTCTCAATTGTGAGGTCGGATTCAAAAAATGGATTATCGGAAATTTGAATTGGAGTACTTGGTCGACTGGAAGACGATTCTAAAGAAAAATCAACGGCGGTAATATTTGCTATATGTCTTGATCTAGTTACAGGTGGTGAACGTACAAAAGGTGGTGAACGTCTTGCTCGGTGCATTCACTGAATATCCTATTAGTTTTTAAAAGGAAAGAAAAAATTATATAAGTTATCCAAATAATAGACTTTTCTGATTTTGCCCACGTTTCGAATAGCCAAAAGATGCAGCAGAGAGGCAGGATTCGTTTGGTCTCAATATAATTGAGGACTGTTTTGCTCCAATAACCCGGTCCACGTACAAATCCAACTATTACTACGAACCAGAAAATTTTGACGTCTATCAATTTAACCACTTAAAATAAATTTTCGTAATTTTAAGAAATTTAGATAAGAAGTAGAATAAAAATCTACGTCCTAAAACTAGAATGGCGAGAAATAAGAAAGAAAAAGAGCGAGTCGAAAAAGGTCGAAAAAGAAAAGATCGAAAAATAAAAGAAACAGAGAATGACTATAAAACTTAAAAATACTTGACTAACCCAACCTTATTACTATCACTAACTTAAAATTATAATCGCAAATTGAGATTACTAATTGGAATGATAATTGATACATAGGTAAAAGGTGTCTAAAAATATTAAAGCTTACAAGTAAAACTATATCTCAAATGGCAATATCTTAAAAAGGTACTAAAACTTAAAAAGGCGTCGCAAAATTCTAAAGCACTTAAGTCTTAGTCTAAAGAAAAAGCCCTTAAGGAATTTTACTGCAGAGCCTAAAAATCTAGAAATAAAAATAACTATGGCAAAAACTATGAATTAAAACTAAATATGAGCGAAAAATACAAAAGTTACGCTAAAACAATTAAAAAGGGACAAAATATAAAAATATACTAAAAGTTGTAAAATTACAATTTTTATAAAAATATTATTTTTATATTAATTATTTTATAAAACTATTAATTTTACAACTTAATTAAACTAATTTAACTAAAAATACAAATTAAATAAATAACACTAAATTAAATTATATAATATATAACCCTAATTAGAGTTTAAATATAATAATAATAATTATAATTCGTAATTAATGCAGGTTGCAGTCAACTGTGGCGTGTCAGACGGGCTCATGCGATCGCATGAGTCCTAAGCTACCCGGCCATGCGATCGCATGGGCTAGGGTTTCGGGCCACAGAGTGGGCTGCTACAGTACCGGACTCGAGTTTTAATATATTTTTTTTTTTGTTTTGAATTTTCTGTTTTATATATTTATGTAATATATTTATATAAATTAAATAAAACTTATATTTTTATAAAATAAATATAAAGAAACTTTTTTAGAACTTAAATATTTAACAAACTCTTAAAAATATTTATATTTTTGTTTTTCTTTTTATATTTTAGAATATATAAAAACGTATTTTTTACAAAAGCGTATTTTAATAAAAGTAAACTAAAAATAAAAATATATTTTTTTTATATTAGCGTTGCGCTTCCGGCTTTTAAGCAAGAAAGTTCCCCGACAGCGGCGCCAAAAATACTTGATAGTTAAAGCTAAGGGGTATATAATACTATTAAATTTTACAAGGAAATACTATTAAATACGATACATTTTTACACAAGATATTTATTTATTTATTGAATGGATATACTTAAACCTTTTTACAACACTTATAGGCAGTGTACCTAATCGTACAGTAGTGTAGTTTTTAGTAAGTTCGGTTCATTCCACAGAGAATCTTTTAATCAAAGCTTAACACTATATTAGTTTAATTTATAAAAATACGAATATATATATATAAGTAATATTATTATTTTAAAGGGGGGTTTTTACCGTTTAATGACCGGTTTGTCGATTTTAAAACTTTAGTCGCAGTTAAAACCAAATGTAAAATATTAAATAAATAAAAGACTTAATTTAAAGCGTAAAGTAAATAACGATAATGAAATTGCGATAAATAAAAGTGCGATAAAATAAACTTGCGATAATTAAAAAGTACGATAATTAAAAGTGCAATTAAATACAATAACAAAAAATAAAAGTGCGATAATTAGAAGTGCAATTAAATATAAAATAAAGGAAATTAAATATGAAATAAAAGAATTATGCTTATTTAAACTTCCGTAATCATGATGTTTGACGTGTTGATTTTAGTTTTATGCCCATGGGTTAATTGTCCTTTGTCCTGGATTATTTAATATGTCCGTCTGGTTTTTGTCCATAACAGTCCATCAGTCATAAATATAAAGTGCGAGTGTCCTCGTCAAATTATCCTTATACCCGAAGTTAAAAATTCCAACTAATTGGGGACTTAAACTGTAACAAGATTTTAATACTTTGTTTAATAATTACACCAGGATATCGACTGAGTGTAACCCAAGGTTTTAATATTTTGTTATCAATTATGCCAAGTGTCCTTGTACATAATTTCACCCCTGTTTTAATAATTCTAGTGGCTATTAATCCATTCCCGTGTCCGGTTAAATGAACGATTATTCGTACATATAAATACCCCGCCCATTGTGTCCGATCGAGTGTATATGGTTATTTATAGGGACGCCCAATTGTAAATCTTTATATTAACATTAACAAACTATCATTTAGTTAAACAAATATAAAGCCCATTAATAGCCCATAGTCTAATTTCCACAAGTGTCGTTCTTTTGTCCAAACCCCAATTATGGTACAAAGTCCAATTACCCAATTTTAATATTTTTAGCCCAACATCATGATTACTTCGGATTAAATAAGCATAATAATAACTTAGCTACGAGATATTAAATTAAAAAGGTTGAACATAACTTACAATGATTAAAAATAGCGTAGCGTTACACGGACAGAATTTCGACTTACACCCTTACAACATTCGCTAACACACCCTTATTATTATAAATTAAAATTAAAATTAAAATTATAATATAAATATAAATATTATACGTTGAATGAGGAGAAGAAAAAGATATGTTTTGATGTTCACCAAGCTGCAAATTTTATAGGCATGTGGGCTGGAAAAGTGGCTCATGCGATCGCATGAGCTTTACCCTTCAAGGCCATGCGATCGCATGGCCAGCTGGAGAGGCTCACATGCCTTTGTTTTTTCTGTCGACGGTTTTTAATAATATAACATATAATATATAAATAATTATAAGAATTATTTAAATATTATATTATATTTATGTGCATAGTTGACTTGTAATTTTTAGTCCGTTGCGTTAAACGTTGAGAGTTGACTCTGGTCCTGGTTCCGGATTTTAGAACGTCCTTGCGTACAATTTAATATCTTGTACTTTGCGTTTTGAATCTTGTACTCTTGTAATTTTGAGACGTTTCTTATCAATAATTGAAACCTCTTTGATTGTCTTTTGTACTTTTGAGCTTTTTGGTCGTTTGCGTCTTCAATTCGTCGAATCTGCCTTTTGTCTTCACCTTTTATTATTTAAACGAATATCACTTGTAAATAGGACAATTGCAACTAAAAGCTTGTCTTTCTTGAGGAATAATGCTATGAAATATATGTTCGTTTTTAGCATTATCATACACTGAATGATATCTTTCATTAATCATTCATACCATCCTGAGGACATCTTAGTAATCATGGCTTGCTTTGCGTGTAAGCCTGATTAGTGACTCCTCAGCTGGAATCTTGTTTCGTCTATTCACATTAGATATTTCTTGAAAACCAGAGGTATCATGCCTATGGTTATTGATAATGCTAAAAACGAACATATATTTCATGGCATTATTCCTCAAGAAAGACAAGCTTTTAGTTGCAATTGTTCTATTTACAAGTGATATTCGTTTAAATAATAAAAGGTGAAGACAAAAGACAGATTCGGCGAATTGAAGACGCAAACAACCAAAAATCTCAAAAGTACAAAATACAATCAAAGAGGTTCCAATTATTGATAAGAAACGTCTCGAAATTACAAGAGTACAAGATTCAAAACGCAAAGTACAAGATATTAAATTGTATGCAAGGACGTTCAAAAATCCGGAACCGGGACCAGAGTCAACTCTCAACGCTCGACGCAACGGACTAAAAATTACAAGTCAACTATGAACATAAATATAATATAATATTTAAATAATTCTTATAATTATTTATATATTATATAAATAATAAAAATCCGTCGGCAAGAAAGACTCCAAAGTTGGTGAGCTGGAATTTCAAACTCCGCGACTCGCGGAGTTTGAAGGCAGAAAAGGCCGCGAGTCGCGGAGACCCCCTGAACTCAATTCCCTATAAAAGATAACGCAGTTTGATCGCAAAAATATCAATATATCCATCCATCTATCTATACGTAATATTTATATTTATAATTTATATTTTAATTTTAATCCTAATAATAAGGGTATGTTAGCGAATGTTGTAAGGGTGTAAGTCGAAATTCTGTCCGTGTAACGCTACGTTATTTTTAATCATTGTAAGTTATGTTCAACCTTTTTAATTTAATGTCTCGTAGCTAATTTATTATTATGCTTATTTAAAATGAAGTAATCATGATGTTGGGCTAATTACTAAAATTGGGTAATTGGGCTTTGTACCATAATTGGGGTTTGGACAAAAGAACGACACTTGTGGAAATTAGACTATGGGCTATTAATAGGCTTTATATTTGTTTAACTAAATGATAGTTTGTTAATTTTAATATAAAGATTTACAATTGGGCATCCCTATAAATAACCATTTACACTCGATCGGACACGATGGGCGGGATATTTATATGTACGAATAATCGTTCATTTAACCGGACACGGGAATGGATTAATAGCCACTAGAATTATTAAAACAGGGGTGAAATTATGTACAAGGACACTTGGCATAATTGTTAACAATGTATTAAAACCTTGGGTTACACTCAGTCGACATCCTGGTGTAATTATTAAACAATGTATTAAAATCTTGTTACAGTTTAAGTCCCCAATTAGTTGGAATATTTAACTTCGGGTATAAGGATAATTTGACGAGGACACTCGCACTTTATATTTATGACTGATGGACTGTTATGGACAAAAACCAGACGGACATATTAAATAATCCAGGACAAAGGACAATTAACCCATGGGCATAAAACTAAAATTAACACGTCAAACATCATGATTACGGAAGTTTAAATAAGCATAATTCTTTTATTTCATATTTAATTCCCTTTATTTTATATTTAATTGCACTTCTAATTATAACACTTTTATGTACTGTTATTGTATTTAATTGCACTTTTAATTATCGTACTTTTTAATTATCGCAAGTTTATTTTATCGCACTTTTATTTATTGCAATTTCATTATCGTTATTTACTTTACGCTTTAAATTAAGTCTTTTATTTATTTAATATTTTACATTTTGTTTTAACTGCGACTAAAGTTTTAAAATTGATAAACCGGTCATTAAACGGTAAAAACCCCCCTTTATAATAATAATATTACTTATATATATATTTGTATTTTTACAAAAGTAAACTAATATAGCGTTAAGCTTTGTTTAAAGATTTTCCCTGTGGAACGAACCGGACTTACTAAAAACTACACTACTGTACGATTAGGTACACTATCTATAAGTGTTGTAGCAAGGTTTAAGTATATCCATTCTATAAATAAATAAATATCTTGTGTAAAATTGTATCGTATTTAATAGTATTTTCTTGTAAAATATAAAGCTATTTTATATACACCTCGCATAACATCAAGTATATTTTTGGCGCCGCTGCCGGGGAACAATCTAGCTTAAAAGCCGGAAGCGTAACGCTAAATAAAAAAAAAGATTTTTATTTTTAGTTTACTTTTATTAAAATTCGCTTTTGTAAAAATACGCTTTTAATTATTCGAAAATATAAAAAGAAAAACAAAACAATAAATATTTTTAAGATTTTGTTAAATATTTAAGTTTTATAAAGTTTCTTTATTTTTATTTTATAAAAATTATAAGTTTTATTTAAATATTTTGTGTTTATTTAAAATATAAAATCAAAAACCGAAAAAAAAAAAATATATATATATATAAATCTAGTTTTAAGATTTTTATTTATAAAATTATTCAGTAGTTCTATTTTTATTTTAGTTTTTAAATATAAGTTTTTTTTATATAAGTATTTTATTTAGTTTTTAAAACAGAAAAAAAAAACGTGTCGAATTAAAAACTGTACCAGAGTTGAATTTAAGAACCCCGCGACTCGCGGAGTTTGCAGCTTCGAATACCGCAACTCGCGGAGCATCCCTGACACACGTGACAGAAACCCTAATCAGCATTAATTACGGAGTAATTATTAATTATTATTATTATTAACCCTAAATTACTTATTATTATAATTAGTTTTAAGTTTCTTTTTTATTTAATTTATATATTTAGTTAAATTAGTTTAATTAAATTGTAAAATTAATAGTTTAATAAAATAAATAATATAAAAATAATATTTTTATAAAAATTGTACTTTTTACAACTTTTTGTATATTTTTAGATTTTGTCTTTTTTTAATTATTTTAGCGTAATATTTGTATTTTTCGCTCGTATTTAGTTTTAAGATATAGTTTTTGCCATAGTTATATTTTTACTTCTAGATTTTTAGACTTTGCCGTAAAATTCCTTAAGTGCTTTTTCTTTAGACTAAGATTTAGGTGCTTTAGAATTTTGCGACGCCTTTTTAAGTTTTAGTACATTTTTAAGTTATTTCCATTTGGGATATAGTTTTACTTGTAAACTTTAATATTTTTAGACGCCTTTTACCTATGTATCAATTATCATTCCAATTAGTAATCTCAATTTGCGATTATAATTTTAAGTTAGTGATAGTAATAAGGTTGGGTTAGTCGAGTGTTTTTAAGTTCTATAAGTCATTTTTTTTTATTATTTCTTATTTTTCGACGTCTTTTATTTTTCAACCCTTTTCTTTTTCGACACGCTCTTTTTCTTTCTTATTTCTCGCTATTCTAGTTTTAGGACATAGATTTTTTTTATTCTACTTCTTATCTAAATTTCTTAAAATTACGAAAATTTATTTTAAGTGGTTAAATTGATAGACATCAAAATTTTCTGGTTCGTAGTAATAGTTGGATTTGTACGTGGACCGGGTTATTGGAGCCAAATAGTCCTCAATTATATTGAGACCAAACGAATCCTGCCCCTCTGCTGCATCTTTTGGCTATTCGAAACGTGGGCAAAATCAGAAAAGTCTATTAATTGGATAACTTATATAATTTTTCTTTCCTTTTTAAAAACTAATAGGATATTCAGTGAATGCACCGAGCAAGACGTTCACCACCTTTTGTACGTTCACCACCTGTAACTAGATCAAGACATTTAGCAAATATTACCGCCGTTGATTTTTCTTTAGAATCGTCATCCAGTCGACCAAGTACTCCAGTTCAAATTTCCGATAATCCATTTTTTGAACCCGACCTCACAATTGAGAATCCGGAGAATATTCAGGGACGATTCATAGATCCTGAATCATTAAATTTTCCTCCAGAACCACCAATCATTCAAACAGAGATTGTTGAGGAACGAACCATTAAATCAGAATCCTCCAGTGATTCCGATTCAACAAATTCAATTATGGAGAATCTGGAACCTTTAAGTATGGAAGACCGAATGAGAGCTAAACGCACTGGCCAAGGTCACGCAATTACTCAACCAGACATTAATGCGCCAGATTATGAAATCAAAGGACAAATTCTACACATGGTGACTAATCAATGCCAATTTAGTGGTGCGCCGAAGGAAGATCCAAATGAACATCTTCGTACCTTTAATAGGATCTGTACACTATTTAAAATAAGAGAAGTGGAGGATGAAAAGATATATCTCATGTTATTTCCCTGGACTTTAAAGGGAGAAGCCAAAGATTGGTTGGAATCGTTACCTGAAGGGGCGATTGATACATGGGACGTTTTAGTTGAAAAATTTCTTAAACAATTCTTTCCGGCATCTAAAGCCGTAAGACTTCAAGGAGAAATTGTTACGTTCACACAGAAACCGAATGAAACTCTATATGAGGCGTGGACAAGATTTGGAAAGTTATTAAGAGGATGTCCGCAACATGGTTTAGACACCTGTCAAATAGTACAAATATTCTACCAAGGATGCGACATCACTACAAGGAAAGACATCGATATAGCAGCTGGTGGTTCCATTATGAAGAAAACCGAAACTGATGCTTATAAAATTATTGATAACACTGCTTCCCACTCACATGAGTGGCACCAAGAAAAAGATATCGTTAGATCATCTAAAGCAGCTAGAGCCGATTCTAGCCATGACTTAGATTCCATTTCCGCAAAGATAGATGCTGTCGAGAGACGAATGGAAAAGATGACTAAAGATATACACTCAATACGAATTAGTTGTGAGCAGTGTGGAGGACCACATTTGACAAAAGATTGTCTCAGTATTGAATTAACAATGGAAAAAAGAGAGAATATTTCATACATAAACCAAAGGCCTGGAAATAATTATCAGAATAATTATCAACCGCCAAGACCGATTTACAATCAAAACCAGAATTATAACCGAAATATTCCATACAACAACCAACAAGGTCCTAGCAATCAACAAGTATCCAATAATACTTACAACCAGCAAAGACCTAATTTTCAAAACAAACCACCACAAACCGATGATAAAAAGCTAAATTTAGAAGATATGATGACGAAGCTAGTTGAAACTCAAACGCAGTTTTTCACATCTAAAAAAAAAAACTAATGAACAAAATGCTCAAGCATTTAGAAATCAACAAGCTTCTATTCAAAATCTGGAACAAGAAGTAAGTAACCTAGCAAAGTTAATAGGTGAAAGAAAACCGGGAAGTTTACCTAGTGATACAAATGCTAACCCCCGGAATGAAACAGCTAAAGCCATTACCACAAGAAGTGGTACAACATTTAAACCACCTGAAATACCTGTAACTTCTGATGGAACAATTCCTACTCCACAAGAACCATAACCTGAACAAGATAAGAAAACAGAACCGGTAGTTGAAAAGTTTAATGAAGATAACACAATTAAGGCTAAACCTTATGTTAAACCATACCAACCACTACTTCCTTACCCGAGTAAAATGAAGAAAGAGAAACTTGAAGCCGAGCAATCCAAATTCTTGGATATGTTTAAACAGATAAATGTAAATCTTCCTTTCATTGATGTGATTTCAGGAATGCCTAGATATGCTAAGTTCTTGAAAGATCTAATCTCAAATAGAAAGAAAATGGAAGAACTCTCGGCCGTTACTATGAATGCTAATTGTTCAGCAGTGCTGTTGAATAAGATACCAGAAAAATTATCTGATCTAGGAAGTTTCACAATTCCATGTTTTCTGGGTAGTCTTAGTTCAATAGAAGCATTGGCAGACTTAAGTGCTAGTATAAATTTAATGTCGTATTCACTATACGCTAAACTAGACCTTGGAGAATTGAAACCAACAAGAATAAGCATACAACTACCCGATCGATCAATAAAATATCCTAGAGAGATAATGGAGAACATGCTAGTTAAAGTTGGTACTTTAGTATTTCCAGTAAATTTTGTTGTTCTGGACATGGAAGAAGATTCTCAAGTTCCTCTCATATTAGGAAGACCATTCTTAAACACGGCTAAAGCAATGATAGACGTGTTCGGTAAGAAATTGACCCTAAGTATAGAGGACGAAAGTGTTACCTTTTCAGTTGATAGAGCAATGCAACAACCGCAATCTGCAGATGATACATGTTATTATATTCAAACTATAGATGCACATGTAGAATTATTAGAAGAATTTCTAGAATTACAAGGAACAGGAGAATGTTCTTTAGGAGAAGGAACTGAACAAATTGATGAAGCTGAAATGTTAGCTACACTAATAGCTAATGGATATGAACCAATAACAGAAGAAATTCAAATGCTAAAAGAAGAAGACAGATATCGATATAAATCATCGATAGAAGAACCACTGAAATTAGAGTTAAAGCCACTTCCAAACTATTTGGAATACGCTTATTTACATGGTGAATCTGAATTATCTGTAATAATATCGTCTTCTCTTACTGAAAATGAGAAATCACAACTCATTTCTGTGTTGAAAGCTCATAAACCAGCCATTGCATGGCAGATTCATGATATTAAAGGAATAAGTCCTTCGTATTGCACACATAAAATCCTTATGGAAGAAGGTCATAAAATGTATGTGCAATGCCAACGAAGACTAAATCCGAATATGCAAGATGTAGTTAAAAATGAAATTATTAAACTGCTAGATGCAGGTTTAATTTATCCAATCTCTGATAGTCCATGGGTAAGCCCAGTTCAATGCGTGCCTAAGAAGGGTGGCATGACTGTCATTACAAATGAAAAAAATGAGCTTATTCCTACAAGGACTGTAACAGGATGGCGTGTATGTATTGATTATAGAAAATTAAATGACGCCACTAGAAAAGATCACTTTCCCTTACCTTTCATTGATCAAATGTTGGAAAGATTAGCCGGAAATAGTTACTATTGTTTTCTTGATGGATTTTCCGGATATTTTCAAATTCCAATAGCACCCGAAGATCAAGAGAAAACCACATTCACGTGCCCTTATGGTACTTTTGCTTACAAACGCATGCCATTTGGACTTTGCAACGCCCCTGCAACCTTTCAAAGGTGCATGATGGCGATTTTTCACGACATGATAGAAGAATGCATGGAAGTTTTCATGGATGACTTTTCAGTCTTCGGTGATACATTTGAAACATGTCTAGCTAATCTTGAACGAATGCTTATTAGATGCGAACAATCAAATCTAGTTCTTAATTGGGAGAAATGCCATTTTATGGTTAAAGAAGGCATCGTTCTTGGACATAAAATTTCAAAAGAAGGAATTGAAGTGGATAGAGCTAAAGTAGATGTAATTGCTAAACTTCCACATCCGACCAATGTTAGAGGAGTTAGGAGTTTTCTAGGGCATGCTGGTTTTTACCGACGTTTCATAAAAGATTTTTCTAAAATTGCCACTCCTATGAATAAACTCCTAGAAAAGGATGCTCTATTCATCTTTTCAGATGAATGTATCAAAACTTTTAATATTTTTAAAGAGAAACTCACTAATGCGCCGATCATGATAACACCAAATTGGAATCTACCATTTGAACTAATGTGCGATGCAAGTGATTTTGCAATGGGAGCCGTTTTAGGACAAAGGATTGAAAAACGATTTCAACCTATATATTATGCTAGTAAGACGTTACAAGGAGCACAAACAAATTATACAACTACTGAAAAAGAACTCCTTGCTATTGTCTTTGCTTTTGACAAATTTTGATCATATCTCGTTCTAGCTAAAACGGTGGTCTATACCGACCATTCTACTCTTAGATACCTATTTTCGAAACAGGATTCCAAACCAAGATTAATCCGTTGGATCTTACTCTTACAAGAGTTTGATATTGAAATCCGAGATAAAAAAGGTGTAGAAAATCTCGCCGCTGATCATCTTTCTCGTCTTGAAAATCCTGAATTATAAGTTCTAAATGAATCGGCCATACAAGACAACTTTCCTGATGAATATCTATTGAAGATAGATTATAATGAAATCTCATGGTTTGCAGACTATACAAACTACTTAGTTTATGAATTCCTTGAAAAAGGATTGTCGTACCAAAAACGAAAGAAATTCTTCAGTGATATAAAACACTATTTCTGGGAAGATCCACATTTATTTAAAAGTTGTCCCGATGGAATAATACGCCGATGTGTATTCGGAGATGAAGCTAGTAAAATTTTAAACCATTGTCACATAGGACCAAGAGGAGGGCATTATGGGCCTCAACTAACAGCAAGAAAAGTTTATGAAGCTGGATTCTATTGGCCTACAATTTACAAAGACGCACACCTTCTTTACAAATCCTGTGATGCATGTCAAAGGGCCGGAAAAATAAGTCAACGTGATGAAATGCCACAAAATGTCATCCAAGTATGTGAAGTATTTGACATTTGGGGTATTGACTTTATGGGTCCATTTCCAAAATCTCATAATAATCTCTATATTCTCGTAGCCATTGATTATGTATCTAAATGGGCGGAAGCACAAGCTCTCCCAACTAACGATGCACGAGTTGTAGTCAACTTTTTAAAACATCTTTTTTCAAGGTTTGAAACGCCGAAAGCTTTAATAAGTGATCGGGGTACTCATTTCTGTAATAATCAACTTGAGAAAGTTCTTAAAAGATATGGAGTAACTCATAAAATCTCCACTGCTTATCATCCACAAACAAGTGGACAAGTTGAAAATACCAACCGAGCTTTAAAACGTATTCTAGAGAAAACCGTAGGATCAAATCCGATGGAATGGTCCATTAAATTGGAGGATGCACTCTGGGCTTTTAGAACAGCCTACAAAACTCCAAATGGAACCACACCTTTTAGACTTGTTTATGGAAAAGCATGTCATCTTCCAGTAGAAATTGAACACAAAGCATTTTGGGCTTTGAAGACATGTAATCTTGATTTACATGAAGCTGGACGTCTACGGTTAAGTCAACTAAACGAATTAGAAGAATTAAGACATGAAGCATACGAAAATTTGTTAATCTATAAGGAAAGAACGAAGAAATGGCATGATAAAAGAATCAGAAGTTTAAAAGAATTTAAAGAAGGAGACAGAGTTTTTCTTTTCAATTCACGATTCAAGCTATTTCCTGGAAAATTGAAATCAAGATGGTCTGGACCATTCATAGTCAAAAGAGTTTTCCTATACAGAACGATAGAATTAATAAATTCAAATGGGATTGAATTTAAAGTTAATGGTCACAGAGTTAAACACTACATAGATAGTCCAATGGAAATTGACAACGAAGTTAATCACAATTTCGATACCACAGCTAACTAAGTGTGGGGAGAATCAAATCTTTAAAGGATTTTATGTATTTCTGTTAGAGTTAGATTGTCTATTTTCGTGTAGTTCTCGAAAATGGAACCCGAATGGTCTTTCCCTAGCAGACCCTAAAGAACTAGTCTTCTCCCCCCATTCTTAATTTTTATTTTTTTTAGGTTTTTACGAAATGAAGACTGCCTGTGAACTAAAACATGGTCTAATGCTACACGCTTTGATCACTAAACGTAATAATGACAGACTTCCGAGTTAAATAGTATCAGTAATCAGAGAAAGATTGGACGGAGTAAGAAAAGAATCCAGATGCGAAGATAATAAGTTAAAATTTGGTAAAGGAAAATCAAAATCCGCAGCGAAAAGAAGAGCACGACACCTAGAAAGATGTCACAAATGCGAAAAATGGTCACATGGTGGTAAATGTTCAAATAATCAAACCTATTCAAATACCGAATTTGTTACTTTATGCAGAGACGGACCGTTCATATGTTTAGAAGAAAAAACACTGAATGCTCGAGGTTACGCCTATGTAGCCTTGGAAAACCAATTAAACCGACTATCTTATGAATGGGATAGATCATATAACTAAGAATACTATCTCACAGGTAAGTCTGTACAGTTTTTATTTTTATTTTTATTTTTAACCTTTTGATAATAAACGCTAATTTATTCCTATAAAGTATTAAATTGGTATTGAATAAAATTAGGTTTGGCGACCGAAATTATTGATATCATTCAAAAATTTATTACATCACTGCGAAATTTAACGTTTATTCTTAAGGTATAAATATCTTTAATCAATCAACCCAAAATATTTTAAAAATTCGTCATGAGTTAAATTAGGTCTTGGAACCGAAATTACTTTACCGAAAAGAGGGGAGCATATTTTTGATAATATTTGATTGATTAAAGTGGGATAAAAAGCCAAAAAGATTTTTAATTTTATTTTTACCATGTTTTTAAAATTAATATATAAATCTTAAATTAATATTGTAAACTTTGTAAAAACAATATATTTAAAATTGTAAATATTTGAAAAATACAATATAAGTTTGGTGTGATTTTATAATATGAATTTTTAAATTAAGTTTGGTGTGAATTTTTAATTTTTAAAATAAGAATTTTTAATTTTATGCATTTCAAATTTTAAGTTTGGTGTGAATTTTTAATATTAATTTTGAATTTTATGTATTTTTATTTTAAGTTTGGTGTGAATTTAAAAACAAAAATTTACTTTATCTCATTAAGTTAAAAATATGATTTTTAAAATTCGTCGTAAGTTGAAGACTAGGTCGTTGAACCGAAATTGCTTTACCCGAGGGAGGGACGAGAACTTTTATTATCATTATTTTTAATCTTATTGAATTAAGGTATGCCAAAAACATTTAAAAAAAAAACCCCAAAAATCTTAACTTTTAAAACAATTGCTACAAAAAGACAAATTTTAAAATTTTGTCGAGGGACGGACTAGGACATCGATCCGAATCGACCTCGTCCTAAATAACAAAGGAAAACAAAATTTTAAATTTATTAAATAATTGTTTTATAAGTTAATCTTTTATATATAAAAAAAAAAAATTCAAACGCCGCGACTCGCGGAGTTTGAAGGATAAAAACACCGCGACTCGCGGAGTTCCAAAAATACAGAAAAAAATAAAAGGGCCGAACAGATCAGTCTGCACACTACCACACCCATTTTTCTGCGAAAATACACGAAAAATAACTCTCAAAATCGAATTTTTTCACCGAAAATCATCAAATCTTTTACTAAAATCATGTTGAGAAGGATGCTATCAAGGAATTACTCAAGAAAAACGGTAAATTTCTACACCTAAACACCATTTAATCCGAAAATTAGTGTTCTTGAGCAATTTTATACCCAATTTGATTTTGATGCTTTTTAGTGTAATTATGCTTAAACTGCTTATGTATTATGCTTGTATAACCTAGATTGATGCTATTTAACATGATTAGGAGCCTTAAACTTCAAATTTTGAGTAATCTAGGGTTTGTGTTCTTGAGCAAATTTGGGGCTTTTGATATAAACAGGTTATGGCCGATTTTTGTCATGAATTGTTGCTAAATTAAGTAGTGTAACATGTTTAGGTAGTTAAATGATCCAAACTTTGAGCCTAAACATGATTTTGAGAATTAAAGTGGACTTTTTCAAGTCTAAAATTCATGAACTTGATTTTTGAGAGATAATGTCATTTGAAACTTGTTTAATTGCTAGTAATGATTATTTTGACATGTTATTTGAGTTGAATGCTTATGAACTTGGCGAACATTTTCGTATATGCTTATTTAAAAAAGTGTAGATTTGATGAAAATATGAAAATGAGCTTAAGTTTGATATAAATTGATCATGTTATTGTAATTATTTTGATTGATGATTTTGCTGACACTAATGCATATTTGGATGCACAAAAATTGTGTTTGATGTGTTTTGCAGACTGAAAGGGGTGAATCTTCATCCCAAGCTCGCAATGCTCCTGCTGAGAATACGGAACAACAGGAGGTAGATAACTACTACAAACAAGATATACCTCATCCAGTCATGACATTTTCTGATATGCACTTGGAAGATTTGCACCCGAACTTGAGATTTGACAGACTTTGGATAGATTATCCAAAATACCAAAGGGGTTTGCATACTCTTCATTCTAAAGCTGTTGAAGTACCTAGGGTCATAGAATGGGGACCATTAGAAGCTGTAGAATTGGCCGGGTCAATTAGGGAATTACTTGCACAGAGGTATGGTAATTCTACTTTTAACGATTGGGTACGGTTATTCAACATGCGTAGACCTGTATATAAAGTATGGTGTGAAGAATTGTTGTATAGTATAGAATTAAATGATCAGGTAGCTAGTTTAACCGATCGATCTTTTATTAGATTTTTGTTAGGAGGTTCGATGCGCCACATGTCTTTACTAGACATGGCTCAGGCTTTACGTATATATACGCCTGAGGAGTTAGCATCTGCCGATTGTAGAGGGTTGATACTAAATGGTAGAAAGATAGACGAAAATTTTGATAGGAATGGTGTATGGAGTCAAATGACTAGCCATCACCGATTTAAAGGGAGAAATTACTCTTATTTGGATATAGATAGAGCTGAATTAAGAGTAATTCATAGGTTTTTAGCCAATTCGATTACACAACGAGGTAAGAACAAGGAAAAGGTAAATGAACAGGATTTGTTTTACCACATGTGTATTCGAGACCCACAAAGCGCTGTAAATATACCTTATTGTGTGGGTTATTATTTATCAGCTATGGTTAGGGGGATGAGACCGCATAGCATAATAGGAGGTGGTATATTTATTACTTTGATTGCTGAATATCTCGGTGTTGATATAAGTCGGGGGGGATTACTAATCGAAGAACCAGAACCCCGAGATACAATAGGTTTAAATGTATACCATGGTGCGAAAGTTTTGAAGAGGCGAAATAACGCCGCAGTACGATATAATGGTAGACATTCACAGGTTGAGAGAAACCAACAGCAAGGTAATGTAGGAGGGGGAAATGAAATGGCAGAAATGCAAAGGTTTATAGCTTTACAAGAGTATGAAAATGCTAGACATAGAGCATTTGAAGATTGGCAAGTTCATCAAAACCAAATCATAGCTTATTGCCAACATATAGGGAGAAACTATATTCCTACTCCATCGCCCATATTCCCTCCCTGGTCTATGGAGATCCAACCACCGTATCCTACGTATAACCCAGTCGAAGCAATTTATAACACATATGGTTATGCATGGAACCCCTACTGGTATCAGTATCATCCCTAGTCTACTTAGTTTTATTTATTTTATAATTTGTAATATTGATACATTTAATACTTATGTTGGAATTGTATTAGTTTTTATAATTTACAAATTTTTATTTTTAGATTTTAATAATGTTTGAATGTGGGGTAATATACCAAACTTCAAAAATATGTATATATGTTTGCAGTTTATCTTATGTACACAACAGGGTAAAATAACGCATTTTCAAAGACTGGCATTAAGTTCAGCAAAAACAACTAATTTTGACGACAAGATGCAAAATAAATGTGATATAACAACAAGACGGAATGAACAAATGATATGCACCATTTATCATTCAGCAAACAAACGCCAATATGTTTGGAAACTTTGGTAAAAATTTTAAATTGTTACTGATTTCTTGCAAATGAGGGCATTGCAAGATCTTAAGTGTGGGAAGGGGTTAAATTCTTTCGGATTTTTAAAATTTTTATCTTAAACACTTGGTTACCATTAAAAATACTAGTAAAGCAGTAGTTGTATTAGAATCTAGTGCTCTCTGATAATAAAGAACAGCCCTAGTCTTATATACTGACTACCCAATTCTAGTAAAATTTTTCAAAATTTTCAACTAAATGAACTCAAAATCATGTTTATACATATTTATGAACGATAAAACTAGGTGTTAACACCGAAATTATTGTTACATTGGAAAGGACATAAATTGAGAAACAAACCAAAATGTTAGAATTCATTTAAAATGGAATAGAGGACAATAAAAATGCAAATAAAAGAAAATAAAAGCCAAGTGTGGGAAAATTTACCAAGTTATTTTAAACATATATCACATATTTTTGTACAAATAATTGAAAATACTTTTGCTTTGGACTAAACTAAAAAGTTTTATCTGATTTACTGTAAGAAAGATGGATCTACACGATGAATCAATTCCATCATTAAAAGGAAGTAAAGTCTTCCGAAAAAGAAACGCGCTTCTTGATTTAGGTCATGAAGTTGTCGTCCAGACCAGCTGTAGGTTGACGAAAAATCTAGAAAAGTCATCTCTAAAATCAGCAGGAAATCCACGGACCTCAGCATTAAACAGGGTCGCCAAGTGGTCAGATTTATCCTAACCATGAGAAGGATTTATCTCGTAAAATGGGGGGGGCACCGTGCAAATTAGCTGGATAAGACTAATGAATCAGATCCCCAGAAAGGATAATCTCCTTAAAAGATCAAAAATCAGCTTTTAAGCCTGATATTACTCAATCCTTGAGATTGACCTTAAAGATTGAGAATTACAAACTCATGGAATTTAATGATATCTAAACTCGAGCCTGAACGAGAAAATATTTTGATCAAAATTACAAACCGATTTGTTTTCTAAAAACCCATTTTCAATGCGTTCATTACCATTGAACGTAAAATCCTAGGAATTCACCTGGAATTCATTAGGTCACCTGAACCAAATCGGGTGTCAACCGTAAGAACGGTGGTTGAATAGCATGGTCGAAGACAGGACCTTGTGCCAGACCGAAAAATCATAAGGGTGAGCTTTACTATTGCTCCTACAATGGATAGTAATTGCGTCCGACACGTTATAGACCATAATTAAAAGCAAGTCACGGGACATTGCCTTAACAGTTGCTTGTTCATCGCTTTCCTTTACAACCGGACGGTAGTTTATCGAAAGGTAATATACGGAACAAGTGAACTGGACGTGTTGCTTTCCTAATACAGGGTTAGCAAGTGGGTGACACAAAACCGCAAGTTTTGAGCTAAAATTTTCAAATCTGAAACCCACCAAACCCACAAAAATAATTTGCAAACACCGGTGAAGGGTTATTCCGGAAAACTTATCTAGGGTAAAAGCCAGATTAAAATTTTCAAAAGATCAAATGTTTTCATAAAGATTCAATTTCCTTAATGGATCTAAATTTTATAGTCATGTGAGACTGTAAACCATATCGTTACTACCATTGTTTATACCGCCGTATAGAAATCACTGATGTACAAAGTGTGAAGAATAAAGAAGTGATTCTAGTATTTCAAGACTATATTGCTTGAGGACAAGCAACGCTCAAGTGTGGGAATATTTGATAATGCTAAAAACGAACATATATTTCATAGCATTATTCCTCAAGAAAGACAAGCTTTTAGTTGCAATTGTTCTATTTACAGGTGATATTCGTTTAAATAATAAAAGGTGAAGACAAAAGACAAATTCTACGAATTGAAGACGCAAACGACCAAAAAGCTCAAAAGTACAAAATACAATCAAAGAGGTTCCAATTATTGATAAGAAACGTCTCGAAATTACAAGAGTACAAGATTCAAAACGCAAAGTTCAAGATATTAAATTGTACGCAAGGACGTTCGAAAATCCGGAACCGGGACCAGAGTCAACTCTCAACGCTCGACGCAACGGACTAAAAATTACAAGTCAACTATGCACATAAATATAATATAATATTTAAATAATTCTTATAATTATTTATATATTATATAAATAATAAAAATCCTTCGGCAAGAAAGACTCCAAAGTTGGTGAGCTGGAATTTCAAACTCCGCGACTCGCGGAGTTTGATGGCAGAAAAGGCCGCGAGTCACGGAGACCCCCTGAACTCAATTCCCTATAAAAGCAAACGCAGTTTGATCGCAAAAATATCAATATATCCATCCATTTATCTATACGTAATATTTATATTTACAATTTATATTTTAATTTTAATTTTAATTTTAATCCTAATAATAAGGGTATGTTAGCGAATGTTGTAAGGGTGTAAGTCGAAATTCTGTCCGTGTAACGCTACGCTATTTTTAATCATTGTAAGTTATGTTCAACCTTTTTAATTTAATGTCTCGTAGCTAAGTTATTATTATGCTTATTTAAAACGAAGTAATCATGATGTTGGGCTAATTACTAAAATTGGGTAATTGGGCTTTGTACCATAATTGGGGTTTGGACAAAAGAACGACATTTGTGGAAATTAGACTATGGGCTATTAATAGGCTTTATATTTGTTTAACTAAATGATAGTTTGTTAATTTTAATATAAAGATTTACAATTAGGTGTCCCTATAAATAACCATTTACACTCGATCGGACACGATGGGCGGGATATTTATATGTACGAATAATCTTTCATTTAACCGGACACGGGAATGGATTAATAGCCACTAGAATTATTAAAACAGGGGTGAAATTATGTATAAGGACACTTGGCATAATTGTTAACAAAGTATTAAAACCTTGGGTTACACTCAGTCGACATCCTGGTGTAATTATTAAACAAAGTATTAAAATCTTGTTACAGTTTAAGTCCCCAATTAGTTGGAATATTTAACTTCGGGTATAAGGATAATTTGACGAGGACACTCGCACTTTATATTTATGACTGATGGACTGTTATGGACAAAAACCAGACGGACATATTAAATAATCCAGGACAAAGGACAATTAACCCATGGGCATAAAACTAAAATCAACACGTCAAACATCATGATTACGGGAAGTTTAAATAAGCATAATTCTTTTATTTCATATTTAATTCCCTTTATTTTATATTTAATTGCACTTCTAATTATAACACTTTTATTTACTGTTATTGTATTTAATTGCACTTTTAATTATCGTACTTTTTAATTATCGCAAGTTTATTTTATCGCACTTTTATTTATTGCAATTTCATTATCGTTATTTACTTTACGCTTTAAATTAATTCTTTTATTTATTTAATATTTTACATTTTGTTTTAACTGCGACTAAAGTTTTAAAATCGACAAATCGGTCATTAAACGGTAAAAACCCCCCTTTATAATAATAATATTACTTATATATATATTTGTATTTTTACAAAAGTAAACTAATATAGCGTTAAGCTTTGTTTAAAGATTTTCCCTGTGGAACGAACCGGACTTACTAAAAACTACACTACTGTACGATTAGTTATACTGCCTATAAGTGTTGTAGCAAGGTTTAAGTATATCCATTCTATAAATAAATAAATATCTTGTGTAAAATTGTATCGTATTTAATAGTATTTCCTTGTAAAATATAAAGCTATTTTATATACACCTCGCATAACATCAGTTATCTTTCGAAATTTAAAGTCGGTAACATATCTAACAAACACAAGCCATGAATCAAACTACATGGTTGTGATCTCCAAGTACTTCTCTCTGATTGTCTGCCCTAGTATGGCGACATAATCACTCAAAGATTTTAAATAAGCTTAGTAATGTTCATAGCACATTTCAGGTATCTGATTTACTGATATGCTTGTAACATCACAATCCCTTTTGAGAAAAACCTAGTCAGGTGACACTCATATTATTCCTTTGAACGACCTCCACATTGATAATAAGATGCACTTCAAAGAAGAACCTGTAAAAGTTAAGATTCAAACGCTTAGAACTGGGCAATATTTCTATAGAACGAACCCGTTGGAATTCACGTAGAGGCCCCGAGTATACCTGGGAACGTGAAAACCGGATGAAGTGGGAATATCCTCATCTATTCTCAAACGTTGATGCATTCGAGAAGTCTTACTGAAACTTTGGGATGAAGTTTAAATTAACGGGGAGGTACTATAATAACCCTCATTTTTCCTTCATGAAATGGCAGAAATGCCCTTAGGGTTCAATGTTTGATTGGATATTTTAACTAGGATTGTTATTCGAGTAACTAATACTAAAACCCTAATGTTATTTAAAACCCTACACCTAACCCTATGCATTTAATATTTAATATTAAACCCTAACTCTAATACTAAATTAACAATACAAACTATATGTAATAAATTAAATTTGACATTTATATAAATTAAAAACTAAGCAGAACTAAGTAAGAATTTATAAAAGTTAGGGACTAATAAATAAATAAAATGTATATAAATAAATGTAATCTTAATAATAATAATAATAATAACTTTAATAATAAAAAAATATATATAAATGTAGTAAGTGCCGTATATATATATATATATATATATATATATATATATATATATATATATATATATATATATATATATATATATATATATATATATATATATATATATATATATATATATATATAAATGTATATATGTAAATAATTTCGGTTAGTAAAAAAAAAGGGGGAAATAACTTAATCACTAAGTTAACCACTAATCATAATCTAATCCTAATTCCTAACCCTTTTATCTTAAGAAAACCTTGATCTTTAAGTACTTCTAATGGGATTAGGACTTCCAAAACTCATCTATAAAAGACTCATGATTTTTCCTTATTGTGTCTCACAAAATAAATCCCAAAAACTCCCTCCATTCCCTGCTAATTGTCGACAGGATTGGACAGCCCTTCTCCCTCCTCTTTGTCGACTAAAAACACCCATCCAACCCCTAATGCAGTCGACAAAATAACCCATCAAAACAGCCTGTAATTCGTCATCTTCTGCAGCCTGTTTTCCTGTCTGCTATTCAGCTTTCTGCAGCCTGTTTTCTTGCTTGTTGTCGTGATCAAACATCCCCAAAAGTTCCAAGTTTGCTGTGTCTGTTTCTGCTGTTATCTGTAAAACAAGGACAGCCCAAAAATCATGTAAGTTTGCTTCAATCTTGCTATTTTATTCGATCCACAACAGGCCAATTAAGTTTGATAAATTGTTGTTTGTTATTCTGTCTTCCTGTCGTGGACCAACAGTCCAAAAACAATCCATATTGCTGCTAAACTTGCTGCTGTGTGTTCCTGGGTTCTGCCAAGTTGAATCTGACCCAACAGACCCTTGTTTGGGTCGTGTGAACTGCTGTTGCTGCTTCTGTTTTCTGTTTCTGAATTCGAACCAGAACCATCACCAATCCCACTCCTAATCTTGCATAAGGTAGCTCTTTAAACCCTAGTTAATCTCACTTAAACCTTTTGGATAATAATTACATGTATTAAGGAAAAAGGTTTATGATTTTATGTTAAGGCTAAATATAACCTATAATGAATAATGATAAGAATTGGATCATGTATTATATTAATAAGTAGTTATGATTTTATGTAGGAGTATGATTATGAAGTACTAATAAATTGCTAAGAATAAGGATGATGGTTAATGATAGGAGTTTATGATTATGATTAATGTTAATAAGTTAGTTAAATAAATATAAGATTAAAGTTATTAAGTTATGATGCTCATAAAACTAGTTTGATAAGTTAAAGCTTATGATTTTATGTAAGCTAGATAATGATAATAGTTATAAGATTATTATTATTAGTAAAAAAAGATAATGGTGATGATAATAAAAAAAAGTATGAACTAGTTAAAGAGCATGGTTAGGGTTGGTTGAATGAGTATGATATAGATAGTGATTATGATTATTATGATTAGGGTTTAGATATGATTATTGGAATAAATAAAGATTGTGATTAAAAGATTTAGGTTATGAATATGAATAAGAAGTTTATGGTTTAATGTGTTAAGTTAATAAGCTATTTAATAATAATAGACGAAGAGTATGATCATGAGTTAGATTATGAATTATGATTATGTATATATAAGTAAAGAGTTAGAATATTTGATTAAAGTTTGATTATTAAAGATTAGGGTTGACGAATATTGTATGATTAATGTTGCTAGGTTAAGTTTATGATAAAAGGTTATGATTATGGATTAGTAAAGTAATTATGATCATGGTGTACGTGCATGCATGCATGCATACGTACGTATGTGCATGTATACACTGTATGTATATGTGTGTGTGTATATGCAAATATATACATAAGTGTATATGTATGTGTATATATGTATGTACATGTACGTTTGTGTATGTGTGAATGTGTATAAGTATCATCTATATATTATAAGAATTACAAAAGATGATAAGTAGTTATGTATATATATACGTATCATTTTACACTTATGTATATGTAACACCTACACCTAATATATATATATATATATATATATATATATATATATATATATATATATATATATATATATATATATATATATATATATATATATATATATATATATCATATAGTTATGAACACATACATGTATAATAATAAATAAAGAATATATATGTATGTATCACATAGATATAATTATACACGTAACATATTATGATAAGATACATAATAGTTGATTAAAGTAAATAATAATACTATTATTAGTATAACCTATACACCTAATTATATAGTAACACTTAATAACACTAAGTATATTATCACTCATATGAATATAACTTTTTTCGAGAACGGTCACTGTTAATATAGTTTGCTATATTAATAAACAAATTTTATGTCTATTAGACATTAACTAATCGAACATAATATCTCTAGGTTGAGGTCTCCGATTACATACTCCGTTCTTACTACTCGCGTGGACTTTCTTGCTTGTTACTAAGGTGAACTTCATTGCCCCACTTTTTAACTATCTTTATATACTTGTTTTGAACTTTTGGGGTGAGACACATGCTTGCTTTCAAACTGTTTTACGCTTAGACACAAGTACTCAAACTTTATTTTGATTAGTTCAAACTGTGCTAACATGCTTTGAGTCATGCTTAATCCCTACCATGATATCGTTAATTACTGGAATTTGGTAAGCTTAGTTATTGTGATAGCGCTATTGAGGGTGACTTCTCTATCCGGATGACCGCTGGTCAATGGATACATAATAACGATGAACGACACGAACGTGATGTGTTTAGGGTAACTTATGGTTAGTATCGATATCATATACACCAACACTACTACCGAACTGATTAAACTTTATAATTAAATCTTGTGGTCTAAAAACTTATTATAATTGTTAAACCTATGTTGTTCACTCAACCATTTTGGTTGACACTTTAAGCATGTTTTGTCTCAGGTACTTAGATACTTTGCTTCCGCTGTAGAACTCTGCTGTTACTTAGAAGTCAAGCCGAGCACTGGGACCAGAGTTAACATCTGCGTCAATGGTGATTTTGACGGGGTGTTACACATGGGTTTTAATCCTTTTGAGCTTTAATTTTTTTGAGCTCATTTTTTGACACATGTTTTATGAGTGGGCAGGAGTAGTATATGAGACAAGTATACCATTTTAACTTATATAACAACCACTTTTAACTTATATAACAACCGCTTGCAATATGAATTGTAAATTAAGATATCATACAAAACAAAGTTTCACATGATTATTAACAACCGCTTGTAATATTATTCTTTGTTGAGCGTACCTCTCAGACGGAAAAAAAATACACAATCAACCCCCTTTTTTTTAATTCTTTTATTTTTTAAGTTCAATTAATCTACCATTAATCGATCAAAATCAGTTCGCAGTGAAGCGCGAACTTTTTTACCCATTATACTAATATATAGGATGAGCATTTCCACTGTTCACAAGGGCAATTCTGTCCATTTACATCGTTTTTCACCTAATTACAACTATGCCACAAACACTACACCCTCCACTACCACCTACCTCCGACCACCACCACTCAATGAGCAAAGGAGCATTAAAAATAATAATAACTAGATCCAAACCAAACATAACAATTTCTGGAAAGTAACGCAAACTAAAAACATTGAACCAAAGCCAATCTACCCATCAAAATGAAACACGAAAAAACAGACATCCCAAGCCAACAGAGACAGCAACCTCCATAGCGAACTCAAATGTCATCGTTAAAAATTTATTTAGCTCGGTCCCAGGAACCTTACGACCTATGCCTTTTTTTGATTTCGAGAACACAGTGGAGATTATGAGCATGGCCTCAACTTTATCACACTTGAAGTCCTTCATCACCGATTCAAAAAACCGAGTGCCTTTGCTCGATAAGGATCCGTGACTAACCTTCATCATGCTTCTTCGATTTATGAATACCATCAAGATTGGATAACATGAATGAACAATTTTTTAATTTAAGAGTTATTAATTGTAAAATCTTCAACATCAATCTAGTACTCATAATGCGTTGAATCACAATTAAAAGAAAATCTTCATCAAATTATAGATGTACACCAACCCATCAATTCTTTATTCACGACATTGTAGAGTGTAACATATCTAATCTAACAAATCTTAATTTGTAAACTTACTTTTTCCCATTGCAAATATTGATCAGTAACTTCACTGCAGGCTTAAACTTCCATTTGCTCATATTCCTTTGTTCATTTCAGACTTAAACTTTGGTACGATGACATAAGTTGTTGATTTATATCGTTTAACAGTTGCTCCTTTTTCTGACTTCACTTAAACGTACATACTTTGGTTTCGTTTTCTACTTTTGCTCGATAAGACTAACATTTTTGAATTTACATTTGATAGTCACAATCATATACTATATACTATTATACATTCATATTCATATCATATCACAAATGTCATATACTTATGCTTAATTAACTTTTAATCTACAGTCAAAATTTTGAATCACTATTCAGATCATCAATAATACATACATACATACATACATACATACATACATACATACATACATACATACATACATGTTAGTGCATATTTTGTAATCCCTAGTTCCATGAACTTTAACGTTTTATTCGATCATGTTGTAACCTGTAATATTGTTAAACGTTGATTGTCGATGTGTTACTTTATTTTTGTAAACGTTTAAATATATTTCGTAATATTAATCGACAGTCGGCCGACTGACATGGTCAGTCGACCGACTGTCATTCACTGTCGACCGACATAGGAACTGAGGTATTTAAGCCTAATTAATCTTCATTAATTTGGCTAACTACTTACCACATTACACACACACGAAAAACGCTTCTGGGTCGAGTCTCTCTCAATCTTCATGTCCAAATACCACAGAATGTCAGTCTAGGCTTCGTGTTTATCAAGATCTAGTCTTGGTTTGACTTGTACGAACCCGAAAACCCATAGATATTCGTTTAAGCTCTTTCTATTGTTATTCCGCCTCTAGATCGTGTTAGGTTGATTCTAAGATCCTCTCTCTCAGCGTCTACAATACATACATACATACATACATACATACATACATACATACATACATACATACATATCCCATATGATTTTAGCTACAAAACTCTGTTTCGATCAATACACAACAAAACTGAGATACACATTGAATCCATCAGTTATAAAAGTCAAATGTTAGAAATTCCTCAGTGCACTAAGCTAATACAACGATTAAAACGCATACAAGACCTGTCGTTTTCATACTTAGGTGCCAAACCCTGGCCTAATACATCGTACACCTCCATCATTTGTACTCGTCGTTGTTTCTTCATGTTATTCGTCTTCTCATAATCCTCCTGCAGTTTTCGCTTCGTTGCAACTATTTTCTCCTCAATACTTCTTTTGTCTATAATCTTTGGCTCGAGTCGTTTACAGGGCACTTGACTTTTTAATTGACCAATTGACTTAGGTTGAGTTTGCAATTTAATTTCCATAGAAGCAGATGTCTTAATTGGTTTCATAACTGCTGATTCTTGTTTCTTCGCCACAGTTGACTTGGGTTGACCAGTTGACTTAGGTTGACCGTTAAATCGTGTCTTAGTCTGCAGCTTGGTTACTTTTTCCTTGGTGGCTTCAGTATTTTCTTCTTGTTTCTTAACCACAGAGAGACACTTTTGACTATCTGATTTTTCTGAATTAATTCGATCATCGATTTCTGTACTAACATTCGTCCCTTTATCAACATTCGATTCTCTATTGAGAAATTCATCAACCAAACTCTTCCATCCTTTCACAACTCTCCTAGCAACCTCACAAACATGCTTTGATTCATGTTTTTCAAGAACGCTAACGGTTTTACCTACCCCTGTTTCCTCGAGTGTCTTCAATGTTAATCCCATGCATTCGAGCTTTATCAACGCATCACAGATTACCGACAAATAATCTTCATCTTCTTGATTAGTAATTTCAACAATCCTTTTCAGCCTCAAAACTTCAGAAACCCCTTGGCGACAAACACGAGTAGTATCATCTGCCTCATTACTTTTAACAATCTCTGTTTTCGAATTATTTTTAAACGTATCAATCAACTTCATTGGCACTTTTGTTACATGATTACCACCTTTATCTTTCTTGTTTATTTCCACCCATTCATCCACCATAAGTTTCCACTCTTTGATTATATTTCTTGCAAAGTCTTTAACTTTACTTGATGAATGATTTTTAAGAACACTTACAGACGTTCCAATACCAGTTTCGTGCAGAATTTTCACAGATATCATAATGTTGTGAAGCTTTGTTAATGAGTCGCATAATATCGACTCGGATTTGTCTTCGCTCGTATCAAGAATGTTCTTGATCCTTAAAACCTCATCGATTGTTTTATTGTCAGAGACAATTGTATCTTCATTCTGTAACCAATTCCTCCAGTTATCCATCTCTATTGATTTATCTTTATGGGCTTCCATTAATTTGATGTTTGTGAGAAAACCCTAATTAGGAATTAAGAATCTGAAAAATTTCGTCGGGGATTATTTTGGGACGGTGAGAACGTGTAGAGGAAGTATGTGTGTAATCAATAAGGAAATAAATTTCGCAATGATGTATATATATAGTATTTAAAAGATCTTATTGTTAGCCAATTAATTCGCCTAAGATATTGGTATTTAATTTTCGAATTATTTAATTATGTATAATAATCATGTAATATGTAATTTTACTACCGGTTTACAAAAATTCAAGTAATAGTAGTATCTACTCTTCTACTCTTCTACTCTTCTTCTCTATATAAGCTTTAATTTAGTCAGATTTTAAAATATTCCATTACAATCCCCACCCTTAAGTGGGTGTTGATATTTCCATACTCATTTTTTATACATCACACAATTATAAGTAACTGACCAAAATACCCTTGATGTCATAATTCTTTAGTACTCATACTTGCTCCGTATTATTTTTGTTTATTCTTTTTTTAAACTCCTCCATAACTCTTTACACTTCTTCCACCAACCTGGTATTCTTTCACTTCTCATCTCAAAAAATCATTTCTCATATATAAACAATTTTAATCCCACCTGATTGTGTCTAAACTCCTTCTGTTTGACTATAAAGCTAATAATTTTTAAACATATCTAAAGCATAGGCTTCACTTAAATGGGTTTGACTTTATTTTGCTAAAGATTGAACATCAGAACATTGACTAATGTTTTTGGGTTAAGTAAATCCAATTCAAATGAGATCAGGTTTTGATTGACAACAATGGTATATAAAACGAAAACGCAGCCATTTTTTTTTTTTTTTTTTTTTTTAATAAAGGTCATTAATGATGATGGTTTTAATCTTCTCTTTTATGTTAAATTCTGGGACATAATCAAGGAAGACCTCCTAAGAGCTCTTAACTGGTTTTGGGAAACTGGGCAAATTTCCAACGGTTGCAACGCCTCCTTCATCACCCTTATTCCAAAGGTTAAGGACCCTCTCAATTTTTCCAATTTTAGGCCTATTAGTCTTATCGGGAGTTATTACAAAATTCTTGCTAAAATCCTTTCAAACAGAATTCGAAAAATAATCCCGAGGCTAATAGGTGATGAGCAAAGCGCCTTTATCTCTAATAGATATATTCTTGATGGCGTACTTATTGCCCTTGAAACCATTGATGATCTCAAATCCAGAAACCAAAAAAGTTTTATTTTTAAAGTTGATTTCGAAAAAGCCTTTGATTGTCTGGATTGAGATTTTCTTGGTTCCACAATGAAATCAATGGGTTTTGGGAGCAAATGGATAAAATGGATCCTTTCGTGTCTAAACTCGACCTCTATCTCCGTCTTAATTAATGGTTCCCCCACCGAGCAATTCTTCCCCAAAAGAGGGGTAAGGCAAGGAGACCCTCTTTCGCCTTTCCTTTTCATCATCGCGGGGGAAGGTCTAAACCAACTTCTTAAAATTGCAACCAACAAGAAACTAATAAATGGTGTCAAAATTGGTAATGATAGGATCGTCGTCTCCCATCTTCAATATGCGGACGATACTATCATTTTCGGTAATTGGAACAAATTCGAAGTTAGAAACATTTTAAAAATTCTCAAATGTTTTGAAGATCTTTCTGGTCTAAAAATCAATCTTTCTAAAAGTTGTGTGTATGGAATTGGCACTTCTAGCTCCGAACTAAAAAACTTGGCCACGTGGTTTAGTTGTAAAGAAGGTTCTTTTCCATTTAATTATCTTGGATTACCAATCGGTGCAAATTTAAAACTTCATTCTAATTGGAATCCCATTTTTGAAAAGGTTAAAAAGAGATTAGCCGATTGGAAGGCAAAAACCATCTCATTTGGGGGTCGGCTAACCCTCATTAATTCGGTCCTAAGTAGCCTCCCATTATACTATTTTTCCCTGTTTAAAGCCCCTACACGTGTTATTAATGAACTAGAAGGGATGCGCCGTGATTTCTTTTGGGGAGGGTCCTTAGATGATAAAAAAATGGCATGGATAAAATGGGATCAAATACTCCTCCCTTATGATTATGGTGGTCTTAACGTGAGCTCTTTAAAATTAAAAAATTATTCTTTATTAACCAAATGGTGGTGGAGATTCCTCACCAATGATAATGCTCTTTGGGTCCGGGTCATTAAAAGCATTTATGGGCAAAGTGGTGGTTTGGGATGTAACTCTCCTTTACCCGCCACCATTATGAAAAAAATTTCGGGTCGTACTTGGTCACAAATTATTAATATTGATCAAACCCTAAGCAAGCTAGGGTGTAATTTATCTAATGCGTTTGTTAAAGATGTAGGTTCCGGGTTGGATACTAGCTTTTGGAACGACATTTGGATTGGAGACTTACCACTTAAAGACGCTTACCCGAGGCTATTCCGTTTAGAAGTTTTCAAAGATGCCACAATCGCGGATCGTATCTCCATTACTTCCGACTCACCGATCTTCTCATGGGCCTGGGAATCACAGCCCAGATGGAGGACTGAAGATGAGCTTGCTTCTCTAACGAACATCATTAAACAGCATAAATTCTCGAATAATTCTAAAGCATCTTGGACCTGGAAACACTGTAACATCCCGCGTTTTTCCGTTAAATTTAATTTTAACACCGTCTTTTTTTTAAAACATAATCTTTCGTATTTAAATTAATAGTTTCCGTGAGTAACGTTCATTATATTCCCGCTATTTAATTTTGACATCACCCGTTTACTCGAGCGTTTTAAAAATATTCGTTTGGTTAATTCCCGCACCCGACTACAAACATGAGGGACTTAAGTTGACAAGTGGGCAAAGTGGTGACTAGGTCAACTAGTCAACCACTTCACCTCCTCCATCCATTTCCATCCATCTCCCTCATCTCTCTTTCTCTCTAGCAAGAACACACACACACAACACCCAATTCAATCATTCATCATCTAAATTCGATTTAGGAGGCTTACAACAAAACAAATTACATATTTGGAATCCTCTCTTCATCCTCTACAATTTGATACCAACTTCATCTCGTTTGGGTAACATTTCTAAAACTCTAGATTTCTCTAAATTCGTGTTTTTGATTTGAAATGGTGTTAGTTAGTGTCTATGGCTCAAGTCTAACATGAATATATGTTTGGTTTGCTCGATTTGTTGTTTTTGGAGTAACTAGCATGAACTTGAAATGGGTTTGCTTAATCCTTGATTTTGGATGAGTTAATGTTGTTAGATTGTTAAAGTGCATGTTTTAATTGTGTTACTAGTATCACTAGCTTCGTTTTGATGCGTAGGTTGATTAAGAAAACTTCAAAAACATGAATATTGATTTTGTGATGTTTGACTAGGGTTTGATAGTTCTTGACATGAACTTTTGATGCTTGAATGCCATGGAATGTTAATTGTTAGTGATTAGTTGTAATGTATGCTTAATTACCTTCGAAACGGCATATCGTATGTGTAAATTGGATTCCCGAAACTTAAAATGCAATTGATGAACTTGAAACTTTGAAAATGGACTTTTAAACGATCACTTGACGAGAAATCGGTTATGGAAAATGTTGTTTTTGTTTGATGAAACATGTTTAGTTGTGTTCCTTGTCAAAAGAGCTTTCCAACGGTATAAGATACGCTTCCTAATGGTTTACGGTTTGAGTTTTGCGTTTGTTTGAAATTTTACCAAGCCTTGAACAAGTGAAACAGGCCAGGGACCAGGCCACGGCCATTGTCGCGCCGCGGAGCAATTTGTCGCGCCGTGGCCCAAAGGGTGATTTTAGAACATGTTTTTCAAGCTTTCTGACCTTCAACATAGGCATTTGTCGCGCCGCGGAGCAATTTGTCGCGCCGTGACAATTGCCTGTTTCATCCGAACTTCAGCAAACTTGTTTTGGCCATAACTTTTTGACCGTAACTCCGTTTTCGATGAATCAAATATCGTTGGAAACGTAATAAGATTTCCTTTCTAATGGTAAGGTTTTGAAATGTCAACTCAAACTTTATTACAGTCGTTCTAACATGCTTTTATACTTGATTCTTGCATGAAACTTGACAACGTGATTCACATGCTATACTATTCGAGTCGTAACGAGCCATAGGACTAATTGAACACATTTCACCCGACCTTGTGTCGTAACCGGTTAATTGATATAACTTACTTGTTTAGGTCAAGGCTAAGCAACTTTCATGCACACGTTTACTTGTTGAAGTACTTTTATACTCGTGCACTCGAGGTGAGATCATAGTCCCACTTTTACTCTTTTTGAACTTATATTTGGGATGAGAAAACATAAACGATTCTTTTGAACTAAGTGAACACAAGAACGGGAAAACAAACATTCTACATACGAGTTTAGAACAAAAATCCTCAATTCGATTATCATTAGTTACACTTGCCGGGTGTAAGCGAGAACTTATGTTATATGGCCATATGGGTTGACAACCCTCATCTTTGACGGTTCGCTACCGTCTACGGATGAAATATATTTTTGAGAATCAGTGTTTGTTCTAGCACTAAGTGATGGGGTATACAATGGAAGGAATGTTAAGCTTTGATAATTGGGTGCTCGTGAAACAAACTTTTGGAATGTATTACTATTATTTCATTGATGCAAATCTTGTGGTTCACTTGTACTTACTTACTTAAACCTATGATTTCACCAACGTTTTCGTTGACAGATTTCTATGTTTTTCTCAGGTCATGCACGATATGTGAAACATGCTTCCGCTTACTATTTGATACTTGCATCCGATGTCGAGTATACATGCATTTCATGGAGCGTCTTTTGACTTTACTTTAAACCGTGTCGCCTAGATTTCAATCGTACTTATAACGTTGTAACTTAACTTTTGGTTGAACAATTCTTGTAAACTTTGAAACAATCTTTATTTTGAAATGAAGGCGACATATTTTGGTCAAACGTTATCTTAAAGACTTATAATCAGGTAATGGGACCCACGTAGCCGACGCCGTCACTTGACGATTTGTCGGGGTCGCTACAGTTGGTATCAGAGCCTTGGTTGTAGGGATTTAGAGTTCATTTGTGTCCACCCCGAGTCATAGGGTACATAGGTGAATCTAGACTACAACCGGCATATAGACTGAAGTAGGAATTATTTGACAAATTGTGCATTTATACTCGAACTCTTCTATCATATCTAACTCGTATTCGATCTTGATCTTACGTTGATAAATTTTGTTGATGCGCCACCTTGACTTTATGAAGTAATGTTAAATGCACATGAGAATCAGGGTAATATAATTTCCGGGATTATATTACGGTGATTCACATGGACGTTCCGACATTATGACGTAAAGAATTTAAGGCGAGTCAAGGAAAATTTTCTCTCTATCCTTATTCCATACTGTGGTTAGTATTGTTGAAAATACTAACCAACGATATTCTTGTGTCATGAAGGAACAATGGCTCACCAAGGTCAACACAACACTCCTCTCGAAACTCTTGAACAAGCTCTTCAACGAATGATAACCACCGCCGTGGGTACGGCCGTGGCCGATCACTTTTCTAACAACAACAATCATGGAGCCGGTAATTCAAGCGAAGGTTGCTCCTACAAGAACTTCATGAAGTACAACCCTCCCACTTTCGATGGAACCGGAGGACCGGTTACTCTCACCCGATGGTTTGAACAAATAGAGACCGTTTTTAACACAAGCGGCTGTCGAGACCAAGATAAGGTCAAGTTTTCCACCCTCACTTTCACCGGCATTGCTCTCTCGTGGTGGAACAAGTACGTACAATCAGTGGGTATCGATGAAGCCCTTACACTCTCTTGGGCCGAATTAAGAGAAAGAATGATCACCGAATACTTCCCGCGCGACGAGACTCGAAGGCTCGAGCAAGGGCTAAGGAATTTGAAAACGGTCGGGAATGACCTCGGAGCTTATAATCAACGGTTTACCGAACTAGTCTCAATGTGTCCGAATCTCATGGCTCCCGAATCACTAAGAGTCGAACTTTACATGGATGGCCTCCCTAAGGGCATTCAACACGGGGTAATGGCATCCCAACCCACTAACCTACAAGAAGCTTTAGCAAAGGCCCACCAAACTTTAGAAACGGTAACTGAAATGGAAGCACCGGCACCCATGATCGAGAACCAATCGAGCGGCAATAAAAGAACATGGGAAGCCTCTCAATCAAGCAACCACAACAATAACAACAACCCCGCCAAGAAGCCTTTCGCCTCCAACGACAAGAAAGGCTATACCGGAAAACTACCTTTTTGTAACGAATGCCACAAGCATCACTTTGAAGGATGTGGCAGGTTTCGCCACCGGCGCCAAGGACCCGTCGCTCGAAAGATGCCCAACGCACACAGAACGGGTGCTTGCTTCGAATGTGGCCAACCGGGTCATTTTAGGAATGTGTGCCCAAATAAGAAAATCAACCCCAACGCACGCCATTGAACTTTCAACATCGACACCTAGGATGCCCGAGACGACGATGGACTAGTCACGGGTACGTTCCTTCACAACAAACCATATATTTCATACTTATTCGATTCGGTTACCGCTAGACGTATTACAACCGAGGCTTTGACTTGTACTCTTTACATTCCACCTTTTTCCCCTAGATACTACTTAGGCAATTTAAGCGACCAATGGATAAATATTGTGAGCCTATAAATTTTATTGGAGGATATACGTTAAGAATTATGACTTGACGCCTATAGAACTAGGGAGCTCGAAACCTATTTGTTAAGGAGAAATTTTTCCCCTACAATTATGTATAGAATATTGTGAACTAAGTAATTTTCGGTTGGAAACCGATACCCTCTTCCTCGTATCCACAATTGGGGGTTAAGGGAGACGAGTTTTCCGAACTCGCAACGTTAGTTGTAAATCTCTCTTAGTACCATTCGATTTATTTAGGACTCTGTCCGTATTCATGAACCTCCTAAACCACGTATGCAAACTTATCTAGACAAATCTGTTATCGTATTTATAGATGACATCTTAACTCATTCAAGTAAAGAAGGAAAACGAACAACATCACCATCTTAGTCTCGAACTTTTGAGAAAAGAGCAACTCTATACCAAATTCTCCGAGTGAGAATTTCTGTTAAACGAAGTCAAATTTTCTAGACCATGATGTTAATGGTCAAGGCATTACAATCAATCTCGAAATCAAGCCACACGTAATCATGAAACTCTCTCAACTCAGACTTGTATTCGTAAAATCCTAGATCTCGTCTATTTTTACCGAAGATTCATTCCTGACTTTTCTCGTGTTACACGACTTTTAAACTCGTTAACTCACTAAGGAAAACTTTAAACCTCTTCATGTCTGAGCCTTGAATGTGATTCTTCACACCAACCTTCCTAGCTAAATGCGTATAGCACTAGATGGAACTCAAACATGGAAATATTTCTACTTGAACGCCGAAAGGCATACTCTCTCGTCTCAAAAATCAACATAACTAAAATTCGTTATTTTGCACGAAGAATTCGAATACTAAATTGTGGATCCGATCAATTTTCTCGTCATCCCGTACCACACTACCTACCTCTGTTATTTCACCGTCACCGTCTGATATTACTGGGATTTAAGATAACACACAATCCAACGATACTTCACTCTTCTTTGACGTAACGCCCTTGTGTTTCTGATAATCGGTCAACTATTATTCAACCCCGAACTATACAACTACGTGTACTACCTCGTTTCTCTTTCAGACTTCAACTTTTGACAACTAGAGGCACGTTATGGCAACCTCGAGATGTAAACTCATCCTATTCTAAGTCCTCATTTCACTACTATCTTTACCGTTCGCATTTCCGTTTAAAGAAACTCCTTGTAACATTTCTCCATGGATAGAGAAACTCCTCATATTACATAAGTATTCGCCACGAGGGTGAATAGTCCTAACGAACATTTTTTTTCGAACCCTAACTGACTCGTTCAAACATATCTTAAGAGATTCTATTCCAACACGGTGTATCTTTGTTAATTATCCCGTATCGAAATACTCGTTTCACTTCTAGTTTTACAAGAAGCCTCGGGACCGCGTTTAGACATGAGTACCGCGTACCATCCACAACCCGACGGACCGAACAAACATGTGATTTAAACCTTGGAAACCATAATACAAGTTTGTATTACCAACTTCAAATTTACTTGAGAAAAGTATTTTCCTTTAACCGAATCCTCGTACTACAATGATTTTCATTCAAGTTTTAACGTCACTCCTTTTGAAACCACATGTGACCGGAAACGTCATTCTCCCTTGTCGAACCAAGTAAACGATGATCAATTCACCGGGGCCGAGGTTGTTCATGAGCAACCGAGAAAATTTATTCATATTCAGGTAAAACCCTACGCGACTCGTAATCACCAAGAGCTACGCCGATGTTAGACGTAAACATTTCAAATTCCACGTGGGAAACCGCGTCACGTTAAGAGTCGCACCTTGGAAAGGTGCAATCCGTTTCGGGAAACGTAGGAAGCTAAATCCGCGATATTTTGATCCTTTAAATTCTTGGGGTGTTTTGGACCCGTCGCTAGCCGTTTAGACTTTTCCGACTCATTTTGGGTCTCCGTTTATCCTACATTCGATGTATCAACTCAAAGACGTGTTTTGCGAAACGAGAACTTGTTATCTCCTTTGATGAACTCACTATCGACGATAACCCTCACTTCCTAGGAGGACCGGTTGAAACCATAAATCGTGAAGCCAAACCTTAAAACATCGTATGATCCCGACCGTCAAAATTCGTTGAAATACCCTAGAACGTACTTCTCTCTCACTCGTAGAATTGGCAACGCAAGATCTCGAGGAAGATTCAACAACTACTACTTCCAACTAAATTTCGGGACGAAATTTCTTTTGAGGTGTGGATAATGTAACATCCCGCGTTTTTCCGTTAAATTTAATTTTAACACCGTCTTTTTTTTAAAACATAATCTTTCGTATTTAAATTAATAGTTTCCGTGAGTAACGTTCATTATATTCCCGCTATTTAATTTTGACATCACCCGTTTACTCGAGCGTTTTAAAAATATTCGTTTGGTTAATTCCCGCACCCGACTACAAACATGAGGGACTTAAGTTGACAAGTGGGCAAAGTGGTGACTAGGTCAACTAGTCAACCACTTCACCTCCTCCATCCATTTCCATCCATCTCCCTCATCTCTCTTTCTCTCTAGCAAGAACACACACACACAACACCCAATTCAATCATTCATCATCTAAATTCGATTTAGGAGGCTTACAACAAAACAAATTACATATTTGGAATCCTCTCTTCATCCTCTACAATTTGATACCAACTTCATCTCGTTTGGGTAACATTTCTAAAACTCTAGATTTCTCTAAATTCGTGTTTTTGATTTGAAATGGTGTTAGTTAGTGTCTATGGCTCAAGTCTAACATGAATATATGTTTGGTTTGCTCGATTTGTTGTTTTTGGAGTAACTAGCATGAACTTGAAATGGGTTTGCTTAATCCTTGATTTTGGATGAGTTAATGTTGTTAGATTGTTAAAGTGCATGTTTTAATTGTGTTACTAGTATCACTAGCTTCGTTTTGATGCGTAGGTTGATTAAGAAAACTTCAAAAACATGAATATTGATTTTGTGATGTTTGACTAGGGTTTGATAGTTCTTGACATGAACTTTTGATGCTTGAATGCCATGGAATGTTAATTGTTAGTGATTAGTTGTAATGTATGCTTAATTACCTTCGAAACGGCATATCGTATGTGTAAATTGGATTCCCGAAACTTAAAATGCAATTGATGAACTTGAAACTTTGAAAATGGACTTTTAAACGATCACTTGACGAGAAATCGGTTATGGAAAATGTTGTTTTTGTTTGATGAAACATGTTTAGTTGTGTTCCTTGTCAAAAGAGCTTTCCAACGGTATAAGATACGCTTCCTAATGGTTTACGGTTTGAGTTTTGCGTTTGTTTGAAATTTTACCAAGCCTTGAACAAGTGAAACAGGCCAGGGACCAGGCCACGGCCATTGTCGCGCCGCGGAGCAATTTGTCGCGCCGTGGCCCAAAGGGTGATTTTAGAACATGTTTTTCAAGCTTTCTGACCTTCAACATAGGCATTTGTCGCGCCGCGGAGCAATTTGTCGCGCCGTGACAATTGCCTGTTTCATCCGAACTTCAGCAAACTTGTTTTGGCCATAACTTTTTGACCGTAACTCCGTTTTCGATGAATCAAATATCGTTGGAAACGTAATAAGATTTCCTTTCTAATGGTAAGGTTTTGAAATGTCAACTCAAACTTTATTACAATCGTTCTAACATGCTTTTATACTTGATTCTTGCATGAAACTTGACAACGTGATTCACATGCTATACTATTCGAGTCGTAACGAGCCATAGGACTAATTGAACACATTTCACCCGACCTTGTGTCGTAACCGGTTAATTGATATAACTTACTTGTTTAGGTCAAGGCTAAGCAACTTTCATGCACACGTTTACTTGTTGAAGTACTTTTATACTCGTGCACTCGAGGTGAGATCATAGTCCCACTTTTACTCTTTTTGAACTTATATTTGGGATGAGAAAACATAAACGATTCTTTTGAACTAAGTGAACACAAGAACGGGAAAACAAACATTCTACATACGAGTTTAGAACAAAAATCCTCAATTCGATTATCATTAGTTACACTTGCCGGGTGTAAGCGAGAACTTATGTTATATGGCCATATGGGTTGACAACCCTCATCTTTGACGGTTCGCTACCGTCTACGGATGAAATATATTTTCGAGAATCAGTGTTTGTTCTAGCACTAAGTGATGGGGTATACAATGGAAGGAATGTTAAGCTTTGATAATTGGGTGCTCGTGAAACAAACTTTTGGAATGTATTACTATTATTTCATTGATGCAAATCTTGTGGTTCACTTGTACTTACTTACTTAAACCTATGATTTCACCAACGTTTTCGTTGACAGATTTCTATGTTTTTCTCAGGTCATGCACGATATGTGAAACATGCTTCCGCTTACTATTTGATACTTGCATCCGATGTCGAGTATACATGCATTTCATGGAGCGTCTTTTGACTTTACTTTAAACCGTGTCGCCTAGATTTCAATCGTACTTATAACGTTGTAACTTAACTTTTGGTTGAACAATTCTTGTAAACTTTGAAACAATCTTTATTTTGAAATGAAGGCGACATATTTTGGTCAAACGTTATCTTAAAGACTTATAATCAGGTAATGGGACCCACGTAGCCGACGCCGTCACTTGACGATTTGTCGGGGTCGCTACAAACACAACTCCAATGGAACATTTACCACCGATTCCATAATGCAGGTTTTATCTTCGCTGACCGCCGCAAAACTCCCGCCCTCCTCAGCCACCGACCTCAATCCTTTTGTTCCGAAAAAAGTTGGGATCTTTATTTGGAGAGCAAAGAAAAATAGATTGCCTGTTAGAGTCGAATTAGATAGAAAAGGTATTGATTTACACTCCACTAGATGCCCCGTCTGCGACGATGACATCGAAACGCTACACCATTCTCTAATTTCGTGTAAGTTTGCTTCCATTATATGGGACAAAGTTCGTAGATGGTGGAAGTTCGATCAGCTACATATCTCAAGCTTGTCGGACATAGCTTCTTGTTCGAACCCCAAGCTAATTACAACTCTTGGTGTTACTATCTGGCAAGCGGTTGTATGGGTCACGAGCTACTACCTTTGGATTCATAGAAATAATTGTACTTTCGGGAAAAAATTCGATAGTGCTGCAAAACTTTTCTCGAATATTCAAGGCAAATGTTTCGAGTGGATTAATTGTCGTTGGAGGAAAGGAGCCTTAGATTGGCTCTCTTGGATCACGAACCCTTGTCGCTTCGATTCAAGCTTCACAAAAGACGGTATTGGTTAAGATAGGTTTTTTATGTCGGATTCTCTCGTGTTACTACATGGTATGAGCTAAGTGGATTAGGGGCGGATGCTTTGTCGCTGTATTTTCAGCACTGTATCTTGTTTTCTAGTCCGGCTTGTCTTTCTCAAGTTGTTCCAACTATGTTGTGCTCGTAAGATGAAGGCTTTTTCCTATCTCTAAATAACCAATCCACTTTTCCTTTCTCAACTGTTTCGAGTTTATTCTTTCCTCCACTTCTCATTTTTTTTTCATGTAATTATTAATTGTATTTTCTCGTGTTTCTGTATTTAGGTCTTTGGACCTCCATTTTGTATTTGTTTCTTTTTAATAAAAGTTTGCTTGGCTTTTCAAAAAAAAAAGAATGTTCAGATTTGAAACATTTGTACTGTTATCGACATATCAATTGACATGAGTAATTAAAGTTGATTTGGAATGGATGGATATTATGGCAGAGGTAGACAGGCAGGAAGAAAACTCAGATGAAAGAATTGAAAGGGATCATTAAACAAAATACGGAGTAATTTATTTATATTTAGTCTATAAGGGCAATTTAGGAAGTTAGACCAAATAATGTTGGATTTATCAAAATGAAGTGTGAAAATATCACTACCCAAGGTCTCTGATGTTAGATTTAAGTGTATTTTCTAAAATACCCTTTTAACACCTCAACTATAACCCGTCTTTTTCCTATTGAACCAGTGTAACTTCCCACTTCTAACTCCCATTTCTGAATCCCCATCTCTAACTACCCATTTGTATCATGAAGAATTTTTATCGATCATTGCATTTCACTCATGATGCTTTTATCAGTTCAGAACCAAAATTAAACACACAATTCTCCCAATTTCATCTTTCCTAACAGAGAATAAGGGTTCTACATATCACTAAATGAAATACATGTTATTCATAGATTCATCCTGTTTTGTTACGCTAATCAGCGATTCATCAGTTTTTGAAAATTAGGGTTCGATGCATCCTTGAAACGATACAATAATTCGTGTTTCATCACTTTATGAAGATTATGGTTCGATACATTCTGTTTTGAGCACATTAGGGTTCGATGAATCAATAAAGAACGATTCATCTTCCTTAATGCTTCATGAATCTCCATGGATTTATAAGGTTTGATTTCTATTTTTTCTTAGGTTTGAGTCTAAAATTTATTTGATGGTTAATCTATAGTTATTTTTCATGAAGGTTATGGAAGCAACTTACAATCAATCTTTGAGGCTGCTGGAATATGGTTAGTATCTAAAATTCTAATTGCAACAAGTATTTTGAGAACTCTATTATTTAATGGTAATCATAATCACCATGTAATATAATTTGAAGTCCCGTTTTCTTTTTTCTTTTTTTTCTTTCTATTTTTCCTTTTTATTTCATATCTTCTTACACTTGTCAGTAACAAAATTTAGTGCATTTGTTTGATCCATTCTTTGTATATAGATGCGTATATATATAAACTGTCTTGTAGTAGATTTTGATTTGTTATGTCTTAAAAGTTTAGAAAATCAATCGCCTTTGCAATTGCATTATTGTTTTTTTTATAGTATACTGTTACCACACGTTGATGCAGGATTTTTATGAAGATTTGTTTGAAGATCTGGGCAAGTATGGGGACATTGGAAGTTTCAACATATATTTTTGCTTATGGGCAAACTGGCACAGGGAAAACATACACCATGGAAGGAGAATGTAAGAGGGCCAAGGTATTGTTTTACATCCTATAAGTTAACGGTTCACGTGTCCAATTAATTACTTTTATTAGCTGTTTGCTAATGCTATATTGTTAATGCATTTGCAGAGTGGGCCAAATGGTGAGTTGCCATTGGAAACAGGTGTAATACCGAGATCTGTGAAACAAATATTTGATACATTGGAGGGTCAGAACGCGGAGTACAGTGTTAAAGTTACATTTTTAGAGCTGTATAATCAAGAAATTACTGATTTACTTGCACCTGAAGAAATATCAAAATTTGGTAATGATGATAAACAAAAGAAAATTTTACCTTTAATGGAAGATGGTAAAGGTGGAGTTCTTGATAGAGGTTTAGAAGAGGAGATTGTAACGAGTGCTAATAAAATATTTGCATTACTCGAAAGGGGTTCTGCTAAACGTCGAACTGTTGAGACTCTCTTAAATAAACAATCAAGGTTAAGATAATTCTTAAGATGTTTCAATATTTTGATAACTCACTATCATTACTAATATGGTTTGGTTTTATGTTTTCAGTTGGTCACATTCTCTTTTTTCGATTACTATACACATTAAAGAGGCAACACCAGAGGGTGAAGATCTTATAAAATGTGGAAAGCTAAATCTGTTTGATTTAGGTGGGTCAGAAAACATTTCTCGCTCAGGTGCACGTGAGGTAATAATTCAAGAAATCTTCATTGATTATTATTTGGGTTTTATATTCAAGTTACTACAAAGTTAGTTTAATTTTAATCATTTGTTAAGTAAGTAAGTAAGTTCATTGTAATTCTCAGGGTCGTGCAAGAGAAGCTGGAGAAATCAACAAAAGTTTACTTACTTTGGGACGAGTAATAAATGCTTTAGTGGAGCATGTTGGACACATTCCTTATAGGTTATGAATATTATGCTAAACATTTTGAATCATGTTTTGATCTACTATTAAAGCGATTAAGAAGCCGGAAATGAATTAATCTACTACTAAAAATTGAATCGTATACTAGTATACTGTGTGTTTGAGAAGGCAGTCTAGACCTTTGATATGAGTTGAAGGCTCTAAGATATATCAATTTGAAAGACGGCATTTTTTAGTATAGCGTGTGTGTGAGAAGGTAGTCTTATAGACTACTGAACCATTTAGGTGGAAACCTTTTAGTTGTGTATAATTGTACTACTTTTGAATTGTATTGCAACATAGGTTTGCCCAAGAACCGGTGATTCAAAGAAGCTCACGTTTTATAAAAGGTGTGATGGTGCATATCACTATTATTGTCAGCACACACCACACAAGGTAACATCTGGACATTTCAGCTATGGTATTTAATTTTTAAAAGAGTTTTCACGATGTTTCTAATCTTTTGGAATATTGCAGAATGTCAGTAGTAGGGGACTTTATTTGTGCCCCAAGCATACTAAGTGTCACATCTGCGCATATATCAGTCTCTAGGTTCAAGTCTGAGGTATAGTTCATTTGCTTATAACAAGAGGTAGCAATTACCCGTTTATTTATGAATGGGTTAGTTGTGTTGTATCTATGTTATGTGATGCTTGTGGAAGATTATTTGTCCAGAGTCTATATTGCCCTGTTTGCTTGAAGGTAGTTTTTCCCATTTAATAACATGAACTCTCACAAGTCACAATATGGTATTATAGTTTATATATATATATATATATATATATATATATATATATATATATATATATATATATATATATATATATATATATTTGTTTGAATAATTACAGGTGTATCGATGACACCCATGGTTTGTTGTGATGTCTGTCAGCGTGGGTGCGCTGTCACTGTGATGGAATTAGGTTTGCTTCCAACATCACTGTGTTCTTAGTCTTACAGACCTATTGTATTTTCAAGTTTACAAATCAGCATCTTATATCAATATATCAATGAATAATTTCAGTGATGAAAAGTACATGCAATTTCAAGTGAATAATCACCTGGAATACAAATGAGCCGCATGTCGTGGAGAATGCTACCAGGTATGTATAGTTATACAACTACAAAAGTAAGGTCTATTTAGAAGTACAAATTCAAACCAGTTACCTATCTATGGGCAGATATTGATTTTGGTATATCTTAAACGGGAATGCATCAGATTAGTAAGATATCTAATAGGGAATGTGTCAAGTGGGTTGAAACTTGAAAGCAACCCACATAATTCTTGATGCATACAACCTCCTAAACTGTTCCGTTCAGAAGTATAGATCATTAGTGTGTTAATACTGTTTGCCCAATAAAAATTTTTTACGCATTAATTACATATGAAATATTTAAAAGAAATGGAAGTAGAGTTAATTGGTCAATCCAAATCACCCATATGGATTGTCACTAAGGTGCTGTTTGTTTTTTAAGATGTTTTTGTCTGAAGATCTGCGGACCATGTCTGTTAAGAAGATGTGGTCTGAAGGTCTGTATGCTGAATAATGAAGACTGTTTGTTTTTATGTCTGCAACATAACTTAATTCTGTCTGCAGCACTTAGAAGCACATTTCTAAGTCTGCGAGGCTGCAGACATAATAAGACATTATTTTATCTTATGTCTTCAGAAAAACAAACTGTCTGCAGTAAAAACGTCTGCGAGCGCGCAGATATAATACATAATAAGGTCTGCAGACAGGAAAACAAACAACACCTAAAAGTGACCAGTCAGCCTGAACGTGTTTTCTGGTACCCAAATCCCGCCTGACACCCCATATTCCCTCCTATAGGTATCTTTTGTTGTTGATTTGACCCGTCTTTTACTTTTCAGATTAGGGATCATGAAGATGATGTTCAAGAGCTTTGGAGAAGGAGAGACAAAGGGGGTTTAATTGCTATCCTAAGGGCCGCTGCTGGGTTGCTAAACCAAAAAGAAATATTTTCTATTTCACTTATTCTGACGATGACGGACCTCCGATAAAGAAAGAATATCGCCATTCATTGAAGATCTCTTTAAAAGTGTTAGTTGATAAATCTCGCAAAAAAAAAGAAGGAATGTGTAAAAAAAATCTGCAAACACGGAATATGGTAAGGAAAAGGGAATTTATGCACGTTTATTTGGTACAAGTGAACAAAGTGACACACAATCTTATCATAAAGATGAATATGAGGAGTTCTATAGAAATGGACGACCTGATACTCCAATTTTGACCATGAGATCCCAAAATATAAGATTGTGAAGTAGGTTCCGGTGAAAATAGAGGGCAGAAATTTGAAAGACAAAATGAAAAGCTATAGGCCGCATCAAGTGACCCTGTGGATGACATAGGAAAAGAGTATCAAAACCAATAGCAGTAAAAAGTTGGTTGTACCTTGGGTAACAGAAATAAAAGTACAACCAATTCTCCAGGTTGCATCAAACTCTTTTGCAGAGAAAATTTTGACTACTTCCAACGGTATATCTTTTTTTTATTTTTTGTAAATTTTCTAATAAGTATATTGTATTAGGGTATATTATACTTTCGTAGTGGCAATGTTGTCATGTGTTGTCATGAGGTGGTAATTTCAACCCATTTATTAATGAAAGGCCACTATAAGTTTTGTGTCTAATAGGTTGGGTGAATATGTAATAGAAGAGCCATGTCAGAAGAAGTGTATTTGCGATGTATTTCGTTGTATTCAAAACTTAAAATATTTTTGAACTATTATGGTATTATAATAACATTTGACTCACTATATATTTATAGAAATGACAAGTTTTTGGACAAGTGTTTCTAGCTTAACTAAATGTGACTGAATTATTTCAAGCCATGTAGAAATCTGTATTGATGGAGTTCCGAAGTATTGTATTTGTTAATTATCCCGTTTACTTTTATAAAGATTATTATCAAGAACTAAGCACTCAGAGTTTAGCAGTGATTGGGTTACCCGGTTGCCATTTCCCTTTGGTCAGATTAAATTTGGGCGAAAAGATAAAATGAGTTGGCGCTATACATCATCTAGAAGATAAAGATGATGGTCAAATAATGCTTACACGTTCTTCGTTTAATGCATTTTTAGAAGTTGTGAAGCGTAGGAGCTTGCCATGGCAGAATTCTGAAATTGAATGTATCCATTCGTTTCAGCTAATTTGAAAGATTCATTCAATTCAATGATCTCAATGAAAATAACTGGAAAGTTGTTGTTAGTGCTTAAAGTTCAAGATGAACTTGCAAGGTGGGGATGAACTTAACATGGTTGAACGAGACATGATAAGATTGATAGAGACGACTATTGCACCTATATTTGTTGTTGATGTTGAGGGTCGAATAAATTTCTGAAATTCAAAGTTGCAAAAGAAAAATAAAACAATAGTGTTGAACATTATTTCTTTAATTGTGTGTTGTGGAGAGTATAATCAGATTTTGTTCAAGGGGTGGAACCCACGCTAGAGAATCTTGGTCTAATGTTTGCCCCTTCAAGTTGCTTTATTATGAGTAACTAAACATTACTACGTAAACTGTTTTGACTTCTTAACAACCTAATAAAAACCTAATAAATACTTCAAGTTACTTTTCAAAAAAGCTTTGACTTCTCAATACTTGTATATGTAAGTAAACATAACAAACTGATAAACCAATTACAAACTTGCTAAGTATTGTATAATTATGTGTTCATTTGTAAGCTACTTATATATATATATATATATATATATATATATATATATATATATATATATATATATATATATATATTACCATTTTAACGATTCCATATAAAAATCTCAGATTAAAACCCGCAAGGTTGCGGGTATTACACTAGTTGATGTTTAAATCACAATAATTAATGTTGTATGTAAAATAAGAAATTAAGTAATTTCCTTATCATATATTGTACTTGCATACTCCTCCGTCAAAAAAAAAAAAATAAATAAATAAATAAATAAAAATAATAATAAATAAAAAATAAAAATAAATAAACAATAACTTGATGTTATATTTTAAATATAATAATGAGTTGTCTCTTTATTTAATTTAGTTATAAAGAGTAATTAATAAGTCAATTGATATATTTAAAGTTAAAATTCCAAAATTAAAAGAAACATAATTACCATATTAACTATTAGAAAAAACTTATGAATAGTACCAGGAGTATTTTCGCCTTTTCACTTTTTTTTTTCCCTTTTCCCTTCTTTCTTTCAAGTAACACCACAAAAGCCCCCCACACTTTATTGAGGTATTTTCGTCTTTTCACCTTTTTTTCCCTTCTTTCTTTCAAGTAACACCACAAAAGCCCCCTACACTTTGTTCAAAAATTAAAATCGGCCCCCAACACAGGGAGTTAAAGCGTCAAATCAAAATTTTCATAAAATATCTTAAATAAACTCCACTCAAATATTCAACATGTCATATCTTCTCGCTCGCAACGAGTTAAATTTTTTCGACACCATCCTTTCAAAAAAACGCTAAATATTTAGGGTATTTTTCATAAATGTTGATTTTTCACTCACAGGCTCCGTAACTAAACACAATAAAATACATTAAAAATCGAACCCCCGGCGCGAAGCGAGGGTTCGAAAACTAGTTGGAACTAATATTCTCAATGAAATCACTACTTCTCATGTTAACACGTCCACTACATCAATTAATTCATTAATCCCCCAAAAAGTTGGAATATTTGTGTGGAGGGCTAAGCAAAATAAACTCCCCGTTAGAACCGAGCTTGACAAACGCGAGATCGACCTTGACTCAACACATTGCCCGGTGTGCGACGATGACATTGAAACATTGCACCATCTCCTAATTACGTGTAAATTCGCTTGTGAAACATGGAAAAGAATCTGAAAATGGTGTTCTTTAGATAACCTTCACATCTCAAATCTCAAATGATATTGCATTTGGTTCAAATCCTAATCTCAAGACCGAAAATGGTATCTCCATTTGGCAAGCCATGAGATGGGTCACGTGTTATTATCTCTGGAATAACCGGAACGAAAGGGTCTTTGGGAAGCTTAAATCAACTTGTCCATCCTTATTCTCCGAGATACAATCTAAATGTTTCGAGCGGATAAACTGTCGTTAGAAAAACAATAAAATTGATTGGCAAACTTGGATAACGACACCAAATGTATATGATGCGGCAGGGAACACTCAAAAAGGAATCGGTTAATTAAAGGTTTTTTGTTCAATTCTTAAGGATCCGTATAGCGTTGGACTAATTGAGTATGATGACGATGCTTTGCTGCTATTTAAACTATTCGTAACGGTGAGTGGTGTTACTTGTGGTGTCAATTGTCTTTTTGCACTTTTTGAATGACTAGGACATGTTTCTTTTTTGGGTGGAGTAGTGACGGTGTTTCTTTTTGGTGTTAATTAGGAGTACTGTGATGATATGTTAAAATATAATTGGGTTAAGTATTAAAAGGGGTAAAAATAATATTTTTAAAGTAATATTAAAAAAAAAAGAAACGGGAGTTACTTGCCTCGTCACTTTCTCCCGGACGCCAAAGTGACGCCGAAAGTGATGCTCCGATACCGGTCGCTGGTGGCGTTTCTTTTGTCCAGCAAGGCAAGTGACCCCGTCACTTACCCCCGTTACAATCGATCTTATATAGCATTGTATCTTAATCATGCTCAGCATATCATTACAAGGTAAATCCTCGCCTTAAGGAAACTTGAGATTTTGATCCTTTTCCTTAAATCCTGATTCCTTTACATACGTTAGTGTATCCATATTAACTCATAGCTTTGTAGCTTTTTATAATCCATAGCATAGTCACTGTTCTTGTTTTCGAGTAGCTATAGTGTTGTAATCAAGTTGTACAATAGAGCTTAAGCTCACTTGTAATCCTTGTAATCTGATTATGTTTTAATAAAATTTTGATCTTTCAAAAAAAAAAAAATAAAAAAATAAATATAATTGGAACTTTAATGATATCTAATGATTATGGTATCCATGTTTCATGGATTCGAGAGTGACCCAGGATCGAGTCTAACAACTAACAACTAACCTTGCCTTTCAAAACAAAAAAAAATAAAAATAAAAAATGATTATGGTTATTTAAAAAATAGACAATAATTTTGTAACAAATAAAAATACAAAGGTGAAAAGTTTTTATGTGACCGAAGGAATATACTTTTTATAAAACTACCGATATTAAACATACCCACTTTTATTCTATTCTATTTTCTATTTACTATTTTCTATTTTTTTAATATACCGTATAATTTTCTGTTTAAGTAATATTTTAGATGATATGAATGTTAATGCATTAGCTTAGTGGTACGGTTGTTATGATTATGTTTGCTTGGTCACGAGTTCAATAAAATTACACAATAGGAAAGGACTGAAGGTGATACCCCCATCAAATTACATAGGAGCGTTGATTTTTCATTTTAGATTACTCTTATCCATAATAATTCCTATTATACAACTACATTTTATTTTATTGTATCTCATATACTTCTTTTTATTAGAAGAAAATTTACCAAAAAAATAACAGTTTCACACCCCAACGTTCCGGTAAATGCCCAGTTAAATGGACTTGAAATTTGCTTTTGTAGTTGACTAGGATAATACAATCATGAGAAGATTATATAAGCTTTTGAATTAGATGAAAGATGTCACAACAATGAACTTAATTTTTATGTTCAACATGTTTAATACTTTCGAATAAAAAAACGATTTCACGCACTAACTCTAATAATTACAATGAAATATGACAATAATATCGCAAGCACATTTTAAAATCGCCTCGTAAACATACAATACCACACCCGCGGAAACGCGCGGGCTACCACCCAACCTCTTTAGTATCATTGTAAATGTAAATGTTTACGGTCCTCACGATGATAATAGGAAAGTGGAGATGTGGAACATGCTGGAAAATCTTATTGCAAGCAATGATGCGGAGTGGGTAATTTGTGGAGACTTCAATGAAGTCAGAGATCAATCCGAGAGGTTAAACTGTGCATTTATAGGAGCAAGGGCAGCCCGTTTTAACAGCTTTATTGATAGAATGCAACTAATCGAAATACCTCTCCTTGGAATGAAGTTCACTAGAATAAGCGACAATGGGATGAAACTAAGCAAGCTGGACCGTTTCTTAGTGTTAGAAAATTTTATGCAGACGTGGGGTGATTTGTCGGTCATTGCTCTAGATAGAAACACCTCCGACCATTGCCCGATTGTTCTACAAAATAAAAATGTAGACTTTGGCCCGAAACCGTTCAAGATTTTCGATGAGTGGTTAGAAAAGGTGGAGGTCGAACATGTAATGTCTGAGGCATGGAACAAGCAGGTTACTCGTTCGAGACATGACTGTATTTTCAGAAATAAATTAAAAAACGTCAAAAAAGCTCTTCGGTCTTGGAGTAAGGTGCAATATGATACGTTAGACACTGAGTTGGATAATGCGAAAAAAAGAGCAGGAGAGCTGGAGAAAAAGGCCGAATCTCAGCAGCTAACTGAAACCGAAAGAGATGAATGGTTAAACTCAAGAGGAATTTGGCTTAAAAAAGAAAGGGAGAAAGCTCAAATGCTAAAACAAAAAGCACGAATCAAATGGGCAATAGACGGTGATGAAAACTCTAGACTATTCCATTCTTCGATCAAAAGAAGGAATAATAGCTCCAACATTAGGGGTCTTTACATTAATGGTGAGTGGCAAGAAAACCCCGTAGGAAATTAAGGAGGAAATCTGGAGGCATTTTAAAAGGACATTCGAAAAGCCCCAAAGCTATACAAACGATTTGAAAGGCCTGACTAATCTTAGCTTCAACAGAATCAGTGATATAGAGGCGAACGAACTCGAGGCACCTATTTCGGAAACAGAAATATGGGAGGCAATTAAAAAATGTTAAGACTCGAAAGCACCGGGGCTGGATGGCTTTAACATGAAATTTTTCAAGACATTTTGGTGGCTCATTAGAGATGATCTTAAGAAAGCGATCGATTGGTTTTGGGAAAATAATAGTATCTCAAAAGGTTGCAACGCCTCGTTTTTGACTCTAATCCCAAAAAAGAATGATCCGAATGGTCTTAACGATTATCGCCTATTAGTCTCATCGGAAGTTATTATAAGTTAGTGGCGAAAATACTAGCAAATCGCATTCACAAAATCATTCCAAAAATCATCGGGTACGAACAAAGTGCATTCATTCAAGGCCGGAATATTCTTGATAGCATCCTAATAGCCAATGAAGCAATGGAGGACCAAAAAAGGCGTAAGACAAAATGTCTAATTTTTAAAGCCGATTTTGCTAAAGCTTTTGATAGTGTTAATTGGTCTTTCCTCTTTGAAGTAATGAAGTGTATGGGATTTGGTTCAAAATGGATTTTGTGGATAAAAGAATGCCTCAAATCCGCCTCGATATCGGTGCTCGTTAATGGTTCTCCAACAAAGGAATTCGCACTTGAGAAAGGCGTCCGACAAAGGGATCCTTTATCCCCTTACCTCTTCATTGTGGCAGCCGAGGGCCTCAATGTACTCGCGGAAAAAGCTATTGAAGTGGGGCTTATGAAAGGGGTAGAAGTGGGTAGAGAAAAGGTGGTGGTGTCTCACCTCCAATATGCGGATGACACGATATTCTTTGGAGAATGGAGTAGACGTAATGCGCGTAACATAATGAAACTCCTAAAGTGTTATGAGGAAATGTCCGGGTTGAAAGTAAACTTCGCAAAAAGCTGTCTTCATGGGGTTGGTATTCAAAACGACTCGATAAAAGAACTAGCTTCTTATATGGGTTGTGAAGTTGGGTCTCTCCCTTTCACGTACCTTGGACTCCCGATTGGGTGCAACATGAAAAAGTTAAAGGATTGGGATTTTGTGGTTGAAAAATTCAAAAAAAGGTTATCAGATGGAAAGCGAAGACGTTGTCTTTTGGTGGTCGTATTACCCTCCTAAAGTCGGTTCTTAGTAGCCTCCCGTTGTAGGCCTTCTCCTTATTCCGCGCTCCATCGTGTATCATAAGCTTGCTTGAAGGTATGAGAAGAACTTTCTTTTGGGGCGGGTCGGGGGACAAGTCTAATATGGCTTGGGTTAATTGGGACACGATTCTTAATTCCTACGGGAAGGGGGGGGGGGGGGGGGGGGGGGGTTGGTTTAAACATTGGGTCTCTAAAAGCTAAAAACCTAGCCTTACTAGGAAAGTGGTGGTGGCGATTTCGTATGGAACATGATGCATTTTGGGTAAAAATATTCAAAAGTATTCATGGGCGGGATGGGGGTTTGGGTTATTCGGATGGAAATCATAACATCAAAGGCGCAATTTGGAACAGTGTTAAACATATTGACAAAGATCTTTTTAAATTAAAAATGAACCTGGCTAATTCTTTTATGCGAGTTATAAGTGATGGTGCAGACATCTTATTCTGGAAGGATACCTGGCTCGGTGACAAACCACTGTGTGTAAAGTTTAACCGCCTATTCAGATTGGAGTCGAATAAAGAAGCGAGTGTGAAAGATCGAATCATTAAGCAGGGAACAGACTGCACGTTTAATTGGAGTTGGGTCAGGGACATTTCGGGTAGAACGGTTGTGGAGTTTGATGAATACAATCACTGCTTTTGGGATTCAAATTTGCAGATAAAGATAAGGACTCGTGGGTTTGGTCTTCAAGTAATAGTGGACTTTTCTCTTCTAATATTTTAAGGAGTCAAATTGATGACTTATTGTTGCCTGAAGCTGCAAATACAAGTGAAACTTTGCAAAACAAATTAATCCTTCAAAAGATAGGCACATTCATCTGGAGGGCTCAGCGAAATAGATTACCGGTAAGAATTGAGTTGGACAAAAAAGGTGTCGATCTCGACTCTGTTAGATGCCCGATCTGTGACAACGCGTTGGAATCAATAGACCATGTGCTACAACAGTGTTCTTATGCAAGTGAAGTATGGTGTCGATTTTTTCGTTGGTGGGGGTTGTCGAACCCCATTGGAACAAGTCTAAAGGACCTTGTGCAAGGCGAATCTTTCTTTCAAAATAACGCCTTACTCAAAAAGGTGTTTCAAGCCTCGGTTTGGGTATGTGCGTACAAGATTTGGCAAAACCGTAACAAGGTATTTCGTCAAAAAATTTGGATAGCCGCTATGTTAATTCAAGAAGTGCAAGTCAAAAGTTTCGAATGGATAGCAAACCGTTTGAAGAAGAAATCAATCAATTGGTTACAATGGCTCATTAATCCAAGGGTACTCGATGATCCCGGTTAATACAAAGGATCAATTTTCTGTTTATTGCTAGTCGTCTGTAATAGTCTTCTATTTCTAGTCCTGTAGGTTAGTCGCTCAAATGTGAGTCTCTCCCATGCTGAAAATAGCAAGATTTGTAAATTGTGTTCTTCATCTATAATATTTTTGGCTTTTCGAAAAAAATAAAAATAAAACTAAAACATATCAACGCGCCGGTAAATAGTTATATGGAGGGAATTCAACTTTGCACTACCACAAATATTTGTATGGAGAGAATTTAACTTTACACTACCACAAATTAAATGGAATATTGAAATATAATTTTTTTATTTTAAAACAAACAAATTTTTATTAATTTAATATAAATTAGACATGTATAAAGATTACATTCAAGCCTATGGCATGCATACATTCCATTCTTGCATAAATCATGCACAACATCTAAAAACTACCTACAAAACTAAGATGAGCAGCAGCATCAGCGATACATATTTTGAGAGCTGAGAAAAAGAAACCTGAACGAAAATTTACAAATATACATTAGGAGCAGTCCCACTGATGCTAGTCGAACGACTTCTTTTTAGCAAAAACTGATAACCATTCGAAACTTTTAATTTGTATCTCGTTCAAAGCCACCGACCCGCTCCACCATTTGTTCTTGAAAACCTTTTGATTGCGATCCTTCCAAATGACATAATCGGTAACCCACTCTATAGCTTGCCGCAGAACATATCTTCAACCCATCCTGATTTTACGTCCTGATGCTTTCCGCAGAACATATCTTCAAAGCAAACATTGCTTACGTTTCCTAAACCCCACCACTTATAAACTTTCTCCCAAATATCCATGGAGTGCTTACAAAGGATGAGGGCATGATCTATAGATTCCAATCCGTCATCACAAGTAGGACAACGTACTGTACCTAGATCAATTCCTCACTTGTCCAGTTCGATTCGAACCGAGAGTCTACCTAATTTTGCCCGCCATACAAAAATACCAAATTTTTGAAGTAAAAGTTTGTGACACATTGTTCCATTGTTAACATTGTTATTCAAACACTGATGCGCCATCAATGATATTTGTGAGATGTTTTGTAGAAAACATGTCATTAGAGTTAAGATCACATACCCATTTGTCTTTGTTTATATTCTGATTTTGCAGAGAAAGAATTTCCGAAGTCAATTCCAGTAGTTCCACCTTTGATCTTCTTGTAGGATGTCTACTCCAGTTCCAGTGCGTAATTCATGTTGACCCGTTCCATATTATCCTATCTTTTACCTTAGCTTTCTTATTCCCTTCAAGCGCGTAGAGTCTTTTAAACCTGCTTTTTCAATTGAACATCTCAAGCCACATATCAACCTAAAATTTATATCCCCCCATCCCCGATTTCTTTCTTAAACAAAAGTTAAAACCCATATGATTGAAACCCAAGAGTAATATTCAAGTGAAACCAAATTTTAAGTTGAGATTTAAGGGACCAATCAGAGTGCAACACGTGGCACGATAATCACATGTGATTGAAAAAAAAAATTAAAAAAAAAATTTTCAACAAAAAAATTGTAATTTCTTTTTTCGAAAAAAATTTTCCGAATTTTTTTTTTCGATTTTGTAACAACCCAACCCGTATTCCATACGATAATTTTTTTTTATAATACATATTTACGCGCCAATTAAATATGTAAACCATTCCACAAGTTCCATTTAAACGTACATCAACTTAAATGTTTACAAAAGGCACGAAGGACATTAATTAAGTTTTATACAAGTTTGACCCACTACAATGATAGTTTATAATCCAAACGACACTCGAGCACGGTTTGGGGCTAAACTGTAACACCCTAGGTAAAACGTTCCCCGTAGCATGATATTGTCCGCTTTGCAGAGATAGGGACGTACCCTTGTCTCCCCCGTAGGTTGCTCACGGATTTTTCTTGGCGACCAAACACGACGAGCACTTTCCCAGTAGGTCACCCATCCTGGTAGTGCTCTCGCCTGAGCACGCTTAACTGCAGAGTTCTCATGGGATCTGCTGCGCTTGTGGTCCCAAAACGCGTCATGCTAGGAAAGGTCTCCACACCCTTATAAGGCATGCTTCGTTCCCCTCTCCAACCGATGTGGGACGGATGTAACACGGATGTTACAATCCTCCCCCCTAATGGGACACAGCGTCCTCGCTGTGCACGTTTGGTCCGGGGCCTGGCTCTGATACCATTGTGTAACACCCCAGGTAAAACGTTCCCCGTAGCATGATATTGTCCGCTTTGCAGAGATAGGGACGTACCCTTGTCTCCCCCGTAGGTTGCTCACGGATTTTTCTCTGGATTCGGGCACTGGCTCTTATAGTGACCTTGTTTTCCACACCCATAACAAGTAATGGTAGCCAAAGCAGTTCTATTTGCATTGGTGGCAGGAGTCTTGGTACCATTTGTATTTATAACGAGAGCCCTACAATCTTCAGCAAGATGACCCTTTCGATTACATTTGTTGCATACCACATTACAGTAACCAGAGTGATGTTTGTGGCATCGGTTGCATAAAGGATTTTGTCCTTTATAACCAAAGCTTAAACCACTACCCGCACCTTGCGTGATTTCTTGTTTCTTAAAAGATTGTTGTTGGTTACCTCGATCATAATTTCCATTCCACTTTCTTTTGTTACCTGATACCTTCACATCAGTATTGGATACTTTCTTATCCATGATGACCTGATCCATTAGCTCGTTTGCCATGGTTATAGCTTCATGAATTGTCTTAGGTTTCGATGCTGTAACGTTTGCCTTGACCTTTTTGGGCAAACCATCTTTGTACATTTCAATCTTCCGTTCTTCGGTTGGAACCAATTCAGGACATAGCAAAACTAATTCCATGAATCGCTGATTGTAGTATAAAAGATAGCTATATTTACAAAAGATAGCTATATTTGAATCCTCGTTCCGTTTTCTCAAAGATTTCTATACGTATACCTAGGGTATATGTACCCGTATCATACGCAGCTTCTAGATGTATTTACTATTGGTATATACCAATAAAAATCTGCTCCTTAGCAGCCTTAAATGATTAAGAAACATGTGGAACCAACCATTTGTCAAGTAGCATGAATTATTTAGCAAGAAAACAAAGTTAGGTATCTTTTTTTTCCTTTATAACCTAAAAACGTTTTTATGCATGCACACCATTTCTTCACCCCATTTTCTCATACTTACACTCCCATTTCTCTCTCAAAATACTCTTAACTTCATACTTGATCATCTCCAAGCATTTTCCCCATCATTTAGCTTCAAAAACATCACTTAATCACCATAAGAAAACCCTTACAAAAACACTTCAAGAATCCTTCCAAGAACACAAACTTACTTCCAATCTTTCATCCAATTCCATCACCCTTTTATCTGTAATACCCCAGGTAAAACGTTCCACGTAGCATGATATTGTCCGCTTTGCAGAGATAGGGACGTACCCTTGTCTCCCCCGTAGGTTGCTCACGGATTTTTCTTGGCGACCAAACACGACGAGCACTTTCCCAGTAGGTCACCCATCCTGGTAGTGCTCTCGCCTGAGCACGCTTAACTGCAGAGTTCTCATGGGATCTGCTGCGCTTGTGGTCCCAAAACGCGTCATGCTAGGAAAGGTCTCCACACCCTTATAAGGCATGCTTCGTTCCCCTCTCCAACCGATGTGGGACGGATGTAACACGGATGTTACAATCCTCCCCCCTAATGGGACACAGCGTCCTCGCTGTGCACGTTTGGTCCGGGGCCTGGCTCTGATACCATTCTGTAACACCCCAGGTAAAACGTTCCCCGTAGCATGATATTGTCCGCTTTGCAGAGATAGGGACGTACCCTTGTCTCCTCCGTAGGTTGCTCACGGATTTTTCTTGGCGACCAAACACGACGAGCACTTTCCCAGTAGGTCACCCATCCTGGTAGTGCTCTCGCCTGAGCACGCTTAACTGCAGAGTTCTCATGGGATCTGCTGCGCTTGTGGTCCCAAAACGCGTCATGCTAGGAAAGGTCTCCACACCCTTATAAGGCATGCTTCGTTCCCCTCTCCAACCGATGTGGGACGGATGTAACACGGATGTTACAATAAACTACCCAAAACGTTAGGACAAACTTCAAAAGCTATGCCAAAAGCACCCCCGACAACATAAGCGGGAGACCACTAGTCCAAACGTATGCCCTTACCCTTGTCCAAGCCGGAACCTATAAAATGATAAACAATGAGAGGGTAAGCAATGCTTAGTGAGTGCAACAATTATACATACATATATATAACCTATCCATTTGCAATCACAATACCAAATACCTCATACGAACTTGTAACTCAAATAGCATGTCAACATACCCGTAACGCTAACAAGTCGTACATTATCACACCACTTCATTAGCATATACTCAACTCAGTATATATATAATATGCTAAACAAAAACAACAATCTCAATATGGTTAACCAATAACGCTATGGGGCTACCGGCTCGTGGTTCACACCATACGCTTGAGTCATACTCTTTTATAGTGCTACCGGCTCGTGGTTAACACTCGGTGCTACCGGCTCGTGGTTCACATCTTAGTTTATAGTGCTACCGGCTCATGGTTCACACTCGATGCTACCGGCTCGTGGTTCACATCTTAGTTTATAGTGCTACCGGCTCGTGGTTCACACTCCATCCCACACATGTTATGGCACTACCGGCACGTGGTTCATACCATAACATTCACAAATAAACACGCCATATACATGAACGCATAATTATTCCACTCACCTTGTCACAAGGATGATGATTTAGCACTTCCGAGCTTCAACGCAATGTACCTAAATCATTAAGTGCACATTCAATTTCACAACTAGTGGGATTAACCACAATACTCCCACTTGAGCATTTAATGACCCAATTTGCATTAAATGACTCAACTACTCACAACCGCCCATAAATGGCCAAGACTCGACTTTAATCACTAAGACTAGTGAATTAAAGTCTATTAACTTCAATTAACACAAAACTTAGGGTAATCCATACCCATTTCATCTAATTAGGTCAACTAGTACATTTTGACCCATTTTATTTTACTTAAACTCACAATCAAGTCAAACCTACCCATTAACACTTCTTTCATAAATTTAAAAGTGCATTAGTGACCAACAACACCAATTGACACTTACAACCTCAAATCACAAGGCCAAGACCCTAGATTGTGGCTATTAGGGTTTCATAACAACAACATAACCCAACTTCACCCATTTTACCCTCAAATGGGTCATACAATCTCTAGTAACCAAAACCCTAGCCATTATCCAATTAAAACTTAAAACATGGAGTTAAGACTTACCAATACAATCACAACGTAGCTAGAGACGTAGGGAACAACTTTAAAACTTGGGTTCGGGTGAGATTTGGTCTCCTTCTTTTCCAAGTGAGCTTTCTCTCACTAAACCCTAACTCTCTCTCTCTAAAATTGAATGTGGTGTAGGTGAAGATGTGTTAAATGAGTTAGGATAACTCATTTATCAGTTTTCTAGATCTAAAACCGTCCATAAGTGAAAAGACTTAAACATCCCCAAAGATGCCATTTAAATTGGGTCAAATTTGTCAAACAGCGACATCTGTCGCGTTTCGCGACAACCTGTCGCGTAACGCGACGCCCAAACGCGATAAACCACAACAGAACGCGATAACCTCGACAGAACTGGGGTTCTGGAGCTGTCGCGTTCCAGCCCACTTTGTCGCGTATCGCGACGCACCAGGACGCGATGAAACTCACTCAGACGCGACAGAAGGCCTGATCAAACCATTTTCCAATATTTTCACACATTAAACTAAAATAAACGATCATAGATGCAATAATAAACGTATATGAGGTTAATTATGCACCTTAAGTCATATTCGAGGAAAACGGGATGTTACAACTCTCCCCCACTTGAATCGGAGCGCGTCCTCGCGATCCAAGCCGCATGACAAGATTGTAGGTAAACCAACACGAATTCTTCGGGTTCCCAAGTAAATTCGGAACCTTTACTACGATGCCATTAAACTTTAAAAGTTCTCACTTCTTTATTTCTCAACCTTTTGACCTTCTCATCAAGTATAGCAATCGGATCCTCAATATACTCTAACTTATTGTTCAGCTCAATTTCGTCTAAAGGCATCCAAGAAGAATCATCCGCAAGACACTTACGGAGATGGGAAACATGGAATGTATCATGGATCCCCGCAAGCTCTTCGGGTAATTCAAAACGATACGCAACTTCATCAACACGAGCTAAAACCTTAAATGGCCCAATAAACCGAGGAGCTAACTTTCCCCGTTTTCGAAACCGAATAATACCTTTCCATGGCGAAACCTTAATCATCACCATATCACCTTCTTGAAATTCGATCGTTCGTCTACGCTTATCGGCATACGACTTTTGCCTATCTTGAGCCTTTTTCAAATGCTCTCGAATCACATCAATTTTGCTTTTCGTCTCTAACACCAAATCGGTACTCCCGATTTCCTTTTGTCCCACTTCACCCCAACAAATCGGGGTTCGACATCTACGCCCATAAAGCATCTCATAAGGTGGCATCCCAATACTAGTATGATAACTATTATTGTACGAGAATTCCACCAATGGCAAATGCTCGTCCCAACTACCACCAAAATCGATAATACAAGCCCGTAACATATCCTCCAAAGTTTGATTCGTACGTTCGGTTTGACCGTCCGTTTGAGGATGATACGCCGTGCTCAACTTCAATTGCGTACCCATATCTTCATGAAACCTTTCCCAAAATCGAGATGTAAAACGAGTATCTCGATCCGAAATAATAGATATAGGAACACCGTGTCGAGAGATGACTTCCTTGATAAACAACTTAGCCAAGGTCTCCGACGATATCGCTTCCTTAATAAGAAGAAACAAAGCACTCTTTGTCAGTCGATCAACTATAACCCAAATCGAATCAAATTGGGTTCTCGCCGTTTTAGGTAACTTTGTGATGAAATCCATGGTAATGTGCTCCCATTTCCATTTCGGGATTTCCAACGGTTGTAACTTACCATACGGCTTTTGGTGCTCGGCCTTAACTTGCAAACACGTGACGCATTGTTCAACATACTTCACAACATCACGTTTCATGCCCGGCCACCAATAATCTTTTCTTAAATCTAGATACATTCCCGTCGCGCCCGGATGAATGGAATACTTCGACTTATGTGCTTCATCAAGTAGCACTTGTCGATAATCACCCATCTTAGGCACCCACACTCTTCCTTGAAAAGACAACAAACCATGCGAGCCCATAGTAATGAACTCCGATTGCCCCATTATTCGTTCCGCAAGCTTGTTGTGAACGTAAGCCTCTATTTGAATCACACCAAGTTTTTCAAGAAAATCGTTAGTAATAATCATATGTAACAATCCCAATCGTAACGCCGGGTGAGGACTCTTTCGACTTAACGCATCCGCGACCACATTTGCCTTGCCCGGATGATAAAGTATTTCACAATCATAATCTTTCACCACATCCATCCACCTACGTTGGCGATAATTCAAATCTCGTTGATTGAAGAGGTGTTTCAAACTCTTCTGATCCGAAAAAATCGTACTCTTGACACCATACAAGTAGTGGCGCCAAATTTTCAACGCATGCACAACCGCCGCCAACTCAAGATCATGAGTCAGATATCTCGTCTCGTGTTCCTTTAATTGTCAAGAGGCATAAGCGATGACTTTATCCCTTTGCATAAGAACACACCCGAGTCCATTTAATGAAGCATCACAATAAACCGTCATGTCTTCCACTCCTTCCGGTAACACTAACACCGGAGCTTGACACAACTTCTCTTTTAATAATTGAAAAGCAATTTCTTGCTCGTTCTCCCAATTAAACCTAGCATTCTTTCTCGTCAACTTCGTCAATGGAGAAGCAATCTTAGAAAAGTCTTGGATAAACCGACGATAATAACCGGCCAATCCGAGAAAACTTCGGATTTTCGTAGGCGTAGTCGGTCGTCCCCAACTCTTCACCGTCTCGATCTTCCCCGGATCTACTTGAATACCGTTTTCGTTCACAATATGACCAAGGAATTGAACTTCCCTTAGCCAAAATTCACATTTGGAGAACTTTGCATACAACTTCTCCTTTCGTAGCGTCTTCAATACTTCATGCAAATGATGTTCATGTTCGTTCATACTTTTCGAGTAAACAAGTATATCGTCGATGAACATAATTACCGACTTGTCAAACATAGGTTGGCACACTCAGTTCATAAGGTCCATGAGTGCCGCTGGTGCATTCGTAAGACCAAAAGGCATAACTACAAATTCTAAATGCCCATAACGCGTTCGAAAAGCCATTTTCTCGATGTCTTCCTCACGGACCCGCATTTGGTGATAGCCGGACCGTAGGTCGATTTTAGAGAAATACGTTGCACCTTGGAGTTGGTCAAACAAATCGTCAATCCGAGGTAATGGATAACGATTCTTGATCGTCACTTTATTTAACTCCCGATAATCGATGCACATCCGCATACTACCATCCTTCTTCTTTACGAATAAAACCGGAGCGCCCCATGGCGAAGCACTCGGTCGAATAAAACCCCTCTCGAGCAACTCTTGGGTTTGATTTAACAACTCTTGCATTTTCGTCGGTGCTAAACGATAAGGAGTTTTAGCAATGGGAGTAGCTCCCGGAACCAACTCAATGCGAAATTCAACTTGTCTTTCCGTCGGAACACCAGGTAACTCGTCCAGAAAAATGTCTTCGAATTCACTAACCACCGGAATTTCACGAATAGGTGGTGGCTCATCACGAGTATCAATAACGTGGGCAAGAAAAGCCATGCCACCACTAACAAGAAAACGACGTGCCCGTGCAAAAGAACATATCGGCACAAGTCTTCTTCGTTTATCACCGGGAATAATTAACTCTCCCCCACTAGGGGTCTTCACACGAATAAACTTCTCATGGCATGCAATATCGGCTCTATTATGATCGAGCCAATCCATGCCCACAACAATATCAAAGTCGCCCAAAGTCATCGGGATGAGATCAATTTTAAAGTTTTCGGCACCAAAAATGACATCACAGTTCTTACACACACCAACCACTAGCACCGTCTTGCCGTCTGCTATTTCGACTTCTACCGGACGACTTAACTTAGCTAACGGTCTATCAAGTTTAGGCACAAATTTTGGAGACACAAACGACAAATTTGCACCGCTATCAAAAAGAATCCTTGCCAGATTGGAATTAACCAAGAAAGTACCTGAGACAACTTCGTTGGATTGCTTGGCTTCGTCGTTAGTCATCAAATAGTTTCGCCCTCGAGCCGTACCCGCCGCCTTCTCTAGCCTTTTAACATTATCGTTGTTCAAATCGGGACACTCTGACTTTCGGTGTCCTTCTTTGTTGCAATTAAAACAAGTGATTTTGGTCGACGCCTTGGTGCAATCATGGGCCATGTGTCCTCTTTGATTACAATTATAACATGTGGGCCCGAAACCCCGTAAGCACCCTTCTTCACACTATTAATGCTTTCGGAGCCTTTCTTGTTCTTTTTATTGGAAAAGTTCGAATGACTCGAACCTTCAAACTTTCTTTTAGAAAAAGTGAAATCGCTTTTCCTTGGAACCTCTGGCTTAAAACCCCGACCCAACTCAAACAACTCCTCAAAAGACTTAGCCATACCCCGACTAATCTTACCCTTCAACTCATCATTTAAAGTACGGTAGAAATCTTTCATTAATTTGTGATCGTCACCAACATATTCCGGGCAAAAGCGAGTCTTTGCCAAAAAGGTAGACTTGAGAGTAACCAAGTCCATCGAACCTTGTTGCAAATGATGCAACTCGTCCCGGATTCTATCAAGGTCAGAAGAAGTTCGGTATTCTTGGAAGAATTCCTTCTTAAACTCCTCCCATGTCAAGCTCATGCATTGCTCTTCACCGTATAAATTGATTTTGTCGTCCCACCACAACTTGCCTTCTTCAGGTAGCATGCTAGACCCATATCTCGTCGTCTTCTCGGGAGGACATTCCGTGGTACGGAAAGCTCCGTCGATATCGGAAATCCAACAAGTGCTTTTCAATGGATCCCTCACCCCATTAAACATCGGAGGTTGAGTATCCTTGAAATTTTTGTATTGGAAGTCCCGCCTTCCACCCCCACCATTACCTTCACCCCCTTTGCCTCGAGGATAAATGTTTCTAGCCTCTAAAGCCTCCTCTATTGCGGATTTCATTCGATCGTTGATCATTTCGGTCACTTGTCCATCGACCGACTCTTGGAAGACCTTTCGGACATCGTCAAGAAAATCCTTCTTTAACTTTTTAAAGATGGCCTCAACCTTGGCCGTGAGTTCAACATCCTCACTCGTACCACCGTTATCATTATCGTGTCCGTTTCTTGTCTTCATTCTATAAAACGGAAAAGATTAAACAAAGAACGAAAAGACATAACATGTAAGTATATACATGTACACCACACTACTCCATCTTGTTCGACAATCGTCGTACATTACTTGTTTGACACGATTTGCACCCGTAACAATGGTAGCTAATCATTGTTACGCGAGCACGTCGCATTAACTTGCTAGTACAACGTCCATCTAGCTCGATGCTTGCTAAACACCACACAAATCAATTAGCACAAGGTTAGTTCACATAAACCAAAGCACTAACAATTCCCGATTAGACTCAAAGTCCTACAAGTCCCGCATAAAGCGCACACACAATAAAGTCCAAGTCTAGGCACCTATCTCAAGTCACCTAAATCCCTTAGACCGTGCTCTGATACCACTTGTAACAACCCAACCCGTATTCCATACAATAATTTTTTTTTATAATACATATTTACGCGCCAATTAAGTATGTAAACCATTCCACAAGTTCCATTTAAACGTACATCAACTTAAATGTTTACAAAAGGCACGAAGGCCATTAATTAAGTTTTATACAAGTTTGACCCACTACAATGATAGTTTATAATCCAAACGACACTCGAGCACGGTTTGGGGCTAAACTACCCAAAACGTTAGGCCAAACTTCAAAAGCTATGCCAAAAGCACCCCCGACAACATAAGCGGGAGACCACTAGTCCAAACGTATGCCCTTACCCTTGTCCAAGCCGGAACCTATAAAATGATAAACAACGAGAGGGTAAGTAATGCTTAGTGAGTGCAACAATTATACATACATATATATAACCTATCCATTTGCAATCACAATACCAAATACCTCATACGAACTTGTAACTCAAATAGCATGTCAACATACCCGTAACGCTAACAAGTCGTACATTATCACACCACTTCATTAGCATATACTCAACTCAGTATATATATAATATGCTAAACAAAAACAACAATCTCAATATGGTTAACCAATAATGCTATGGTGCTATCGGCTCGTGGTTCACACCATACGCTTAAGTCATACTCTTTTATAGTGCTACCGGCTCGTGGTTCACACTCGATGCTACTGGCTCGTGGTTCACATCTTAGTTTATAGTGCTACCGGCTCATGGTTCACACTCGATGCTACCGGCTCGTGGTTCACATCTTAGTTTATAGTGCTACCGGCTCGTGGTTCACACTCCATCCCACACATGTTATGGCACTACCGGCACGTGGTTCATACCATAACATTCACAAATAAACACGCTATATACATGAACGCATAATTATTCCACTCACCTTGTCACAAGGATGATGATTTAGCACTTCCGAGCTTCAAAGCAATGTACCTAAATCATTAAGTGCACATTCAATTTCACAACTAGTGGGATTAACCACAATACTCCTGAGCATTTAATGACCCAATTTGCATTAAATGACTCAACTACTCAGAACCGCCCATAAATGGCCAAGACTCGACTTTAATCACTAAGACTAGTGAATTAAAGTCTACTAACTTCAATTAACACAAAACTTAGGGTAATCCATACCCATTTCATCTAATTAGGTCAACTAGTACATTTTGACCCATTTTATTTTACTTAAACTCACAATCAAGTCAAACCTACCTATTAACACTTCTTTCATAAATTTTAAAGTGCATTAGTGACCAACAACACCAATTGACACTTACAACCTCAAATCACAAGGCCAATACCCTAGATTGTGGCTATTAGGGTTTCATAACAACAACATAACCCAACTTCACCCATTTTACCCTCAAATGGGTCATACAAACTCTAGTAACCAAAACCTTAGCCATTTGATAATGCTAAAAACGAACACATATTTCATAGCATTATCCCTCAAGAAAGACAAGATTTTAGTTGCAATTGTTCTATTTACAAGTGATATTCGTTTAAATAATAAAAGGTGATGACAAAAGGCAGATTCAACAATTTGAAGACGCAAACGACCAAAAAGCTAAAAAGTACAAAGTACAATCCAAGTGGTTCAATATATTGATGAGAAACGTCTAAAAATTACAAACGTACAAGCCGCAAAACGTAAAGTACAAGATATTAAATTATACGAAAAGGCGTTCGAAAATCCGGAACCGAGACATGAACCAACTTTCAACGCTCGACGCAACGGAGCTGAAAGTACAAGTCAACTATGCACAAGAATATAATATAATATTTAAATAATTCATAATAAGAATAATAATAAATAATAAAAAGTTGTTAATTGAGCATAGTTAAGGGGTCGTAAGTGAAAATTTCAAATCAACATTTGCCTATAAAACGAGACTACGGAGAATGAAGAAATACACATCTTTTTCTCTTTTCTTTTCTCTGTAAACATAATATATATAATTTTAATTATAATTTTAATTTAAGTTTAATAATAATTGGGTTATTGTAAGAAATGTTTTACGGGTTTTAAAGTCCGAACTCTGTCCGTGTAACGCTACGCGATTATTCACCACTGTAAGCTATGTTCTTCCTTTTTAAATTAATGTCTCATAACTAAGTTATTATTATGCTTATTTGAGCCGAAGTAATCATGCTGTTGAACTAAATATTAAAGATTGGGTTATTGGATTTTGTACCATAATTAGGGTATGGACAAAAGACCGACACTTGTGGACATTTGACCATGGACCATTAATAGATGGGGGGTATTGTCTAATCGAATGACAACTCTTTGGAGTCTGTCGAACCTATCTTCAAATTAGTTAATCTAATAATTATTAAATGATTATGCATGTCCTATTTAGTGACGTTTATACGACATATTTTACAATCATTTAATTAATCAATTGAGTTGGGTAATTTATTATTCATTCTGGACAAGTGGGTAAATTAATAATCATGGACTAATTAAAACAGAGGTGGATTACATACAAGGGTAATTGGTGTAATTGTTAACAAAGTACTAAGACCTTGGATTACACACAGTCGATAACCTGGTGTAATTATTAACAAAGTATTAAGACCTTGTTACAGTTCGAATCCCTAATTAGTTGGAATATTTGACTTCGGGTATAAGGTTAATTTGACGATCATTTTATAATTATGACCGATGAACTATTATGGGCAAAAACCAGATAGGTATCAAATAAATCCAGGACAAAGGACAATTAACCCAGCATAATAAATTAAAATCAAAACGTCAAACATCGTGATTACGGAAGTTTAAATAAGCATAATTCTTTTATTGTATTTCTCATCGTACTTTCATTTACTCGCAATTTTATTTATTGTCATTTTAATATTGTTATTTATTTTACGCACTTTAATTATCGTCATTTATCTGTACGCTTAAAATATAAAATCGACAAACCGGTCATTAAACGGTAAATCCCCCCAAAGTTACCTATAATTACTATATCTAGTTTAACTACTTAATTAACTATTTTGACCTAGTAAGACACCCAATAATAGTGTCCAAGGATCGACCTCCCGGACTTTACCTTAGCTATATTATTACACGATAGGTATACTTGCCTTTTGTGTTTTAGTTTAATTTAGGTGATTTCCTGTAGTAAATAAATATAAAACTGATAGCCGTTTCATACACACCCTCTAGAACACATCACCATTACCCAATTAAAACTTAAAACATGGAGTTAAGACTTACCAATACAATCACAACGTAGCTGGAGACGTAGGGAACAACTTTAAAACTTGGGTTCGGGTGAGATTTGGTCTCCTTCTTTTCCAAGTGAGCTTTCTCTCACTAAACCCTAACTCTCTCTCTCTAAAATTGAATGTGGTGTAGGTGAAGATGTGTTAAATGAGTTAGGATAACTCATTTATCAGTTTTCTAGATCTAAAACCGTCCATAAGTGAAAAGACTTAAACATCCCCAAAGATGCCATTTAAATTGGGTCAAATTTGTCAAACAGCGACATCTGTCGCGTTTTGCGACAACCTGTCGTGTAACGCGATGCCCAAACGCGATAAACCACAACAGAACGCGATAACCTCGACAGAACTGGGGTTCTGGAGCTGTCGCGTTCCAGCCCACTTTGTCGCGTATCGCGACGCACCAGGACGCGATGAAACTCACTCAGACGCGACAGAAGGCCTGATTAAACCATTTCCAATATTTTCACACATTAAACTAAAATAAATGATCATAGATGCAATAATAAATGTACACGAGGTTAATTACGCACCTTAAGTCATATTCGAGGAAAACGGGATGTTACAGTTTTTTTTTTTAATTTTTTTTCAATCACATGTGATTCAGCATGCCAATCATATGTGATTGTAAAACCCAATCACATGTGATTCTGCATGTAAAATTCAATCACGTGATTGAATTTTTTTTTTTTTTAGTAAAATGACGATTTTCAGTTAATTTGTGCTAAAACCTTTAAATACCAAGTTTTTGATCAAATCACCGAATTAAAGTCTGAAATTTTGAAGATATGATCATAAAACGCTAACAAACTTGATCAAATCACCAAATTAAAGTCGCTTTCCAGTTGGAATTTTTTTTTGAAAGAAAAATTTGAATTTTTTTTTTGAATTTTTTTTTCAATCACATGTGATTGGATTTGACATGCACAATCACATGCGATTGTGTTTTACAATCACATGTGATTGGGCTTTACAATCACATGTGATTGGATTTGAAATGCTAAATTTAAAAAAAAAATTTCAAAAAAAAAAAATTTAAAATTTTTTTTCAAATAAAAATTTAAAAAAAAAATCTTTTTTTAATTTTTTTTCCAATCACATGTGATTGTTGCGCCACATGTCGCGCTCTGATTGGTCCATTGGATTTCAAGCAAATTATTGGATTCAAGGGATTACAACTCTGAAACCCAATCCATTTTTTATTATTGAATTCCAAGTTGTACCATCGTGTCCCGAACGTCAATTTTTTTTTCCAAATCTAGACCTCCAGAATAGCCACATATAATCTTGTTGATATTTACCCATAACAAGTTTTGTTTTCATTTAAATCGCCACCACCATTTTCCCAAGAGAGCTTGATTTTTCCCATTGAGAACCCCGATATTTAACCCTCTCATCTCATAATTACAAAGTATGTTATCCCATTTCACCCATGGCATTTTTTGGTTCCCCACACCCCACCAAAAGAACATACTTCTAAGTTTAGTTTTGCCATAGTGATTTTTATACTTTTAGATTTTTAGGCTTTGCCGTAAAATTCCTTAAGTGCTTTTTCTTTAGACTAAGATTTAGGTGGCTTAAAATTTTGCAACGCCGTGTTAAAATTTTAGTATCATTTTAAGTAATTGTCGTTTTTTGTTTAGAATCCCTTTTAAGTTTCGACGCGCTACTTTCTTATTTTTATTTTTCGACCTTTTATTTTTTCGACGTTTTTCGACGCAATCTTTTTCTTTCTTATTTCTCGACGCTCTAGTTTTTAGGACATAGAATTTTCTATTTCTTCTCTAAAATTTCAAACGAAAAATTATTTTAAGCGATTAAATTGATAGACATCCAAATTTTCTGATTCGTAGTAATAGTTGGATTTGTTAGTGGCGAGTTGTGGGCTTCCGATTTAAAGGGTCCTGGCTACCTGCTGCATCTATTGGTTATTCGAAACGTGGGCAAAATCAGAAAAGTCTATTAATTTGATAACTTATATAATTTTTATTTTTATAACTAATTGGATATTCAGTGAATGCACCGAGCAAAACGTTCACCACCTTTCATACGTTCACCACCTGTAACTCGATCAAGGCATCTAGCCAATATTGTTGCCGTTGATTTTTCTTTAGAATCATCATCTAGTCGAATAAGTTCTCCAACTCAAATTTTCGATAATCCATTTTTTGAACCCGACTTCACAACTGAGAATCCGGAGGATATTCAAGGACAATTCCAAGATCCTGAACCACTAATCATTCCTCTTGAACCACAAATAGTTAAATCAGAATCTTCTAGTGATTCGGATTCAACAAATTCAATTATGAAAGTAACGAAACCTCAAAGTATGGAAGACCGAATGAGAGCCACACGCACGGGCCAAGGTCACGCCATTAATCAGCCAGATGTTAAAGCTTCAGATTTTGAAATCAAAGGGCAAATCCTACACATGATCACCAATCAGTGCCAATTTGGTGGTACAACAAAAGAAGATCCAAACGAACATCTTCGAACTTTTATTAGGATTTGTAATCTATTTAAAATCCGAGAAGTTGGGGATGAAACTATTTATCTTATGTTGTTCCCATGGATTTTAAAAGGAGAAGCCAAAGATTGGTTAGAATCGTTACCTGAAGGAACGATTGACTCATGGGATATTTTAGTTGAGAAATTTCTTCAAAGATTCTTTCCGGCATCTAAAGCCGTGAGACTTCAAGGAGAAATTGCCACGTTCGTGCAAAAGCCAAATGAAACGTTATATGAGGCATGGACAAGATTCGGAAGAATGTTGAGAGGATGTCCTCAACACGGTTTAGGTACTTTTCAAATAGTGCAAATTTTCTATAAAGGCGTCGACATCGCCCCACGAAAAGACATCGACACATCAGCTGGTGGTTCCATTATGAAGAAAACCGCAACCGAAGCTCACAAGATCATTGATAACACAGCATCCCACTCTCATGAGTGGCATCAGGAAAAAGATATTTTTCATTCATCTAAAGCGGCTAGAGCCGATTCTAGCCATAACTTTGATTCTGTTTCCGCAAAAATAGATGCTTTCGAGAGACGAATGGAAAAGATGACTAAATATATTCACGCAATACGAATCAGTTGTGAGCAATGCAGTGGACCACACTTAACGGAAGATTGTAATGTTGAGCAAACGATGGAACAACGAGAGAATGTTTCCTACATAAACCAAAGGCCGAGAAATAATTATCAAAATAATTATCAACCGCCAAGGCCAAACTTTAATCGAAATGAAAACATTCTTTACAATCCAAATGGACCCAATAATAACTCATACAACCAACAAGGTCCGAATAACCAACCAACTCAAAACAACACTTTCAATCAACAAAGACATGTCTTGTATAAACCACCACAACATACCGAAGAGATAAAGCCAAATCTAGAAGAAATGATGGCAAAGCTAATGGAATCTCAAACACAATTTATTACATCTCAAACCCAAACGAATGAGAGGTTTGATCAGCCATTTAGAACTCAACAAGCGTCCATTTTGAATCTAGAAAAACAAGTAGGTACTCTAGCTAGATTGATGAGTGAGAGGGAACAAGGAAAGCTACCGAGTAATACTGAAGTAAATCCTCAGAAAGAAAATGTTAACATGGTATCAACAAATTCTGAAAAACCAACACCAGAAGATGGGAAAGTTTTAGATGTGAGTAACAATGAAGAAGTTACAACACCACCACCACCCGAGTATGTAAAGCCAGTGGTGGCACCATACAAAACACCCATCTCGTTTCCAAGAAAAGGACTTGAGTATGAGCAAGTGATAGGTAATAAAGTTTGTGATACCTTTGGAAAAAAAGAAGAAGAAGAAGAATAAGAAAGTGCAAGAAACAAAAACCGTAGAAGTAAACCCGGTGAAGACAGTTCCACCAAAACCTCCACCCAGGGTGGGTGATCCGGGTGAATTTATTGTTCCTTGTCTACTTAGTGATTGTGTCATGTATGATGCACTAGCAGATTTAGGTGCAAGTGTGAGTGTTATGCCTCTTTCATTATATAAGAGATTAGGTGTAGGTGAGCTAACTCCAACGGATATGAGTGTTCTACTCCTTGATCAAACCATTAAGCACCCAGTTGGAATTGCTGACAACCTACCCATTCAAGTAGGTAATTTAACCTTTCTAGTCGAATTCATTGTCATTGACATAGAAGAGGACCCAAACATTCCTCTAATTTTAAGTCTACCATTCTTAGCGTCCACCGGGGCATTATTTGATGTAAGAAAGGGTAGAATGACACTTAGTAATGATGAGAAATTGATCACCTTTATGATTCGAAAGTCTAAATCTCCACCAACCAAAACTGTTGAACCAGCAAAAATGATTGGTAAGAACCATGTTGTTTTACCAACTCCAATGGTAGTGCTCAACAATAATAAAACGCCTAAGTGTGGGGAAAATGAAGTAACACCTAATGATAACCTGATAACAAAGAACCCCGTTGTTGATATGAAATTAAATGATCCCGTTATTAATAGTTCAATGAAGAAACTTATTAAACGAATTCGCGATGCTAGAACCAAGGGGAACTTTAAGTTATGTAACCGGTTAGTATCCAATCTGTCGCCTAAAGAAAAGGCGAAATTAGTTGAATTTGTGGATATTACACAAGAATCCGACCAATGGCTTAAAGCAAAAGTCACAGATATGCAAGTTGATTATGGTCCATGAAAAATTGATGATGAAGTTAATCACAATTTTGACACCACAGCTACCTAAGTGTGGGGATATTCAAAATGTTCTAAAAAGAAAATGCTGTCTAGAGTTAGTTGTTCTGTTCTCGTGTAGTTCTGAGAATGGAATTCGATTGGTCATTTCCACTAGCAGACACTAAAGAACTAGTTTTCTCCCCCCATTCTGAATTTTTGTTTTGTTTTGTAGGTTTTATATGAAATTAATATGCTTTTTAAATTTAAGTTTTGTGTCATTTTAAAAACAAAAATTTACTTTATTTAATTAAGTTTAAAAAAAATGATTTCTAAAATTCGTCGTGAGTTAAACACTAGGTCATTGAACCGAAATTGCTTTACCCGAGGGCGGGACGACAAATTTTGTTATCATTATTTTTAATTTTATTGATTTAAAGTATGCCAAAAAAAATATATTAGATTTTATAAAATTTTAAAAGTGGGGTAATATACCAAACTTCAAAAATATGTATATATGTTTGTAGTTTATCTTATGTACAAAACAGGGTAAAACAATGCACTTTCAAAGACTGTCATTAAGTTCAGCAAAAGCTACTAATTTTGACGACAAGACGCAAAATATCAAATGTGAAATAACAACAATATGTTTGCAAACTCGGTAATTTTAATCATTTTTCTACACTAATCACCCTCATGAATTTAATTTTTTACTGATTTCTTGCAAATGAGGGCATTGCAAGATCTCAAGTGTGAGGAAGGGTTATAAATTCTCTCGGGTTTACACTTGGTTTAATTGCCAAATTTTGTGAAAATTTGAAAAATTTTCAACTAAATGAATTCAAAATCATGTTTATACATATTTATGAACGATAAAACTAGGTGATACTACCGAAATTATTGTTACCTTGGAAAGGACATAAATTGAGAAACAACCCAAAACGCTTGAATTCATTTAAAATTGAATAGAGGGGAATAAAAAGGCAAAGAAAGAAATAAATAAAAGCTGAGTGTGAGAAGAATTCACCAAGTTCTTTAAAACATATATCACATATCTGTACAAGCTTATTGCAGGTACTTTTGTTTTGGACTAAACTAATCAGTTTTACCCGATTTACTGTAATATATTCGAAAGAAAGATGGATCTACACAATGAATAAATTCCATCATTAAAAGGAAGTAAAGTCTTCCGAAAAAGACACGCGCTTCTTGATTTAGGTCAAGAAATTGTCGTCCAGACCAGCTGTAGGTTGACGAAAAATCTAAAAAAGTCATCTCTAAAATCAGCAGGAAATCTACGGACCTCAGCATCAAACAGGGTCGCCAAGTGGTCAGACTTATCCTAACCATGAGAGGATCTGTCTCGTAAAATGGGAAGGGCGCTGTGCAAATTAGCTTGACAAGACTAATGAATCAGACCCCCAGAAAGGATAATCTCCTTAAAGATCAAAAATCAGCTTTTAAGACTGATATTACTCAATCCTTGAGATTGACTTTTAAAGATTGAGAATTACAAACTCATGAAATTCGATGATATCTAAACTCGAGCTTGAACGAGAAAATATTTTGATCAAAACTACAAACCGATTTGTTTTCTGAAAACCTATTTTCAATGCGTTCATTACCATTGAACGTAAAATCCTAGGAATTCACCTGGAATTTATTAGGTCACCTGAACCAAATCGGGTGTCAACCGTAAGAACGGTGGTTGCATAGCATGGTCAAAGACAGGACCTTGTGCCAGACCAAAAAACTATAGGGTGATCTTTACTGTTGCTCCTATAAAGGATAGTAATTGCATCCGACACGTTATAGACCATAATTGAAAGCATGTCATGGGACATTGCCTTAACAGTTGCTTGTTCAACGCTTTCCTTTACAACCGGATGGTAGTTTACTGAAAGGTAATATACGGAACAAGTAAACTGGACGTGTTGCTTTCCTAATACAAGGTTAGCAAGTGGGTGACACAAAACCAAAAGTTTTGAGCTAAAATTTTCAAATCTAAAACCCACACGACCCACAAACACATTTTGCAACACCGGTGAAGGGTTATTCCGGAAAACTTATCTAGGATAAAAACTAGATTGAATTTTCAAAAGATCAAATGTTTTCATAAAGATCCAATTTCCTAACGGATCTAAATTTTTATAGTCATGTGAGACTGTAAACCACATCGTTACTATCATTGTTCATAACCGCCGTATTGAAATCACTGATGTACAAAGTGTGAAGAATAAAGAAGTGATTCAAGTATGTTTTTATTTCAATACTATATTGCTTGAGGACAAGCAACGCTCAAGTGTGGGAATATTGATAATGCTAAAAACGAACACATATTTCATAGCATTATCCCTCAAGAAAGACAAGATTTTAGTTGCAATTGTTCTATTTACAAGTGATATTCGTTTAAATAATAAAAGGTGAAGACAAAAGGCAGATTCGACGATTTGAAGATGCAAACGACCAAAAAGCTAAAAAGTACAAAGTACAATCCAAGTGGTTCAATATATTGATGAGAAACGTCTAAAAATTACAAATGTACAAGCCGCAAAACGCAAAGTACAAGATATTAAATTATACGAAAAGGCGTTCGAAAATCCGAAACCGAGACATGAACCAACTTTCAACGCTCGACGCAACGGAGCTGAAAGTACAAGTCAACTATGAACAAGAATATAATATAATATTTAAATAATTCATAATAAGAATAATAATAAATAATAAAAAGTTGTTAATTGAGCATAGTTAAGGGGTCATAAGTGAAAATATCAAATCAACATTTGCCTATAAAACAAGACTACGGAGAATGAAGAAATACACACCTTTTTCTCTTTTCTTTTCTCTGTAAACATAATATATATAATTTTAATTATAATTTTAATTTTAGTTTAATAATAATTGGGTTATTGTAAGAAATTTTTTACGGGTTTTAAAGTCGGAACTATGTCCGTGTAACGCTACGCGATTATTCACCACTGTAAGCTATGTTCTTCCTTTTTAGATTAATGTCTTGTAACTAAGTTATTATTATGCTTATTTGAGCAGAAGTAATCATGATGTTGAACTAAATATTAAAGATTGGGTTATTGGATTTTGTACCATAATTAGGGTATGGACAAAAGACCGACACTTGTGGACATTGGACCATGGACCATTAATAGATGGGGGGTATTATCTAATCGAATGACAACTCTTTGGAGTCTGTCGAACCTATCTTCAAATTAGTTAATCTAATAATTATTAAATGATTATGCATGTCCTATTTAGTGACGTTTATATGACATCTTTTACAATCATTTAATTAATCAATTGGGTTGGGTAATTTATTATTCATTCTGGCCAAGTGGGTAAATTAATAATCATGGACTAATTAAAACAGAGGTGGATTACATACAAGGGTAATTGGTGTAATTGTTAACAAAGTATTAAGACCTTGGATTACACACAGTCGATAACCTGGTGTAATTATTAACAAAGTATTAAGACCTTGTTACAGTTCGAATCCCCAATTAGTTGGAATATTTGACTTCGGGTATAAGGTTAATTTGACGATCATTTTATAATTATGACCGATGAACTATTATGGGCAAAAACCAGATTGGTATCAAATAAATCCGGGACAAAGGATAATTAACCCATCATAATAAATTAAAATAAAACGTCAAACATCGTGATTACGGAAGTTTAAATAAGCATAATTCTTTTATTGTATTTCTCATCGTACTTTCATTTACTCGCAATTTTATTTATTGTCATTTTAATATTGTTATTTATTTTACGCACTTTAATTATCGTCATTTATCTGTACGCTTAAAATATAAAATCGACAAACCGGTCATTAAACGGTAAATTCCCCCAAAGTTACCTATAATTACTATATCTAGTTTAACTACTTAATTAACTATTTTGACCTAGTAAGACACCCAATAATAGTGTCCACGGATCGACCTCCCGGACTTTACCTTAGCTATATTATTACACGATAGGTATACTTGCCTTTTGTGTTTTAGTTTAATTTAGGTGATTTCCTGTAGTAAATAAATATAAAACTGATGTTATGCGAGGAGTATATAAAATAGCTTATATTTTACAAGGAAATACTATTAAATACGATACAATTTTACTCAAGATATTTATTTATTTATTGAATGGATATACTTAAACCTTGCTACAACACTTATAGGCAGTGTACCTAATCGTACAGTAGTGTAGTTTTTAGTAAGTCCGGTTCGTTCCACAGGGAAAATCTTTTAATCAAAGCTTAACGCTATATTAGTTTTATTTTATAAAAATACAAATATATATATAAGTAATATTATTATTATAAAGGGGGGTTTTTACCGTTTAATGACCGGTTTGTCGATTTTAAAACTTTAGTCGCAGTTAAAACAAAATGTAAAATATTAAATAAATAAAAGACTTAATTTAAAGCGTAAAGTAAATAACGATAATGAAATTGCGATAAATAAAAGTGCGATAAAATAAACTTGCGATAATTAAAAAGTACGATAATTAAAAGTGCAATTAAATACAATAACAATAAATAAAAGTGCGATAATTAGAAGTGCAATTAAATATAAAATAAAGAAAATTAAATATGAAATAAAAGAATTATGCTTATTTAAACTTCCCTAATCATGTTGTTTGACGTGTTGATTTTAGTTTTATGCCCATGGGTTAATTGTCCTTTGTCCTGGATTATTTAATATGTCCGTCTGGTTTTTGTCCATAACAGTCCATCAGTCATAAATATAAAGTGCGAGTGTCCTCGTCAAATTATCCTTATACCCGAAGTTAAATATTCCAACTAATTGGGGACTTAAACTGTAACAAGATTTTAATACTTTGTTTAATAATTACACAGGATGTCGACTGAGTGTAATCCAAGGTTTTAATACTTTGTTATCAATTATGCCAAGTGTCCTTGTACATAATTTCACCCCTGTTTTAATAATTCTAGTGGCTATTAATCCATTTCCGTGTCCGGTTAAATGAACGATTATTCGTACATATAAATATCCTGCCCATCGTGTCCGATCGAGTGTATATGGTTATTTATAGGGACGTTCAATTGTAAATCTTTATATTAAAATTAACAAACTATCATTTAGTTAAACAAATATAAAGCCCATTAATAGCTCATAGTCTAATTTCCACAAGTGTCGTTCTTTTGTCCAAACCCCAATTATGGTACAAAGCCCAATTACCCAATTTTAGTAATTAGCCCAACATCATGATTACTTCGTTTTAAATAAGCATAATAATAACTTAGCTACAAGACATTAATGCAAAAAGGTTGAACATAACTTACAATGATTAAAAATAGCGTAGCGTTACACGAACAGAATTTCGACTTACACCCTTACAACATTCGCTAACATACCCTTATTATTAGAATTAAAATTAAAATTAAAATTAAAATATAATAAATATATATATATATATATATATATATATATATATATATATATATATATATATATATATATTACGTATATAGATAGAGAGATTGATATTATGGATGGATAAATGGTGCACCAAAGCTCGATTTTTATAGGCCTGTGATTTGGAAAAGATGCTCATGCGATCGCATGGATTTATGCCTTCCAGGCCATGCGATCGCATGGCCAGCTGGGGAGAGCCACATTTAGTTGTTTTCTTCTGCCGACGTTTATTTAAATATAATATAATATATATATTAATTTTAAGAATTAATTATATATTATATTATATTCATATGCATAGTTGACTTGTAATTTTTAGTCCGTTGCGTCGAGCATTGAGAGTTGACTCTGGTCCCGGTTCCGGATTTTTGAACGTCCTTGCGAATAATTTAATATCTTGTACTTTGCGTTTTGAATCTTGTACTCTTGTAATTTTGAGACGTTTCTTATCAATAATTGGAACCTCATTGATTGTGTTTTGTACTTTTGAGCTTTTTGATCGTTTGCGTCTTCAATTCGTCGAATCTGTCTTTTGTCTTCACCTTTTATTATTTAAACGAATATCACTTGTAAATAGAACAGTTGCAACTAAAAGCTTGTCTTTCTTGAGGGATAATGCTATGAAATATATGTTCGTTTTTAGCATTATCAAAAACTAATAGCCGTTTCATACACACCCTCTAGAACACATCACCATTACCCAATTAAAACTTAAAACATGGAGTTAAGACTTACCAATACAATCACAACGTAGTTAGAGATGTAGGGAACAACTTTAAAACTTGGGTTCGGGTGAGATTTGGTCTCCTTCTTTTCCAAGTAAGCTTTCTCTCACTAAACCCTAACTCTCTCTCTCTAAAATTGAATGCGGTGTAGGTGAAGATGTGTTAAATGAGTTAGGATAACTCATTTATCAGTTTTCAAGATCTAAAACCATCCATAAGTGAAAAGACTTAAACATCCCCAAAGATGCCATTTAAATTGGGTCAAATTTGTCAAACAACGACATCTGTCGCGTTTCGCGATAACTTGTCGCGTAACGCGATGCCCAAACGCGATAAACCACAACAGAACGCGATAACCTCGACAGAACTGGGGTTCTGGAGCTGTCGCGTTCCAGCCCACTTTGTCGCGTATCGCGACGCACCAGGACGCGATGAAACTCACTCAGACGCGACAGAAGGCCTGATCAAACCATTTTCCAATATTTTCACACATTAAACTAAAATAAACGATCATAGATGCAATAATAAACGTACACGAGGTTAATTACGCACCTTAAGTCATATTCGAGGAAAACGGGATGTTACAGATTTTTTTTTTAATTTTTTTTTCAATCACATGTGATTGGATTTGACATGCAGTAAATCACATGTGATTCAGCATGCCAATCATATGTGATTGTAAAACCCAATCACATGTGATTCTGCATGTAAAATTCAATCACGTGATTGAATTTTTTTTTTTAGTAAAATGACGATTTTCAGTTAATTTGTGCTAAAACCTTTAAATACCAAGTTTTTGATCAAATCACCGAATTAAAGTCTGAAATTTTGAAGATATGATCACAAAACGCTAACAAACTTGATCAAATCACCAAATTAAAGTCGCTTTCCGGTTGGAATTTTTTTTTGAAAAAAAAAAATTTGAATTTTTTTTCAATCACATGTGATTGGATTTGACATGCACAATCACATACGATTGTGTTTTACAATCACATGTGATTGGGCTTTACAATCACATGTGATTGGATTTGAAATGCTAAATTTAAAAAAAAAAATTCAAAAAAAAAATTAAAATTTTTTTTTTCAAATAAAAATTTAAAAAAAAAAAATTTTTTTTTTTTAATTTTTTTTTCCAATCACATGTGATTGTTGTGCCACATGTCGCGCTCTGATTGGTCCATTGGATTTCAAGCAAATTATTGGATTTAAGGGATTACAACTCTGAAACCCAACCCATTTTTTATTATTGAATTCCAAGTTGTACCCTCGTGTCCCATTTTTTTTTTTCAAGTAGGAGCAATAGTAAAGCTCACCCTTATGATTTTTCGGTCTGGCACAAGGTTCTGTCTTTGACCATGCTATGCAACCACCGTTCTTACGGTTGACACCCGATTTGGTTCAGGTGACCTAATGAATTCCAGGTGAATTCCTAGGATTTTACTTTCAATGGTAATGAACGTATTGAAAATGGGTTTTCAGAAAACAAATCGGTTTGTAATTTTATCAAAATATTTTCTCGTTCAAGCTCGAGTTTAGATATCATTGAATTTCAGGAGTTTGTAATTCTCAATCTTTAAGGTCAATCTCTAGGATTGAGTAATATCAGTCTTAAAAGCTGATTTTTTTTTATCTTTAAAGGAGATTATCCTTTCTGGGGATCTGATTTATTAGTCTTATCAAGCTAATTTGTACGGTGCCCCCCATTGTACGAGACAGATCCTCTCATGGTTAGGATAAGTCTGACCACTTGGCGACCCTGTTTTATGCTGAGTTCCGTAGATTTCCTGCTAATTTTAGAGATGACTTTTCTAGATTTTTCATCAACCTACAGCTGGTCTGGACGACAACTTCATGATCTAAATCAAGAAGTGCGTGTCTTTTTCGGAAGACTTTACTTCTTTTAAATGATGGAATTGATTCATCGTCTAGATCCATCTTTCTTTCAAATATATTACAGTAAATCGGGTAAAACTGTTTAGTTTAGTCCAAAGCAAAAGTATCTTCAATTATTTGTTATAGAAATATGTGATATATGTTTAAGATAACTTGGTAATTTTTTCCACACTTGGCTTTTATTTTCCTTTTTATTGTCCTCTATTCCATTTTAAATGAATTTTAACATTTTGGTTTGTTTCTCAATTTATGTCCTTTATGAGGTAACAATAATTTCGGTGTTAACACCTAGTTTTATCGTTCATAAATATGTATAAACATGATTTTGAGTTCATTTAATTGAAAATTTTGAAAATTTTTACTAGAATTGGGTAGTCAGTATATAAGACTAGGGCTGTTGTTTATCAGAGAGCACTAGATTCTAATACAACTACTACTTTACTAGTATTTCTAATGGTAACCAAGTGTATAAAGTAAAAATTTTAAAATCCGAAAGAATTTAACCCCTTCCCACACTTAAGATCTTGCAATGCCCTCATTTGCAAGAAATCAGTAACAATTTAAATTATTGAGGGTGATTAGCGTAGAAAAATGATTAAATTTTACCAAAGTTTCCAAACATATTGGCGTTTGTTTGCTGAATGATAAATGGTGCATATCATTTGTTCATTCCGTCTGTTGTTACATCACATTTATTTGTCATCTTATCGTCAAAATTAGTAGCTTTTGCTGAACTTAATGCCAGTCTTTGAAAATGCGCTGTTTTATCCTGTTTTGTACAATTTACAATATACATACATACAAATATAAACATGCATGGCAATTTGAAATGGGACTTAATATCCCACTTTCAAATCCTAAATGTGAAATATTAGTACACAATAATAATAAAAATGATAAAGATTACATAAGTATATTCAATAACATAAGCTTAAACATGAATAAGTAAAAAGATAAAAACATAAAAATCATATAAATAACCAAATGGAACCAAATCAGTCTGGATAGGGGTTCCAATTCATCTCATCAGGTGGGTTCCATTGTTGGTTATAGGTGTTCTGATAGGCTTGGTTATAGTCATACCGGTTAAAGGGTGGTCGGATATCGGGGCTGTGTGGCGGAAAATGAGCAGGTCGAGTAGGCACGTAATTATTTGGTACCTGATATGATAGCTGGCTCATGATTTGGTGCTGATGAACTACCCAGCTATCGTGTTGGCGTCGCCTATAATCCTCGTATACTCGCTCGGAGTTCCACTGCTCGTACATACTATGTCTGGTCGCGTTCGTCATTGCTTCCTCATCTATACGAACGTGGACGTCAAGAATAGCATCTCGAAACACGTCCCTAATGTTTTCCGCCTCCTCCATTTCCTCGTCTGAGCCTCTCTCTACCTGAGGATGAGATCCCTCATAGGGTACTGCCTGGTTACGTCTACTTTTCAATACCTTAGCACCCACATAAACTTTCAATTCTAAGGGCTCAACCTGTTCTCTACAAAGCTGTAATGGACCCCCTTGGTTCCTATCAACACCTAAATACTCTCCAATGAGAGTAACAAAAATACCTCCTCCTATTATACTCTCGTCCTGCATTCCCTCTACCATTTTAGATAAATAAAAAGCAACACAGTAAGGGATTTTGACAAAGCTTCTAGGATCCCGAATACACTTTAGGTAGAATAAATCATGTAAGGTAATTTTTTCTTTATTGTGACCTCTCTGTGTAATCGAGTTAGCCAAAAATCTATGAATAATACGAAGCTCGGCTCTGTCAATATGTGTATAGGAGTGTCCTCCTGCTCGTGTAAAAACATCAAAATGTGACATACACCTCCAAATGGCGTCAGCGTCAAAGTTACTATCTACCCTTTCACCATAATGAATCAAATTTGTACAATCGGGTAATAGCAACTCACCAGGAGTATATATCTGTAAGGCCCTGGCCATGTCCAACATGGACATTTTGTACATCCTACCGCCAAGGATAAACATAAGAAATCTTCTATCATCTATTCTAACTTTATTTGTATCAAGTGATACAGTACTCATCAACTCAACACACCATTCCTTATATACAGGTCTACGAATGGTGAAAAGACGTTCCCAATCTGTAAAAGAAGAACTGCCATACCTTTGTACCAAAAGATGTCTAACACGGTCAGCTAGATGGACCGTTTCCAAAGGGGCCCAATCGATTACCCTTGGCACCTCTACATTTTTTGTTACCAATTTGAATTTGTTCCTTTGATATGTCTCGTAATCTCTCCATCTCCTATCAAATCTCAGATTAGGATGCAGAGTGTGCTCAGGAATCGTTGGGAATTCTACTGTCGACCTCATTGGGAATACTATGAATTCATCAACAAACTGTACCGGATCATAATAAGGTACGTGCTGATCAGGCTGTTGTTGTTGTTCCTGTTGTGGTTGTTGTTCGTGTTGCATTTCTGGTTCTGGTTCTGGTGCTAGGGCTGGTCGTCTAGATGATGATGCTCCTGAATCTCCAGTATCGGCTTTCTGCAAAACACATTAAACACAAAATTTGTGCATCCAAATATGCATTAGTGTTAGCAAAATAAAAACTTAAAACAATCACTATAACATGTTAAATCAAAATTAAACTTATACACATTTTCACAATTTTTCACAATTCTACACTTTTTAAATAAGCACATATGAAAATGTATACAAAATTCATAAGCATTTAACTCAAATAACATGTCAAAATAGTCATTACTAATAATTAAACAAGTCTCAAATGGCAAATATATTAAATTAATCAAGTTCATGAATTTTGGACTTAAAAAGTCCACTTTAATCTCTAAAAATCATGTTTAGGATCAATGTTTGGATCATTTAACTATCTAAACATGTTACACTACTCAATTTAGCAATAATTCATGACAAAAATTGGCCATAACCTGTTTATATCAAAAAACCCCAAATTGCTCAAGAACACAAACCCTAGATTTCTAAAATTTTTGAAGTTTTTGGCTTCAAATCATGTTAAATAGCATCAATATAGGTTATACATGCATAAAATACTAACAATTTAACACTAATTACACTAGAAATTAACAAAATTGCATTAGGTAAAAAATTGGAATTTATCACAAAAACTAGCAAATTTATGAGTTTAGGGGTGTAATTTTTACCATTTTGCTGAAGAATGAGAATCTATGCATGATTAGAGCAAGAAAAATGATGAATTACGGTGGAAAAATGATGAAATTTGGTGAGGTTTTGAGTATTTTTCGTATATGTGTGTGTGTTTATGTGGAGAAGACAGAACAGCGAGCTGTATGTATCAGGCCAGATTTTTGCCTCCATGCGATCGCATGGAGGGATAGGGTGATTCCCATGCGATCGCATGGCTATCCGGCTACAGTGTTTTGCCCTTTTTTTTTTTTAAAAAATAAAACCTTATACTTTATAAAACTTATAATTAATTAAATTTTAAAAATTTGTTTTCCTTTAGGAGCGAGGGTGTTTCGGATCGATGTTTTAAAAGTAAAGATTTTTGAGTTTTTTAATGTTTTTGGCATACTTTAATTCAATAAGATTAAAAATAATGATAATAAAAGTTCTCGTCCCTCCCTCGGGTAAAGCAATTTCGGTTCAACGACCTAGTCTTCAACTCACGACGAATTTTAAAAATCATATTTTTAACTTAACGAAATAAAGTAAATTTTTGTTTTTAAATTCACACTAAACTTAAATTTAAAATGCATAAAATTAAAAATTCATATTAAACTTAATTAAAAATTCATATTATAAATTTACACCAAACTTATATTATATTTTTATTTTTATATATACAAACTTATATTAAAAAGATTAATTTTTCAAATATTTACAAACTTAAATATATTGATTTTACAAAGTTCAAAATATTAATTTAATATTTATATATTAATTTTAAAAACATGGTAAAAAATAAAATTAAAAATCTTTTTGGCTTTTATCCCACTTTAATCAATCAAATATTATCAAAAATATGCGCCTCTCTTTTCGGTAAAGTAATTTCGGTTCCATGACCTAATTTAACTCATGACAAATTTTTGAAATATTTTGGGTGGATTGATTAAAGATATTTATACCTTAAGAATAAACGTTAAATTTCACAGTGATGTAATAAATTTTTGAATGATATCAATAATTTCGGTCGCCAAACCTAATTTTATTCAATACCAATTTAATACTTTATAGCGAACAAATTAGCGTTTATTACCAAAAGGTTAAAAATAAAAATAAAAAATAAAAACTGTACAGACTTACCTGTGAGATAGTATTCTTAGTTATATGATCTATCCCATTCATAAGATAGTCGGTTTAATTGGTTTTCCATAGCTACATAGGCGTAACCTCGAGCATTCAGTGTTTTTTCTTCTAAACATATGAACGGTCCGTCTCTGCATAAAGTAACAAATTCGGTGTTTGAATATGTTTGATTATTTGAACATTTACCTCCATGTGACCATTTTCCGCATTTGTGACATCTTTCTAGGTGTCGTGCTCTTCTTTTCGCTGCGGATTTTGATTTTCCTTTACCAAATTGTAACTTATTATCTTCGCATCTGGATTCTTTTCTTACTCCGTCCAATCTTTCTCTGATTACTGATACTATTTCACTCGGAAGTGTGTCATTATTACGTTTAGTGATCAAAGCGTGTAGCATTAGACCATGGTTTAGTTCACAGGCAGTCTTCATTTCGTAAAAACCTAAAAAAAAAAAAATCAGAATGGGGGGAGAAGACTAGTTCTTTAGGGTCTGCTAGGGAAAGACCATTCGGGTTCCATTTTCGAGAACTACACGAAAACAGAAAATCTAACTCTAACAGAAATACATATTATCCTTTAAAGACTTGATTCTCCCCACACTTAGTTAGCTGTGGTATCGAAATTGTGATTAACTTCATTGTCGATTTCCATCGGACTATCTATGTAATGTTTAACTCTGTGACCATTAACTTTAAATTCAATTCCATTTGAATTTATTAATTCTATCGTTCCGTATGGAAAAACTCTTTTGACTATGAATGGTCCAGACCATCTTGATTTCAATTTTTCAGGAAATAGCTTGAATCGTGAATTGAAAAGAAGAACTCTGTCTCCTTCTTTAAATTCTTTTGAACTTCTGATTCTTTTATCACGCCATTTCTTCGTTCTTTCTTTATAGATTAATAAATTTTCGTATGCTTCATGTCTTAATTCTTCTAATTCGTTTAGTTGACTTAACCGTAGACGTCCAGCTTCATGTAAATCAAGTGTAAGACCCCAATATTTATTTTACACAGAGTTTTAAATGATGTACGTATCGTAGGTGAAGCGTGGTATGGAATAGAAGCTCAGAACCTGTTCAGAGGGTTGTGCGCGCCGCGCACCTTGAGGTGAGCGCGCCGCGCACCTGGTCTGCAATAGAAATCTGACTTTTTCAAATTAGAGTTTAATGAGGGGCTTTTTGGTCTTTTCACTTGAGGCCGGATTTGAGAGTTTATCAGTTGGTTTGGATCCAATTTTGGATCATTTTCACATCCACAAACACACACTAAACTATCTAGAGAGAGAGGGAGATTTCTAGAGAGAGATTTGGGGTTTTGGAGAAGAAGGAGCTTGAATTGATCAAAGTCTCGGGTTTTAAAGTTGTTCACCTCGTTCCTAGCTACGTTTTGGTGGTTTTGGTAAGTTCTAACTCCGAATTTCATTGTTTGATTTTGATAATCAAGTTAGGGTTTGAACTTAAATTGATGAGAAACCCATTTAAACTCTTGGAGTGAGTTTAGTGATGCTAGTAATCGGGTTTGTTGTTATTGTTGGTAGATTTTGGGTTGGTGAACTAATTGGCCATGATTAGGACTTGAAATTGGGTTTAATCACTTAAGTTAGTGATTATATAAGTATTGAAACCCATTTAGGGTTATTTGGTTGACTAGTTTTGACTTCGGGTCAAAATTAGGGTTTATGGGCAATTTGGAGATTTGTAAGTGTTTAACACTTGTGTTCGGGTTTAATTGGCGTGTTAGGACCATTCTCACTTGTGTTAGTGATTATTGGTTAATTTTGGGCGCGGTTTGTACTTGGAAGTGCATTTGGGTCGAATTTGCACTAAGTGTCAAATTGGGTTGGTTTGTAAATCCAATCTAAGTGTGTTGTTGAATTTGTGATAATGGAATAGGTACTTTCCATTGGCGAGTTGCGGTTTACTTGGAAGCATTCATCAAGGCGACAAGGTGAGTGATAATATCCTATGTGCATATGTATGTGTAGGATGGGTGCGGGTCGGGTGAAGTGATTCTCGACTATAGAGCTCACTTCACATGTAGGTGGACTTGATGGACTTTTGCATGAGTCCAATTGGCACGGTTGTGCGTTTTGGTTGACCATCTTTGGCGAAGTACACGTTCGCGTGTACATTATCACACGTGGTTGTGATGTGGTTGATATAACCCCAATGGCGAAGGGTTTAATGTTGAGAAGTGAATCGCGTGTATATTCGGATTCACGATGACTCGTGTAGTTCGGTCATCTTATTGAGGTTGTAATCTCGTGTGGTTTCGGATTACTAAGGCTCGTGTAGTTCGGCCAACCTCGATATTGTGAAGATAGTAATCTCGTGTGGTTTCGAATTACTAAGGCTCGTGTAGTTCGGCCAACCTCGATGTTGTGAAGATAGTAATCTCGTGTGGTTTCGGATTACTAAGGCTCGTGTAGTTCGACCAATCTTCATTGTGGTATTTGGTTCTCGGTATTGGGTTAAGGTGTTAACCTTGTTCGTTTATATTGTTATATATTAATGTATTGTTGTGTTGTAGCTAACCCTCCGGGTGTAGCTATTTGGCGTGGTTCACATCGTCATTGGTGAACTTATATTTTTGTTGTTGTATCTTAGCTCGTGCTTAGTGTTTGTACGGTACTCCTAGACTAGCTTGCCTTTATGCTTGGTTGTTCGGTATGCGGTATTTGATATTTGTGTGGCGTATTCATTTTATACATATATATGTATGTAGTATATTATCATTCACTAAGCGTTAGCTTACCCTCTCGTTGTTTACATTTTTATAGATTGCATGGACGTGGTGGCTCGGGTAAGCGTGAGACTAGTGGACTCGCGTAGTTGCTTTAGAAGGCTTGCTTTTGGATTGTTTAGGCTTGGGTAGCGTATCCCCAATCGCCATGCTCAGCTTTATTTTGTATTAAAAGTCGTGTGGTCGAAACTAGTATTATGTACTTGAGGGTAATTTGGGCATATGTGGGCCCGGTGTCGTAAAACCCTTTTTATTAATGGAACGTGTTAATTTTAACTATTGTATTATGTTGTGAAAAGCATTTGGTCTAAATGTGTCGGGAAGTCGAAGATCTTTTCGCGTGAGTTGGAAAATCCGGACAGCGGGCTGCCAGGCCCTGTGCGCGCCGCGCACAGGTGGGTGTGCGCGCCGCGTGTAGTGACCCGAACTTTTCCATGTTTATATATATTAATTGAGATTGATGTTTACATGATTAAATGTTTCCAACATGTTAAGCAATCAAACTTGTTAAGACTTGATTAATTGAAATAGGTTTCATATAGACAATTGACCACCCAAGTTGACCGGTGATTCACGAACGTTAAAACTTGTAAAAAAAAAAACTATATGATGACATATATATGGTTATATATATAGTTAACATGATATTATGATAAGTAAACATATCATTAATTATATTAACAATGAACTACATATGTAAAAACAAGACTACTAACTTAATGATTTTGAAACGAGACATATATGTAACGTTTATCGTTGTAACTACATTTAATGTATATATATCATATTAAGAGATATTCGTACATCATAATATCATGATAATATAATAATTTAAAATCTCTTTTGATATTATAAACATTGGGTTAACAACATTTAACAAGATCGTTAACCTAAAGGTTTCAAAACAACACTTACATGTAACGACTAACGATGACTTAACGACTCAGTTAAAATGTATATACATGTAGTGTTTTAATATGTATTTATACACTTTTGAAAGACTTCAATACACTTATCAAAATACTTCTACTTAACAAAAATGCTTACAATTACATTCTCGTTCAGTTTCATCAACAATTCTACTCGTATGCACCCGTATTCGTACTCGTACAATACACAGCTTTTAGATGTATGTACTATTGGTATATACACTCCAATGATCAGCTCTTAGCAGCCCATGTGAGTCACCTAACACATGTGGTAACCATCATTTGGCAACTAGCATGAAATATCTCATAAGATTACAAAAATATGAGTAATCATTCATGACTTATTTACATGAAAACAAAATTACATATCCTTTATATCTAATCCATACACCAACGACCAAAAACACCTACAAACACTTTCATTCTTCAATTTTCTTCATCTAATTGAACTCTCTCAAGTTCTATCTTCAAGTTCTAAGTGTTCTTCATAAATTCCAAAAGTTCTAGTTTCATAAAATCAAGAATACTTTCAAGTTTGCTAGCTCACTTCCAATCTTGTAAGGTGATCATCCAACCTCAAGAAATCTTTGTTTCTTACAGTAGGTTATCATTCTAATACAAGGTAATAATCATATTCAAACTTTGGTTCAATTTCTATAACTATAACAATCTTATTTCAAGTGATGATCTTACTTGAACTTGTTTTCGTGTCATGATTTTGCTTCAAGAACTTTGAGCCATCCAAGGATCCATTGAAGCTAGATCCATTTTTCTCTTTTCCAGTAGGTTCATCCAAGGAACTTAAGGTAGTAATGATGTTCATAACATCATTCGATTCATACATATAAAGCTATCTTATTCGAAGGTTTAAACTTGTAATCACTAGAACATAGTTTAGTTAATTCTAAACTTGTTCGCAAACAAAAGTTAATCCTTCTAACTTGACTTTTAAAATCAACTAAACACATGTTCTATATCTATATGATATGCTAACTTAATGATTTAAAACCTGGAAACACGAAAAACACCGTAAAACCGGATTTACGCCGTCGTAGTAACACCGCGGGCTGTTTTGGGTTAGTTAATTAAAAACTATGATAAACTTTGATTTAAAAGTTGTTATTCTGAGAAAATGATTTTTATTATGAACATGAAACTATATCCAAAAATTATGGTTAAACTCAAAGTGGAAGTATGTTTTCTAAAATGGTCATCTAGACGTCGTTCTTTCGACTGAAATGACTACCTTTACAAAAACGACTTGTAACTTATTTTTCCGACTAGAAACCTATACCTTTTTTGTTTAGATTCATAAAATAGAGTTCAATATGAAACCATAGCAATTTGATTCACTCAAAACGGATTTAAAATGAAGAAGTTATGGGTAAAACAAGATTGGATAATTTTTCTCATTTTAGCTACGTGAAAATTGGTAACAAATCTATTCCAACCATAACTTAATCAACTTGTATTATATATTATGTAATCTTGAGATACCATAGACACGTATACAATGTTTCGACCTATCATGTCGACACATCTATATATATTTCGGAACAACCATAGACACTCTATATGTGAATGTTGGAGTTAGCTATACAGGGTTGAGATTGATTCCAAAATATATATAGTTTGAGTTGTGATCAATACTGAGATACGTATACACTGGGTCGTGGATTGATTCAAGATAATATTTATCGATTTATTTCTGTACATCTAACTGTGGACAACTAGTTGTAGGTTACTAACGAGGACAGCTGACTTAATAAACTTAAAACATCAAAATATATTAAAAGTGTTGTAAATATATTTTGAACATACTTTGATATATATGTATATATTATTATAGGTTCGTGAATCAACCAGTGGCCAAGTCTTACTTTCCGACGAAGTAAAAATCTGTGAAAGTGAGTTATAGTCCCACTTTTAAAAATCTAATATTTTTGGGATGAGAATACATGCAGGTTTTATAAATGATTTACAAAATAGACACAAGTACGTGAAACTACATTCTATGGTTGAATTATCGAAATCGAATATGCCCCTTTTTATTAAGTCTGGTAATCTAAGAATTAGGGAACAGACACCCTAATTGACGCGAATCCTAAAGATAGATCTATTGGGCCTAACAAACCCCATCCAAAGTACCGGATGCTTTAGTACTTCGAAATCTATATCATATCCGAAGGGTGTCCCGGAATGATGGGGATATTCTTATATGCATCTTGTTATTGTCGGTTACCAGGTGTTCACCATATGAATGATTTTTATCTCTATGTATGGGATGTGTATTGAAATATGAAATCTTGTGGTCTATTGTTACGATTTGATATATATAGGTTAAACCTATAACTCACCAACATTTTTGTTGACGTTTTAAGCATGTTTATTCTCAGGTGATTATTAAGAGCTTCCGCTGTCGCATACTTAAATAAGGACAAGATTTGGAGTCCATGCTTGTATGATATTGTGTAAAAACTGCATTCAAGAAACTTATTTTGTTGTAACATATTTGTATTGTAAACCATTATGTAATGGTCGTGTGTAAACAGGATATTTTAGATTATCATTATTTGATAATCTACGTAAAGCTTTTTAAACCTTTATTGATGAAATAAAGGTTATGGTTTGTTTAAAAATGAATGCAGTCTTTGAAAAACGTCTCATATAGAGGTCAAAACCTCGCAACGAAATCAATTAATATGGAACGTTTTTAATCAATAAGAACGGGACATTTCAGTTGGTATCAGAGCGTTGGTCTTAGAGAACCAGAAAATTTGCATTAGTGTGTCTTATCTAGTTTGTTAGGATGCATTAGTGAGTCTGGACTTCGACCGTGTTTTCTTTAAAAATGGTTGCTTAACATTTTTGTTGGAAACTATATATTTTTAACATATGAATATTATGTGATATATTAATCTCTTAACGTGTTTGATATTATGTGATAGATGTCTACCTCTAGAACAAGTCCCATTGACTCACCTAATAATAATGAAGAGTCAAATGTAAATTGGAATGATTTGTGGACTGATTCACAAGTTCCCGAAGAGGAACCTGAAGAAGAGTCGGAACCGGAAGAAGAATCGGAACCGGAAGAAGAATCGGAACCGGATGAAGAAATAGAACCGGTGGGGGAAATAATAAAACGGTTAAGTAAAAGAAAATCCTCAACCAACCGACCAAAGTTAATTATGGTCAATGGTGTTTCCGCCAAGGAAGCAAAATATTGGGAGGATTACCAATTCTCCGATGAATCGGATTCCGACGAGAATTCCGATGATGTTATAGAAATTACCCCAACTGAATTTAAAAAGGCAAAAGAAAATAATAAGGGAAAGGGCATAAAAATAGAGAAATCTAATTCCAACCCCGATGAACTTTATATGTATCATCAACCCCCGAAGTCCTTAAGTTGTAACAATGACCCGGGAACCTCTAAACCACCAGGTTTTTCTAAACCAATGTGGACAACGACGGCTCGTATTAGGGGAACATCATATATCCCTAGAAACTTGGCAAAACGAACCAAAACCGAAGAAGAAGAAACGAGCGAGTCGGAATAAGATAGTTGTATTCGTGTGGTGTAATATATGTAATATAGTGTTCTTATGCTTTATGATATATGTAAAAATTGCTTGTATTAATAAGTATTTTTTTATGAATCTAACTCTTGTCTATTTTACAGTTTAAAAACACAAAATGGATAGACAACCCAATATTTTAAGAGACCTACCTGGAGACATGATTGATGAAATCTTGTCTAGAGTCGGCCAGAATTCCTCGGCACAACTATTTAAGGCGAGATCAGTTTGTAAGATATTCGAAGAACGTTCCAAGAATGTCTTAGTTTATAAGAGACTTTCGTTTGAAAGATGGGGGATATCACATTGGGAAACCCATAAGTTACGATGTGTTTACTTTGACGCATATATTGCGGGGAACCCAAATGCTATTTTACGCAACGGGTTAAGAAGCATGTTATGCTTACGGATTAGTAATGTTCGCTTCTCACCAAAGTGAGAACAAGAACATCGGGCTACAACTATTAAACAAAACGTTTCCACAAGTGACGGAGTCGGTAATTGGGGTAAGAAATGAGGTTTTTAGATTATTACGGGACTGTTGGACATTACGTAACCCTCGTCCCTTTGATGATGTTACAACACGCTATCTTATCAACGGCCATAACGGTTATGTTGCACAAGACCAAGGATGGGAAGTAGTCCTAGTAAAACCAGAATGCATGACTTGTTTCTGGACGTATGAATTACGTGTCTTTATTGCCTTTGCTGAACGACTTGTGTACTAGCTAGAATTGTCTTCACAACTATCTTGTATCAAAGTTATTGTGTGCTATATTTCATGCGTTATGTAAAATAAGCGGTATTGTAAGTTTGTAAAATATTGTATAAAAGTTTGAACGCGAAATATTATTATAATCAGTTTTTCATATAGAATTGTAGTAGTTGAATTGTATATTAGCTACTAAGTATGAACTTAACGGGTAGGTACTACCCGAATTTAAACTTATAAAACGCTAATATGAAGAAAAAGCTTTTATAAATGAGTTCATATTATGCTACGAAATACTATTAACTACTCTTAATATTCTGTATGATTAACTTGTTCCATTTAACTATTTTGAAGGAAATGGCACCGACTACTCGACACACCGTGAATATGAATGAAGAGGAATTCCGTACTTTTCTAGCTTCAAACATAGCCGCAGTACAGGCTGCGCTACATACCAACAATAACCTTGGATCTAGCAGTACAGGAAATCGTGTAGGATGCACCTACAAAGAATTCACTGCCTGCAAACCTTTGGAATTTGATGGAACCGAAGGACCGATCGGATTGAAACGGTGGACCGAGAAGGTTGAATCGGTGTTTGCCATAAGTAAGTGTACTGAAGAGGACAAAGTGAAGTACGCTACGCATACCTTCACAGGTTCTGCGTTAACATGGTGGAATACCTATCTAGAGCAAGTGGGACAAGATGATGCGTACGCACTACCGTGGTCAGCATTTAAGCACTTGATGAACGAGAAGTACCGTCCCAGAACCGAGGTCAATAAGCTCAAGACAGAACTTAGAGGGTTACGAACCCAAGGATTTGATATTACCACGTACGAAAGACGATTCACAGAATTGTGCCTATTGTGTCCGGGAGCATTCGAAGATGAGGAAGAGAAGATCGACGCGTTTGTGAAAGGATTACCGGAAAGAATCCAAGAAGATATAAGTTCACACGAGCCCGCCTCCATACAACAGGCATGTAGAATGGCTCACAAACTCGTGAACCAAATTGAAGAAAGAATTAAAGAACAGACTGCTGAAGAGGCCAATGTGAAGCAAGTCAAAAGAAAGTGGGAGGAAAACGGTGATAAGAATCACCAATACAACAACAACAGCAATTACAACAATAATCGCAACAATTATCCCAACAATCGCAACATCAATCGCAACTACAACAAACGGCCCAACAACAACAACAACAACAACAACAACAACAACAGCAACTACAACAATCATCACAACAACAATAATAACCGCAACAACAACAACAATCAGAAGCAGCTATGCCAAAGGTGTGAAAAGAATCACTCAGGGTTCTGCACCAAATTTTGCAACAAGTGTAAAAGAAATGGTCATAGCGCGGCGAAGTGTGAGGTCTACGGACCAGGGGTTAATAGAACGAAAGGAACAAATGGTGTCGGAACGAGTAATGGCGGAGCAAGTAGTGTCGGAGCAAGTTATGCCAATGTAGTTTGTTATAAATGTGGAAAACCAGGCCACATTATTAGAAATTGCCCGAACCAGGAGAACACGAATGGACAAGGCCGTGGAAGAGTTTTCAATATTAATGCGGTAGAGGCACAGGAAGACCCGGAGCTTGTTACGGGTACGTTTCTTATTGACAATAAATCTGCTTACGTTTTATTTGATTCGGGTGCGGATAGAAGCTATATGAGTAGAGATTTTTGTGCTAAATTAAGTTGTCCATTGACGCCTTTGGATAGTAAATTTTTACTCGAATTAGCAAATGGTAAATTAATTTCAGCAGATAATATATGTCGGAATCGAGAAATTAAACTGGTTAGCGAAACATTTAAGATTGATTTGATACCAGTAGAGTTAGGGAGTTTTGATGTGATAATCGGTATGGACTGGTTGAAAGAAGTGAAAGCGGAGATCGTTTGTTACAAAAATGCAATTCGCATTATACGAGAAAAAGGAAAACCCTTAATGGTGTACGGAGAAAAGGGCAACACGAAGCTACATCTTATTAGTAATTTGAAGGCACAAAAACTAATAAGAAAAGGTTGCTATGCTGTTCTAGCACACATCGAGAAAGTACAAACTGAAGAAAAGAGCATCAATGATGTTCCCATTGCAAAAGAATTTCCCGATGTATTTCCGAAAGAATTACCGGGATTACCCCCACATCGATCCGTTGAATTTCAAATAGATCTTGTACCAGGAGCTGCACCAATAGCTCGTGCTCCTTACAGACTCGCACCCAGCGAGATGAAAGAACTGCAAAGCCAATTACAAGAACTTTTAGAGCGTGGTTTCATTCGACCAAGCACATCACCGTGGGGAGCTCCTGTTTTGTTTGTCAAGAAGAAAGATGGTACATTCAGGTTGTGTATCGACTACCGAGAGTTGAACAAACTTACCATCAAGAACCGCTACCCACTACCGAGAATCGACGACTTATTTGATCAACTACAAGGCTCGTCTGTTTATTCAAAGATTGACTTACGTTCCGGGTATCATCAAATGCAGGTGAAAGAAGATGATATTCCAAAGACTGCTTTCAGAACACGTTACGGTCATTACGAGTTTATGGTCATGCCGTTTGGTTTAACTAATGCACCAGCTGTGTTCATGGACCTTATGAACCGAGTGTGTGGACCATACCTTGACAAGTTTGTCATTGTTTTCATTGATGACATACTTATTTACTCAAAGAATGACCAAGAACACGGTGAACATTTGAGAAAGGTGTTAGAAGTATTGAGGAAGGAAGAATTGTACGCTAAGTTTTCAAAGTGTGCATTTTGGTTGGAAGAAGTTCAATTCCTCGGTCACATAGTGAACAAAGAAGGTATTAAGGTGGATCCGGCAAAGATAGAAACTGTTGAAAAGTGGGAAACCCCGAAAACTCCAAAACACATACGCCAGTTTTTAGGACTAGCTGGTTACTACAGAAGGTTCATCCAAGACTTTTCCAGAATAGCAAAACCCTTGACTGCATTAACGCATAAAGGGAAGAAATTTGAATGGAATGATGAACAAGAGAAAGCGTTTCAGTTATTGAAGAAAAAGCTAACTACGACACCTATATTGTCATTGCCTGAAGGGAATGATGATTTTGTGATTTATTGTGACGCATCAAAGCAAGGTCTCGGTTGTGTATTAATGCAACGAACGAAGGTGATTGCTTATGCGTCTAGACAATTGAAGATTCACGAACAAAATTATACGACGCATGATTTGGAATTAGGCGCGGTTGTTTTTGCATTAAAGACTTGGAGGCACTACTTATATGGGGTCAAAAGTATTATATATACCGACCACAAAAGTCTTCAACACATATTTAATCAGAAACAACTGAATATGAGGCAGCGTAGGTGGATTGAATTATTGAATGATTACGATTTTGAGATTCGTTACCACCCGGGGAAGGCAAATGTGGTAGCCGATGCCTTGAGCAGGAAGGATAGAGAACCCATTCGAGTAAAATCTATGAATATAATGATTCATAATAACATTACTACTCAAATAAAGGAGGCGCAACAAGGAGTTTTAAAAGAGGGAAATTTAAAGGATGAAATACCCAAAGGATCGGAGAAGCATCTTAATATTCGGGAAGACGGAACCCGGTATAGGGCTGAAAGGATTTGGGTACCAAAATTTGGAGATATGAGAGAAATGGTACTTAGAGAAGCTCATAAAACCAGATACTCAATACATCCTGGAACGGGGAAGATGTACAAGGATCTCAAGAAACATTTTTGGTGGCCGGGTATGAAAGCCGATGTTGCTAAATACGTAGGAGAATGTTTGACGTGTTCTAAGGTCAAAGCTGAGCATCAGAAACCATCAGGTCTACTTCAACAACCCGAAATCCCGGAATGGAAATGGGAAAACATTACCATGGATTTCATCACTAAATTGCCAAGGACTGCAAGTGGTTTTGATACTATTTGGGTAATAGTTGATCGTCTCACCAAATCAGCACACTTCCTACCAATAAGAGAAGATGACAAGATGGAGAAGTTAGCACGACTGTATTTGAAGGAAGTCGTCTCCAGACATGGAATACCAATCTCTATTATCTCTGATAGGGATGGCAGATTTATTTCAAGATTCTGGCAGACATTACAGCAAGCATTAGGAACTCGTCTAGACATGAGTACTGCCTATCATCCACAAACTGATGGGCAGAGCGAAAGGACGATACAAACGCTTGAAGACATGCTACGAGCATGTGTTATTGATTTCGGAAACAGTTGGGATCGACATCTACCGTTAGCAGAATTTTCCTACAACAACAGCTACCATTCAAGCATTGAGATGGCGCCGTTTGAAGCACTTTATGGTAGAAAGTGCAGGTCTCCAATTTGTTGGAGTGAGGTGGGGGATAGACAGATTACGGGTCCAGAGATTATACAAGAAACTATCGAGAAGATCATCCAAATTCAACAACGGTTGAAAACCGCCCAAAGTCGACAAAAGAGCTACGCTGACATTAAAAGAAAAGATATAGAATTTGAAATTGGAGAGATGGTCATGCTTAAAGTTTCACCTTGGAAAGGCGTTGTTCGATTTGGTAAACGAGGGAAATTAAATCCAAGGTATATTGGACCATTCAAGATTATTGATCGTGTCGGACCAGTAGCTTACCGACTTGAGTTACCTCAACAACTCGCGGCTGTACATAACACTTTCCACGTCTCGAATTTGAAGAAATGTTTTGCTAAAGAAGATCTCACTATTCCGTTAGATGAAATCCAAATCAACGAAAAACTCCAATTCATCGAAGAACCCGTCGAAATAATGGATCGTGAGGTTAAAAGACTTAAGCAAAACAAGATACCAATTGTTAAGGTTCGATGGAATGCTCGTAGAGGACCCGAGTTCACCTGGGAGCGTGAAGATCAGATGAAGAAGAAATACCCGCATCTATTTCCAGAAGATTCGTCAACACCTTCAACAGCTTAAAATTTCGGGACGAAATTTATTTAACGGGTAGGTACTGTAGTGACCCGAACTTTTCCATGTTTATATATATTAATTGAGATTGATGTTTACATGATTAAATGTTTCCAACATGTTAAGCAATCAAACTTGTTAAGACTTGATTAATTGAAATAGGTTTCATATAGACAATTGACCACCCAAGTTGACCGGTGATTCACGAACGTTAAAACTTGTAAAAAAAAAACTATATGATGACATATATATGGTTATATATATAGTTAACATGATATTATGATAAGTAAACATATCATTAATTATATTAACAATGAACTACATATGTAAAAACAAGACTACTAACTTAATGATTTTGAAACGAGACATATATGTAACGTTTATCGTTGTAACTACATTTAATGTATATATATCATATTAAGAGATATTCGTACATCATAATATCATGATAATATAATAATTTAAAATCTCTTTTGATATTATAAACATTGGGTTAACAACATTTAACAAGATCGTTAACCTAAAGGTTTCAAAACAACACTTACATGTAACGACTAACGATGACTTAACGACTCAGTTAAAATGTATATACATGTAGTGTTTTAATATGTATTTATACACTTTTGAAAGACTTCAATACACTTATCAAAATACTTCTACTTAACAAAAATGCTTACAATTACATTCTCGTTCAGTTTCATCAACAATTCTACTCGTATGCACCCGTATTCGTACTCGTACAATACACAGCTTTTAGATGTATGTACTATTGGTATATACACTCCAATGATCAGCTCTTAGCAGCCCATGTGAGTCACCTAACACATGTGGTAACCATCATTTGGCAACTAGCATGAAATATCTCATAAGATTACAAAAATATGAGTAATCATTCATGACTTATTTACATGAAAACAAAATTACATATCCTTTATATCTAATCCATACACCAACGACCAAAAACACCTACAAACACTTTCATTCTTCAATTTTCTTCATCTAATTGAACTCTCTCAAGTTCTATCTTCAAGTTCTAAGTGTTCTTCATAAATTCCAAAAGTTCTAGTTTCATAAAATCAAGAATACTTTCAAGTTTGCTAGCTCACTTCCAATCTTGTAAGGTGATCATCCAACCTCAAGAAATCTTTGTTTCTTACAGTAGGTTATCATTCTAATACAAGGTAATAATCATATTCAAACTTTGGTTCAATTTCTATAACTATAACAATCTTATTTCAAGTGATGATCTTACTTGAACTTGTTTTCGTGTCATGATTTTGCTTCAAGAACTTTGAGCCATCCAAGGATCCATTGAAGCTAGATCCATTTTTCTCTTTTCCAGTAGGTTCATCCAAGGAACTTAAGGTAGTAATGATGTTCATAACATCATTCGATTCATACATATAAAGCTATCTTATTCGAAGGTTTAAACTTGTAATCACTAGAACATAGTTTAGTTAATTCTAAACTTGTTCGCAAACAAAAGTTAATCCTTCTAACTTGACTTTTAAAATCAACTAAACACATGTTCTATATCTATATGATATGCTAACTTAATGATTTAAAACCTGGAAACACGAAAAACACCGTAAAACCGGATTTACGCCGTCGTAGTAACACCGCGGGATGTTTTGGGTTAGTTAATTAAAAACTATGATAAACTTTGATTTAAAAGTTGTTATTCTGAGAAAATGATTTTTATTATGAACATGAAACTATATCCAAAAATTATGGTTAAACTCAAAGTGGAAGTATGTTTTCTAAAATGGTCATCTAGACGTCGTTCTTTCGACTGAAATGACTACCTTTACAAAAACGACTTGTAACTTATTTTTCCGACTAGAAACCTATACCTTTTTTGTTTAGATTCATAAAATAGAGTTCAATATGAAACCATAGCAATTTGATTCACTCAAAACGGATTTAAAATGAAGAAGTTATGGGTAAAACAAGATTGGATAATTTTTCTCATTTTAGCTACGTGAAAATTGGTAACAAATCTATTCCAACCATAACTTAATCAACTTGTATTATATATTATGTAATCTTGAGATACCATAGACACGTATACAATGTTTCGACCTATCATGTCGACACATCTATATATATTTCGGAACAACCATAGACACTCTATATGTGAATGTTGGAGTTAGCTATACAGGGTTGAGGTTGATTCCAAAATATATATAGTTTGAGTTGTGATCAATACTGAGATACGTATACACTGGGTCGTGGATTGATTCAAGATAATATTTATCGATTTATTTCTGTACATCTAACTGTGGACAACTAGTTGTAGGTTACTAACGAGGACAGCTGACTTAATAAACTTAAAACATCAAAATATATTAAAAGTGTTGTAAATATATTTTGAACATACTTTGATATATATGTATATATTGTTATAGGTTCGTGAATCAACTAGTGGCCAAGTCTTACTTTCCGACGAAGTAAAAATCTGTGAAAGTGAGTTATAGTCCCACTTTTAAAAATCTAATATTTTTGGGATGAGAATACATGCAGGTTTTATAAATGATTTACAAAATAGACACAAGTACGTGAAACTACATTCTATGGTTGAATTATCGAAATCGAATATGCCCCTTTTTATTAAGTCTGGTAATCTAAGAATTAGGGAACAGACACCCTAATTGACGCGAATCCTAAAGATAGATCTATTGGGCCTAACAAACCCCATCCAAAGTACCGGATGCTTTAGTACTTCGAAATCTATATCATATCCGAAGGGTGTCTCGGAATGATGGGGATATTCTTATATGCATCTTGTTATTGTCGGTTACCAGGTGTTCACCATATGAATGATTTTTATCTCTATGTATGGGATGTGTATTGAAATATGAAATCTTGTGGTCTATTGTTACGATTTGATATATATAGGTTAAACCTATAACTCACCAACATTTTTGTTGACGTTTTAAGCATGTTTATTCTCAGGTGATTATTAAGAGCTTCCGCTGTCGCATACTTAAATAAGGACAAGATTTGGAGTCCATGCTTGTATGATATTGTGTAAAAACTGCATTCAAGAAACTTATTTTGTTGTAACATATTTGTATTGTAAACCATTATGTAATGGTCGTGTGTAAACAGGATATTTTAGATTATCATTATTTGATAATCTACGTAAAGCTTTTTAAACCTTTATTGATGAAATAAAGGTTATGGTTTGTTTAAAAATGAATGCAGTCTTTGAAAAACGTCTCATATAGAGGTCAAAACCTCGCAACGAAATCAATTAATATGGAACGTTTTTAATCAATAAGAACGGGACATTTCACCGCGCACCCCATCTGGTCAGCCCAGTCAGTTTTAAATTTTTTTTATTCCGCGTTTTTGGTTGGTTAACGGGTTGGGATGTTACATCAAGATTACATGTCTTCAAAGCCCAAAATGCTTCGTGTTCAATTTCTACTGGAAGATGACATGCTTTTCCATAAACGAGTCTAAAAGGTGTGGTTCCAATTAGAGTTTTGTAGGCTGTTCTAAAAGCTCAGAGTGCATCCTCCAATTTAATGAACCATTCCTTCGGATTTGATCCTACGGTTTTCTCTAGAATACGTTTTAAAGCTCGGTTGGTATTTTCAACTTGTCCACTTGTTTGTGGATGATAAGCAGTGGAGATTTTATGAGTTACTCCATATCTTTTGAGAACTTTCTCAAGTTGATTATTACAGAAATGAGTACCCCGATCACTTATTAAAGCTTTCGTTGTTCCAAACCTTGCAAAAAGATGTTTTAAAAAGTTGACTACAACTCGTGCATCGTTAGTTGGGAGAGCTTGTGCTTCCGCCCATTTAGATACATAATCAATGGCTACGAGAATGTAGAGATTATTATGAGATTTTGGAAATGGACCCATAAAGTCAATACCCCAAATGTCAAATACTTCGCATACTTGAGTGAAATTTTGTGGCATTTCATCACGTTGACTTATTTTTCCGGCCCTTTGACAAGCATCACATGATTTGCAAAGAAGGTGTGCGTCTTTGTAAATTGTAGGCCAATAGAATCCAGCATCATAAACTTTTCTTGCTGTTAGTTGAGGCCCATAATGCCCTCCTGTTGGTCCTGTGTGACAATGGTTTAAAATTTTACTAGCTTCATCTCCGAATACACATCGGCGTATTATTCCATCTGGACAACTTTTAAACAGATGTGGATCTTCCCAGAAATAGTGTTTTATATCACTAAAGAATTTCTTTCGTTTTTGGTACGATAAACCTTTTTCAAGGAATCCACATACTAAGTAGTTTGCATAGTCTGCAAACCATGGAATTTCATTATAATCTATCTTTAATAGATATTCATCAGGAAAGTTGTCTTGTATGGCCGATTCATTTAGAACTTCTAATTCGGGATTTTCAAGACGAGAAAGATGATCAGCGGCGAGATTTTCTGCTCCTCTTTTATCTCGGATTTCAATATCGAACTCTTGTAAGACTAAGATCCAACGGATTAATCTTGGTTTGGCATCTTGTTTCGAAAATAGGTATCTAAGAGCAGAATGGTCGGTATAGACCACCGTTTTTGCTAGAACGAGATATGAACAAAATTTGTCAAAAGCAAAAACAATAGCAAGGAGTTCTCTTTCAGTAGTTGTGTAATTCGTTTGTGCTCCTTGTAACGTCTTACTAGCATAATATATAGGTTGAAATCGTTTTTCAATCCTTTGTCCTAAAACGGCTCCCATTGCAAAATCACTTGCATCGCACATTAGTTCAAACGATAAATTCCAATTCGGTGTTATCATGATCGGCGCATTAGTGAGTTTCTCTTTAAAAATATTAAAAGATTTGATGCATTCATCTGAAAAGATGAATGGAGCATCCTTTTCTAGGAGTTTATTCATAGGAGTGGCAATTTTAGAAAAATCTTTTATGAAACATCGGTAAAAACCGGCATGCCCTAGAAAACTCTTAACTCCTCTAACATTGGTGGGATGTGGTAGTTTAGCAATTACATCTACTTTAGCTCTATCCACTTCAATTCCTTCCTTTGAAATTTTATGACCAAGAACGATGCCTTCTTTAACCATGAAATGGCATTTCTCCCAATTAAGTACTAGATTTGATTGTTCGCATCTAATAAGAATTCGTTCCATATTAACTAGACATGATTCAAAAGTATCACCGAAGACTGAAAAGTCATCCATGAAAACTTCCATGCATTCTTCTATCATGTCGTGAAAAATCGCCATCATGCACCTTTGAAAGGTTGCAGGGGCGTTGCAAAGTCCAAATGGCATGCGTTTGTAAGCAAAAGTACCATAAGGGCACGTGAATATGGTTTTCTCTTGATCTTCAGGTGCTATTGGAATTTGAAAGTATCCGGAAAAACCATCTAGAAAACAATAGTAACTATTTCCGGCTAATCTTTCCAACATTTGATCAATAAAAGGTAAGGGAAAGTGATCTTTTCTGGTGGTGTCATTTAATTTTTTATAATCAATACATACACGCCATCCTATTACAGTCCTAGTAGGAATAAGCTCATTTTTCTCATTTGTAATGACAGTCATGCCACCCTTCTTAGGCACGCATTGAACTGGGCTTACCCATGGACTATCAGAGATTGGATAAATTAAACCTGCATCTAGCAGTTTAATAATTTCTTTTTTAACTACATCTTGCATATTCGGATTTAGTCTTCGTTGGCATTGCACATACGTTTTATGACCTTCTTCCATAAGGATTTTATGTGTGCAATACGAAGGACTTATTCCTTTTATATCATGAATCTTCCATGCAATGGCTGGTTTATGAGCTTTCAACACAAAAATGAGTTGTGATTTCTCATTTTCAGTAAGAGAAGACGATATTATTACAGGTAATTCAGATTCACCATGTAAATAAGCGTATTCCAAATGGTTTGGAAGTGGCTTTAATTCTAATGTCAGTGGTTCTTCTATCGATGATTTATATCGATATCTGTCTTCTTCTTTTAGCATTTGAATTTCTTCTGTTGTTGGTTCATATCCATTAGCTATTAGTGTAGCTAACATTTCAGCTTCATCAATTGGTTCATTTCCTTCTCCTAAAGAACATTCTCCTGTTCCTTGTAATTCTGGAAATTCTTCTAACAATTCTGCATGTGAATCTATAGTTTGAATATAATAACATGTATCATCTGCAGATTGCGGTTGTTGCATTGCTCTATCAACTGAAAAGGTAACACTCTCGTCCTCTATACTTAGGGTCAGTTTCTTACCAAACACGTCTATCATTGCTTTAGCCGTGTTTAAGAATGGTCTTCCTAATATGAGAGGAACTTGAGAATCTTCTTCCATGTCCAGAACAACAAAATCTACTGGAAATACTAAAGTACCAACTTTAACTAGCATGTTCTCCATTATCCCTCTAGGATATTTTATTGATCGATCGGCTAGTTGTATACTTATGCTGGTTGGTTTCAATTCTCCAAGGTCTAGTTTAGCGTATAGTGAATACGGCATTAGATTTATACTAGCACCTAAGTCTGCCAATGCTTCTATTGAACTAAGACTACCCAGAAAACATGGAATTGTGAAACTTCCTGGATCAGATAATTTTTCTGGTATCTTATTCAACAGCACTGCTGAACAATTAGCATTCATAGTAACAGCCGAGAGTTCTTCCATTTTCTTTCTATTTGAGATTAGATCTTTCAAGAATTTAGCATATCTAGGCATTCCTGAAATCACATCAATGAAAGGAAGATTTACATTTATCTGTTTAAACATATCCAAGAATTTGGATTGCTCGGCTTCAAGTTTCTATTTCTTCATTTTACTCGGGTAAGGAAGTTGTGGTTGGTATGGTTTAACATAAGGTTTAGCCTTAACTGTGTTATCTTCATTAACCTTTTCAACTACCGGTTCTTTTTCCTTATCTTGATCAGGTTGTGGTTCTTGTGGAGTAGGAATAGCTTCATCAGAAGTTACAGGTATTTCAGGTGGTTTAAGTGTTGTACCACTTCTTGTGGTAATGGCTTTAGCTGTTTCATTCCGGGGGTTAGCATTTGTATCACTAGGTAAACTTCCCGGTTTTCTTTCACCTATTAACCTTGCTAGGTTACTTACTTCTTGTTCCAAATTTTGAATAGAAGCTTGTTGATTTCTAAATGCTTGAGCATTTTGTTCATTAGTTTGTTTTTGAGATGTGAAAAACTGCGTTTGAGTTTCAACTAGCTTTGTCATCATATCTTCTAAATTCGGCTTTTTATCATCGGTTTGTGGTGGTTTGTTTTGAAAATTAGGTCTTTGCTGGTTGTAAGTATTGTTGGATACTTGTTGATTGCTAGGACCTTGTTGGTTGTTGTATGGAATATTTCGGTTATTATTCTGGTTTTGATTGTAAATCGGTCTTGGCGGTTGATAATTATTCTGATAATTATTTTCAGGCCTTTGGTTTATGTATGAAATATTCTCTCTTTGTTCCATTGTTAGTTCAATACTAAGACAGTCTTTTGTCAAATGTGGTCCTCCACACTGCTCACAACTAATTCGTATTGAGTGGATATCTTTAGTCATCTTTTCCATTCGTCTCTCGACAGCATCTATCTTTGCGGAAATGGAATCTAAGTCATGGCTAGAATCGGCTCTAGCTGCTTTAGATGATCTAACGATATCTTTTTCTTGGTGCCACTCATGTGAGTGGGAAGCAGTGTTATCAATAATTTTATAAGCATCAGTTTCGGTTTTCTTCATAATAGAACCACCAGCTGCTATATCTATGTCTTTCCTTGTAGTGATGTCGCATCCTTGGTAGAATATTTGTACTATTTGACAGATATCTAAACCATGTTGCGGACATCCTCTTAATAACTTTCCAAATCTTGTCCACGCCTCATATAGAGTTTCATTTGGCTTCTGTGTGAACGTAACAATTTCTCCTTGAAGTCTTACGGCTTTAGATGCCGGAAAGAATTGTTTAAGAAATTTTTCAACTAAAACGTCCCATGTATCAATCGCCCCTTCTGGTAACGATTCCAACCAATCTTTGGCTTCTCCCTTTAAAGTCCAGGGAAATAACATGAGATATATCTGTTCATCCTCCACTCCTCTTATTTTAAATAGTGTGCAGATCCTATTAAAGGTACGAATATGTTCATTTGGATCTTCCTTCGGCGCACCACTAAATTGGCATTGATTAGTCACCATGTGTAGAATTTGTCCTTTGATTTCATAATCTGGTGCATTAATGTCAGGATGAGTAATTGCGTGAACTTGGCCAGTGCGTTTAGCTCTCATTCGGTCTTCCATACTTAAAGGTTCCAGATTCTCCATAATTGAATTTGTTGAATCAGAATCACTAGAGGATTCTGATTTAATGGTTCGTTCCTCAACAATCTCTGTTTGAATGATTGGTGGTTCCGGAGGAAAAATTAATGGTTCAGGATCTACAAATTGTCCCTGAATATTCTCCAGATTCTCAATTGTGAGGTCGGGTTCAAAAAATAGATTATCGGAAATTTGAACTGGAGTACTTGGTTGACTGGATGATGATTCTAAAGGAAAATCAACGGCGGTAATATTAGCTAGATGTCTTGATCTGGTTACAGGTGGTGAACGTACAAAAGGTGGTGAACGTCTTGCTCGGTGCATTCACTGAATATCCTATTAGTTTTTAAAAAGGAAAGAAAAATTATATAAGCTATCCAATCAATAGACTTTTCTGATTTTGCCCACGTTTTGAATAGCCAAAAGATGCAGCAGAAGGGCAGGATTCGTTTGGTCTCAATATAATTGAGGACTGTTTGGCTCCAATAACCCGGTCCACGTACAAATCCAACTATTACTACGAACCAGAAAATTTTGATGTCTATCAATTTAACCACTTAAAATAAATTTTCGTAATTTTAAGAAGTATAGATAAGAAGTAGAAAAAAAAATCTATGTCCTAAAACTAGAATGGCGAGAAATAAGAAAGAAAAAGAGCGCGTCGAAAAAGGTCGAAAAAGAAAAAAATTGAAAAAGGCGTCAAAAATTTACTTGATGTTATGCGAGGAGTATATAAAATAGCTTATATTTTACAAGGAAATACTATTAAATACGATACAATTTTACTCAAGATATTTATTTATTTATTGAATGGATATACTTAAACCTTGCTACAACACTTATAGGCAGTGTACCTAATCGTACAGTAGTGTAGTTTTTAGTAAGTCCGGTTCGTTCCACAGGGAAAATCTTTTAATCAAAGCTTAACGCTATATTAGTTTTATGTTATAAAAATACAAATATATATATAAGTAATATTATTATTATAAAGGGGGGGGGGGGGGTTTACCATTTAATGACCGGTTTGTCGATTTTAAAACTTTAGTCGCAGTTAAAACAAAATGTAAAATATTAAATAAATAAAAGACTTAATTTAAAGCGTAAAGTAAATAACGATAATGAAATTGCGATAAATAAAAGTGCGATAAAATAAACTTGCGATAATTAAAAAGTACTATAATTAAAAGTGCAATTAAATACAATAACAATAAATAAAAGTGCGATAATTAGAAGTGCAATTAAATATAAAATAAAGGAAATTAAATATGAAATAAAAGAATTAGGCTTATTTAAACTTCTGTAATCATGATGTTTGACGTGTTGATTTTAGTTTTATGCCCATGGGTTAATTGTCCTTTGTCCTGGATTATTTAATATGTCCGTCTGGTTTTTGTCCATAACAGTCCATCAGTCATAAATATAAAGTGCGAGTGTCCTCGTCAAATTATCCTTATACCCTAAGTTAAATATTCCAACTAATTGGGGACTTAAACTGTAACAAGATTTTAATACTTTATTTAATAATTACACTAGGATGTCGACTGAGTGTAACCCAAGGTTTTAATACTTTGTTATCAATTATGCCAAGTGTCCTTGTACATAATTTCACCCCTGTTTTAATAATTCTAGTGGCTATTAATCCATTCCCGTGTCCGGTTAAATGAACGATTATTCGTACATATAAATATCCCGCCCATCGTGTCCGATCGAGTATATATGGTTATTTATAGGGACGTTCAATTGTAAATCTTTATATTAAAATTAACAAACTATCATTTAGTTAAACAAATATAAAGCCCATTAATAGCCCATAGTCTAATTTTCACAAGTGTCGTTCTTTTGTCCAAACCCCAATTATGGTACAAAGCCCAATTACCCAATTTTAGTAATTAGCCCAACATCATGATTACTTCGTTTTAAATAAGCATAATAATAACTTAGGTACGAGACATTAATGTAAAAAGGTTGAACATAACTTACAATGATTAAAAATAGCGTAGCGTTACACGGACAGAATTTCGAATTACACCCTTACAACATTTGCTAACATACCCTTATTACTAGAATTAAGATTAAAATTAAAATTAAAATATAATAAATATAAATATATATATATATATATATATATATATATATATATATATATATATATATATATATATATATATATATATATATATTACATATATAGATAGAGAGATTGATATTATGGATGGATAAATGGTGCACCAAAGCTCGATTTTTATAGGCCCGTGATCTGGAAAAGATGCTCATGCGATCGCATGGATTTATGCCTTCCAGGCCATGCGATTGCATGGCCAGCTGGGGAGAGCCACATTTGGTTGTTTTCTTCTGCCGACGTTTATTTAAATATAATATAATATATATATTAATTTTAAGAATTAATTATATATTATATTATATTCATATGCATAGTTGACTTGTAATTTTTAGTCCGTTGCGTCGAGCGTTGAGAGTTGACTCTGGTCCCGGTTCCGGATTTTCGAACGTCCTTGCGAATAATTTAATATCTTGTACTTTGCGTTTTGAATCTTGTACTCTTGTAATTTTGAGACGTTTCTTATCAATAATTGGAACCTCATTGATTGTATTTTGTACTTTTGAGCTTTTTGGTCGTTTGCGTCTTCAATTCGTCGAATCTGTCTTTTGTCTTCACCTTTTATTATTTAAACGAATATCACTTGTAAATAGAACAGTTGCAACTAAAAGCTTGTCTTTCTTGAGGGATAATGCTATGAAATATATGTTCGTTTTTAGCATTATCAAAAACTGATAGCCGTTTCATACACACCCTCTAGAACACATCACCATTACCCAATTAAAACTTAAAACATGGAGTTAAGACTTACCAATACAATCACAACGTAGCTAGAGATGTAGGGAACAACTTTAAAACTTGGGTTCGGGTGAGATTTGGTCTCCTTCTTTTCCAAGTGAGCTTTCTCTCACTAAACCCTAACTCTCTCTCTCTAAAATTGAATGTGGTGTAGGTGAAGATGTGTTAAATGAGTTAGGATAACTCATTTATCAGTTTTCAGGATCTAAAACCGTCCATAAGTGAAAAGACTTAAACAACCCCAAAGATGCCATTTAAATTGGGTCAAATTTGTCAAACAGCGACATCTGTCGCGTAACGCGACGCCCAAACGCGATAAACCACAACAGAACGCGATAACCTCGACAGAACTGGGGTTCTGGAGCTGTCGCGTTCCAGCCCACTTTGTCGCGTATCGCGACGCACCAGGACGCGATGAAACTCACTGAGACGCGACAGAAGGCCTGATCAAACCATTTTCCAATATTTTTACACATTAAACTAAAATAAATGATCATAGATGCAATAATAAACGTACACGAGGTTAATTACGCACCTTAAGTCATATTCGAGGAAAACGGGATGTTACAGATTTTTTTTTAATTTTTTTTTCAATCACATGTGATTGGATTTGACATGCAGTAAATCACATGTGATTCATAATGCCAATCATATGTGATTGTAAAACCCAATCACATGTGATTCTGCATGTAAAATTCAATCACGTGATTGAATTTTTTTTTTAGTAAAATGACGATTTTCAGTTAATTTGTGCTAAAACCTTTAAATACCAAGTTTTTGATCAAATCACCGAATTAAAGTCTGAAATTTTGAAGATATGATCACAAAACACTAACAAACTTGATCAAATCACCAAATTAAAGTCGCTTTCCGGTTGAAATTTTTTTTTGAAAAAAAAAATTGAATTTTTTTTGAATTTTTTTTTTCAATCACATGTGATTGGATTTGACATGCACAATCACATGCGATTGTGTTTTACAATCACATGTGATTGGGCTTTACAATCACATGTGATTGGATTTGAAATGTCAAATTTAAAAAAAAAATTTCAAAAAAAAAATTTAAAATTTTTTTTTCAAATAAAAATTTAAAAAAATTTTTTTTTTTAATTTTTTTTCCAATCACATGTGATTGTTGCGCCACATGTCGCGCTCTGATTGGTCCATTGGATTTCAAGCAAATTATTGGATTTAAGGGATTACAACTCTGAAACCCAACCCATTTTTTATTATTGAATTCCAAGTTGTACCCTCGTGTCCCGAACGTCAATTTTTTTTCCCAAATCTAGACCTCCAGAACAGCCATATATAATCTTGATGATATTTACCCATAACAAGTTTTGTTTTCATTTAAATTGCCACCACCATTTTCCCAAGAGAGCCTGATTTTTCCCATTGAGAAGCCCGATATTTAACCCTCTCATCTCATAATTACAAAGTATGTTATCCCATTTCACCCATGGCATTTTTTGGTTCCCCACACCTGTAGTGACCCGAACTTTTCCATGTTTATATATATCAATTGAGATTGATGTTTACATGATTAAATGTTTCCAACATGTTAAGCAATCAAACTTGTTAAGACTTGATTAATTGAAATAGGTTTCATATAGACAATTGACCACCCAAGTTGACCGGTGATTCACGAACGTTAAAACTTGTAAAAAAACTATATGATGACATATATATGGTTATATATATAGTTAACATGATATTATGATAAGTAAACATATCATTAATTATATTAACAATGAACTACATATGTAAAAACAAGACTACTAACTTAATGATTTTGAAACGAGACATATATGTAACGTTTATCGTTGTAACGACATTTAATGTATATATATCATATTAAGAGATATTCGTACATCATAATATCATGATAATATAATAATTTAAAATCTCTTTTGTTATTATAAACATTGGGTTAACAACATTTAACAAGATCGTTAACCTAAAGGTTTCAAAACAACACTTACATGTAACGACTAACGATGACTTAACGACTCAGTTAAAATGTATATACATGTAGTGTTTTAATATGTATTTATACACTTTTGAAAGACTTCAATACACTTATCAAAATACTTCTACTTAACAAAAATGCTTACAATTACATTCTCGTTCAGTTTCATCAACAATTCTACTCGTATGCACCCGTATTCGTACTCGTACAATACACAGCTTTTAGATGTATGTACTATTGGTATATACACTCCAATGATCAGCTCTTAGCAGCCCATGTGAGTCACCTAACACATGTGGGAACCATCATTTGGCAACTAGCATGAAATATCTCATAAGATTACAAAAATATGAGTAATCATTCATGACTTATTTACATGAAAACAAAATTACATATCCTTTATATCTAATCCATACACCAACGACCAAAAACACCTACAAACACTTTCATTCTTCAATTTTCTTCATCTAATTGAACTCTCTCAAGTTCTATCTTCAAGTTCTAAGTGTTCTTCATAAATTCCAAAAGTTCTAGTTTCATAAAATCAAGAATACTTTCAAGTTTGCTTGCTCACTTCCAATCTTGTAAGGTGATCATCCAACCTCAAGAAATCTTTGTTTCTTACAGTAGGTTATCATTCTAATACAAGGTAATAATCATATTCAAACTTTGGTTCAATTTCTATAACTATAACAATCTTATTTCAAGTGATGATCTTACTTGAACTTGTTTTCGTGTCATGATTTTGCTTCAAGAACTTTGAGCCATCCAAGGATCCATTGAAGCTAGATCCATTTTTCTCTTTTCCAGTAGGTTCATCCAAGGAACTTAAGGTAGTAATGATGTTCATAACATCATTCGATTCATACATATAAAGCTATCTTATTCGAAGGTTTAAACTTGTAATCACTAGAACATAGTTTAGTTAATTCTAAACTTGTTCGCAAACAAAAGTTAATCCTTCTAACTTGACTTTTAAAATCAACTAAACACATGTTCTATATCTATATGATATGCTAACTTAATGATTTAAAACCTGGAAACACGAAAAACACCGTAAAACCGGATTTACGCCGTCGTAGTAACACCGCGGGCTGTTTTGGGTTAGTTAATTAAAAACTATGATAAACTTTGATTTAAAAGTTGTTATTCTGAGAAAATGATTTTTATTATGAACATGAAACTATATCCAAAAATTATGGTTAAACTCAAAGTGGAAGTATGGTTTCTAAAATGGTCATCTAGACGTCGTTCTTTCGACTGAAATGACTACCTTTACAAAAACGACTTGTAACTTATTTTTCCGACTAGAAACCTATACTTTTTTTGTTTAGATTCATAAAATAGAGTTCAATATGAAACCATAGCAATTTGATTCACTCAAAACGGATTTAAAATGAAGAAGTTATGGGTAAAACAAGATTGGATAATTTTTCTCATTTTAGCTACGTGAAAATTGGTAACAAATCTATTCCAACCATAACTTAATCAACTTGTATTATATATTATGTAATCTTGAGATACCATAGACACGTATACAATGTTTCGACCTATCATGTCGACACATCTATATATATTTCGGAACAACCATAGACACTCTATATGTGAATGTTGGAGTTAGCTATACAGGGTTGAGGTTGATTCCAAAATATATATAGTTTGAGTTGTGATCAATACTGAGATACGTATACACTGGGTCGTGGATTGATTCAAGATAATATTTATCGATTTATTTCTGTACATCTAACTGTGGACAACTAGTTGTAGGTTACTAACGAGGACAGCTGACTTAATAAACTTAAAACATCAAAATATATTAAAAGTGTTGTAAATATATTTTGAACATACTTTGATATATATGTATATATTGTTATAGGTTCGTGAATCAACCAGTGGCCAAGTCTTACTTCCCGACGAAGTAAAAATCTGTGAAAGTGAGTTATAGTCCCACTTTTAAAATCTAATATTTTTGGGATGAGAATACATGCAGGTTTTATAAATGATTTACAAAATAGACACAAGTACGTGAAACTACATTCTATGGTTGAATTATCGAAATCGAATATGCCCCTTTTTATTAAGTCTGGTAATCTAAGAATTAGGGAACAGACACCCTAATTGACGCGAATCCTAAAGATAGATCTATTGGGCCTAACAAACCCCATCCAAAGTACCGGATGCTTTAGTACTTCGAAATTTATATCATATCCGAAGGGTGTCCCGGAATGATGGGGATATTCTTATATATGCATCTTGTTATTGTCGGTTACCAAGTGTTCACCATATGAATGATTTTTATCTCTATGTATGGGATGTGTATTGAAATATGAAATCTTGTGGTCTATTGTTACGATTTGATATATATAGGTTAAACCTATAACTCACCAACATTTTTGTTGACGTTTTAAGCATGTTTATTCTCAGGTGATTATTAAGAGCTTCCGCTGTCGCATACTTAAATAAGGACAAGATTTGGAGTCCATGCTTGTATGATATTGTGTAAAAACTGCATTCAAGAAACTTATTTTGTTGTAACATATTTGTATTGTAAACCATTATGTAATGGTCGTGTGTAAACAGGATATTTTAGATTATCATTATTTGATAATCTACGTAAAGCTTTTTAAACCTTTATTGATGAAATAAAGGTTATGGTTTGTTTAAAAATGAATGCAGTCTTTGAAAAACGTCTCATATAGAGGTCAAAACCTCGCAACGAAATCAATTAATATGGAACGTTTTTAATCAATAAGAACGGGACATTTCAACACCCTACTAAAAGAACATACTTCTAAGTTTTTCAAGAGAAGTAAGCACACCTAGAGGAGCCCGAAAGAGTGAGAAATTATACAGTGTGAGACTACTAAGCACTGCTTTGATGAGGTTTAAGCGACCACCATAAGACAATGATTTTTCTCTCTACTCGGATAATCTGGATTTGAACTTTTCAATAGTGGGAGCCCAATCACCGGCTTTGTTCATAGTAGATCCGATGGTTAATCCTAAATACGTAAAAGGGAATTTCCCAGCTTTGCAACCAATTCTACGGGACATGAAATCTGTATCCTCTTTCTCCACCCCGATACCATATAAGCAACTCTTATAAAAATTTACTTTAAGACCTGAGATAAGTTCAAAACTTTTCAATAACATCACAGTGTTAGATATGTTTCTTCGACTCCAATCACCAAAATAGATCGTATCGTCTGCATACTGCAAGTGAGATAACATCACATTATTCTTCCCGATGGTTAGTCCTTTTAAAAGATCTTTCTCGGTAGCAGATTTCGTAAGAAGATTGAGCCCTTATGCTGCTAAGATGAAAAGAAATGGTGACAACAGATCTCCTTGACAAACTCCCCTTTCTAATGAGAACCCGTTAGTGGGAGATCCGTTTAGGAGAACAAAAACCGAAGCTGATGAAAGGAATGTCGGGATCCACTTCCTCCATTTAGCTCCAAAGCCCATAAAGAAATCCCAAATGATGCTGTCAAATGCTTTTTCAAAATCCACTTTAAAAATAAAACTCTTTTTCTTCCTCCTTTTGAGATAAAAAAATTGCTTCATTTGCCTTGAGAACTCCATCAAGTATTGATCACTCTTTTAAGAATGCATTATGTTCAATACTTACAAGCTTCGGAACCACTTTTTTAATTCGATTCGCAAGGATTTTGGACACTATTTTGTAGTAGCTTCCAATTAAACTTATCAGTCTGTAATCATAAAGGGATACCACATCCAGTTTCTTTGGTATAAGAGATATAAACGAAGCGTTGCAGCCCTTTGAAATTTTAACCTTCTCCCAAAACCATTCTAACGTGGATTTCAGGTCATTCTTAATTAAGTCCGGGCCAGGACTTTTCGATATATCACAGCCTTTTGTCGTGTCAAGGATCTCTTTTTTATAAAAAGGAACCTCAACCATATTAGCATCTTCTATTGATAAGCGATTTAAATAGAGTTTAGGCATCCTTGGTTTCAAATCAGAATTGCGGTAGATATCTTTAAATAAATTTTGGTAGTACTTGACAGCTTCTTTTTTCACATCGCTTGGATCCTCCTCCCGTCTTCCATTAATATTTAAGCCTCTTATGTTATTCGCATTCAAACCTTCTTCGAATATAAGAATGGAAGAATTTGAAGTTTTAGCGCACCCCCCCCCCCAAAGCCCATTTTATCTTGGCCTTTTGTTTCAGCATACTAGTCTTCTGTCATTCCTTTTTAAACCATCCCTTTCTTGTCTCCATCCAAGGTATACGATCATCCTCATTCAACCCTTCTTGTTTAGCTTTTAATTCATATGTGCATGTTGTTTTTTTTTTTTTGAACGGCGGAAAAATTTTATTAATAAAAGCTAGCTAGAGGCTAGACAAAAAAGAACAACTGGACTATTACATTACAAAGCCAAGTGTTCCAGCTAGGAGCAAATTTACTTCTAGCTTTTAACCAGGAAAAGGAAAATAAACGAATAGAATCTAAAATAGTACATCTCTTTATTGTATTGGAACCAAAGATGTAAGACCCAAGTCCAAATGATACATAATTGTGTGTATAATTAAAAAAGTTGGCGGCTTCTGTTTCAGCATGGGGCCGCGGCGCGGCCCTTTAAGTCGCGGCGCGGCGGGCGTCAGGTGGAAACTCCTTGTTTATTTAAATTGAAGAAGGGAATTTTGATACTTTCACATGATGGACGACTTTAAGGCCCCAAGATCACTTGATGGGTGTCATTACTTCCTTTTCATCTACTTTTTTCCTTCCACTTCAAGTTTAGAGAGAGAGAGAGAGATTTCGAGTGTGAGAAAGCTCAAATCAAGAAGGAAGAAGTTCAATTAGGGTTTAACCACGAGTATTAAAGTTATTCATCTAGTTACTAGCTACGTTTTGATTGTGGTGGTAAGTCCTAACCTTGATTTCCTTTATTTTGATAGATTAAGGGTTAGGGTTTGAGCTAGTGTTGAACATGAAACCAATTTGTTGGTAATTTAAGGGATTTTGGGTAAGTTTGAGTCATGAGCACTCAAGAATGACTAACCTAGGGTTTCAAGTGTTTAATTGGTGTTTATGGGTCTTAAATGGTTGTAAATCACTAGCACACCTTGTTGATATTGTAAATGGTTGTTAATTGGGTACGTTGGTGACCCAAATGGGTGTGCTAGCCTTGAAATGGTTCGAATGAGCCTTGGGTGACCTAAGTTATTAAATGTGTATGAAAATACACTAACCTCGCGTTAATAATTGTATTAAGGCCATGTTTGGCTAGTGTTAAGGTTTTGGTAAAGTCGACCCAATATTAGGGTTAAGAGTGCAAATGGGTCGAAATTGCACTATGGGTCAAATAACACTAGGATGATGAGTATGTTGGTTGACCAACTTGATTGTGTGATTGATTATATGCATAATGTAATAGGTACGTTACATTGAAGGTTGCAAGCTCGATTACCATTCACAAAAGGCTTTAAGGTGAGTGGAATAATTATATATGTATGTATATGATTTATTTGCTTGTGGGGTATGGGTTAAAGTCCGATGTTGACGATACCATATCCTAGAGTATATTGTTTGTTTTGATGGGGGTTAAAGTTAGATGTTGACGATACCTCATGTATGGACTTAAAGTTCGATGTAGACGAAGCCATACCACTATTGTAGTGACATTCGATGAGGGTTTAAGTTCGATGTTGATGATACCTCATATGTAGGTTTAAATTCGATGTTGACGATACCACATTAATTAGGATGGATGGGGAATAAGTTTGATGTTGATGATACCATTCATTGGGATAGCCTTGATTATTAATGGATGTTGAGAACATCAATATTTTACGTGTTGTAGTGTAGCATATTGCATTACTCGTGTTATATGCTATTATTGTGCTAGCTTATATTATCGGAGATTTAGCGTTATACTTTACGACAGTATGCTAATTAAAATGCTAGCATGTATGAGGTAATTGGGTAAGTGATTGCAAGTAAGTAGGTTGTATATGTATGTGTATAATTATTGCATTCACTAAGCGTTATGCTTACTCTCTCGTTGTTTACCTTTTTTAGGCTCCGGCGTGGATAAAGGCAAGGGTATTTGCTTGGATTAGCGGACTCCTTAATGATTATGCTAGTGTATTGCTTTTGAAGTTCGACCTAGGTTTGGGTAATTTAACACCAAACGCCATGCTCGGGTTTTTGTTTGATAATTAAACTTGTCGGTCGAAACTTATATTTGATGTGTAAGTGAGCGTATGGAGCTCGGTGGTCAAATACTCGATTTGTGGTTGTTAAAACATTTAGATTTTATTTACTAATGCGGCGGGAAGCCATTGTGTTGATAAATGTCGATTACCTCAAAATTTGGTGTTGTATAATTTTTGTACAAGTCAGAATCAGGTCCAGGGTTGTGCCTCGCCGCGACCCCTATGGAGCACTCCTTAAGTTTGAACGCACTTTGGTATCAACTTTTTGATGGTCTCTGACCTTCAGTTTCCATCTTGGGCCGTGCCGCGGCCAAATGAACCGCGCCGCGAGAATTGCCTGACAGGCTTGGCCTGTCCACTTTTTAAAAAAAATGTTTTGCTATGTTTAACAGGTTGGGTCATTACAAGTGGTATCAAAGCATGGTCTAAGGGATTTAGGCGACTTGAGATAGGTGCTTAGACTTAGACTTTATTATGTATGCGTTTTATGCGGGACTTGTTGGAGACGGGTCGGACCGGGATTGGTTAGTGCCTAGATTTATGTGAACTAACCTTACGCTAATTGTTTTGTGTTGTATTTGCAAACATCAAGCGAGATAGACGTTGTACTAGCAAGTTAATGCGACGTGCTCGCGTAACAATGACTAGCTACCATTGTTACGGGCTCAAATCGTGTCAAACGAGCGATGTACGACGATTGTTGAGCATGACGGGGCGGTGGGGTGTATGTGTATATTTATGTCATGTTTTTTTGTCTCGTTGTTTAACCTATTCCGTTTTATAGAATGAAGATGAGAAACGGACACGAAACCAATGAGGGAGGTACGAGCGAGGACTCCGAGTTCACGGCCAAAGTAGAGGCCATCTTTAAACGTAAAAAAGCAGAATTTCTCGCGGATGTTAAAAAGGTCTTCCAAGAATCGGTTGATGGGAAAGTAGCCGAATTAATCAACGAACGAATGAATGCCGCGATCGAAGAGGCATTCGAAGCTAGAAACAATTATCCTCGCGGTGAAGGGGGTGATGGTAATGGTGGACAGGGAAGGCGAGACTTCCATTATAAGAACTTCAAGGATGCTCAACCTCCTATGTTTAATAGGGTGAGGGATCCGTTGAAGAGTACATGTTGGATCTCTGACATCGAGGGGGCTTTCCGTACCGGCGAATTCCCTCCCGAGAAGAAAACGAGATATGGTTCTAGTATGTTGCGTGAAGAGGCTAAGTTGTGGTGGGAAGATAAAATTCAATTATATGGTGAAGAACAATGTATGAGCTTGTCGTGGGAAGAGTTTAAACGGGAATTCTTTAAAGAATACCAAACTCCTGCCGACCTTAGTAGAATCTGGGACGAGTTGCACAATTTGCGACAAGGTTCGATGGACTTGGTTACCCTCAAGTCTACTTTCTTGTCAAAGACTCATTTTTGTCCGGAGTATGTTGGTGATGATCAAAAGTTGATGCAAGATTTCTATCGTACTATGAGCGATGAGTTGAAGGGTAAGATTAATCGGGGAATGGCTAAGTCTTTTGAAGAGTTATTTGAGTTGGCTCGGGGTTTCGAATAGGAGATTCCAAAAAGAAGTGATTTCTCTTTCTCTAAGAGAAAATTCGAAGGTTCGAGTCGTTCAAACTTTTCCAACAAGAAGAGCAAGAAGGGTTCCGAAAGTGTTAATAGCATTAAGAAGGGTGGTTTCGGGAACTTTATCCCTACTTGCTACAATTGTGGGGTACGAGGTCATTTGGCTCGAGATTGTACGAAGCCAACTTCAATAAGCAAGCTCACTTGTTTTAATTGTAATAAAGAAGGACACCGAAACTCGAAGTGTCTCGATTTGTATGGTGATCAAGTGAAGAGGCTAGAGATAGCGGCGGGTACGGCTAAGGGACGAAACTATTTGATGACCAATGATGAAGCCAAGTAATCCAATGAAGTTATCTCAGGTACTTTCATGGTTAACTCTAATCCGGCAAGGATACTATTTGATAGAGGTGCTAATTTGTCGTTTGTGTCTCCAAGATTTGTGCCTAAACTTAATAAATCGCTAGCTAAGTTAAGTCATCCGGTAGAAGTCGAAATAGCGGATGGTAAGACGGTGCTAGGGGTCGATGCGTGTAAAAATTGTGATGTTGTATTTGGTGCCGAAACCTTTAAAATTGATCTTATCCCGATGGCATTGGGTGAATTTTACATCGTCGTTGGTATGGATTGGCTCGATCATTATAGGGCCGATATTTCATGCCATGAAAAGTCCATTCGTGTAAAGACCCCAAGTGGGGGAGAATTAATTATTCATGGCGAGAAACAAAGAAGACTTGTGCCATTATGCACTTATGCACGGGCACGTTGTTTTCTTAGTAGTGGTGGCATGACTTTTCTTGCCCATGTAGTTGATACTCGTGAAGAGCCACCATCCATTCGTGAAATTCCGGTGGTTAATGAATTTGAAGACGTTTTTCTGGATGAATTGCCGGGTGTTCCGGTGGAAAGACAAGTTGAATTTCGCATTGAGTTGGTTCTGGGGGCTACTCCCATTGCTAAAACTCCTTATCGTTTAGCACCAACGGAAATGCAAGAGTTGTTAAATCAAACCTAAGAGTTGCTTAAGAAGGGTTTTATCTGACCGAGTGCTTCGCCATAGGGCACTCCGGTTTTATTCGTGAAGAAGAAGGATGGTAGTATGCGGATGTGCATCGATTACTGAAAGTTAAACAATGTGACTATTAAGAATCGTTATCCATTGCCTCAGATTGACGATTTGTTTGACCAACTCCAAGGTGCGACGTATTTTTCTAAAATTGACTTACGGTACAGCTATCACCAAATGCGGGTCCGTGAGGAAGATATAGAGAAGACGGCATTTCGAACTCGTTACGGGCATTTTGAATTTGTGGTTATGCCCATCGGACTTACGAATGCACCGGCGGCATTCATGGATCTTATGAACCAAGTGTGCAACCTATGTTGGATAAGTCGGTAATTGTGTTCATTGACAACATACTTGTCTATTCGAAGAGTATGAAGGAACATGAACATCATTTGTGTGACAACCCAGGAAATTTCCGACCAAATTTAAACTTTATCTTCATATGATTTAATATTTTCGACACGATAAGCAAAGGCTGTAATGTTGAAATCTCAAAAACTTTGAACTATGTTCATGTATTCATTTACCTTTCGACTGCTCTCGACGATTCACGAACAATTATGTGTAAATAGATATGTATGAATATATACATATGTGTGATTATTAAATTGAGAAATATTAATGAAACATTAAACGGTTTGATTAATATGAAAATAAGTTACGAAATCTATTATATGAATTGAGAACGTTAACAAGGTATTAGATGAATAATACTTTACATGAACGTAATTATTTCAAGATATTTTTCAACGGAATTAAAAGATAATATCAAATGATTTATTTATCAGATACATTGTATGATTATGAGTCTCTGTTGAAAGGTCCACTTTGATTTAGAAAACCTTTCCTTTTTAATGGTATTCGAAATGATTGGTAAAGTGATTTACAAGTAAGAACAAAAGTGTCAATTAACGGTAACTGGACAAAAGTTAGTAGAGATTCCTGTTTAATTTTCAATGCATGCTTTACAATAACTTTCTCGTGACTCTTGATAAGTTAATTATTTAACTTTCATAAAATTAATAGTAAGAACATGAAATGTAAATGGATGTCGACAAGGTAAGCAAATGGATATGTTGATTTAAAACGATTTCATACGTTTAATTGTCCATTGGATTTAACCCTGCGATTTACGAATAAACTGTAAGTAAAAACTAGAAATCCATTATGACTTATATATTATATAATTTTACTTTATGAAGTGAAAATGTTTTATGATATAACAATTTCTATTATTTAAACCTTTTAATAAAATGATATTGAATATAAGTAGTTTTGGAAAAACTAAACCTTATAGTATTATTTGATTTAGTTTCAAACGTACGAAAACATTTTTATTCTTTCGATATAATAGAATTTGATTATAAAATATTTTTATGGATTTTCAATGATATGAAAATAAAAATAAAGAAAAAATAAAGATTTCTAATGGGCACCAAAAGACTATAACATCTCATCTCAAGATCGCAAGTTAAAATGATGAAAATCACTAAGCATGCGCACTTTCACGAGAAAAATCATAACTAAATCATACTGACTCGAAAAAGGGTGATTCCGGTGTCCAGACGTCCGTAACTCAAAAATCTACAACTTTCATGAAGACACCATACGCGGATCGCGTACCTATCTACGCGAAACGCGTAATGTTGTGTCGACATATTTTTGTGGCGGCTCACTATTTAACATGTTTTTTATTTATTTTAATATTATATTATATTATTATATTATTTATATTCCTATATATATATGATCGATCATAATTGTTTTCTAACTACCTATCTCTCACACTCTCTCTATAATTATATTTATTATTATTATTAGTATTATTATTATTATTATTATTAGTATTATTATACATAAAATACTACGACGATGTCATGAGCGAGTTATTTCAAAACGGGTTTTTCGAGCGGGATAGAGCTAAGGAAATTATGGGTTATAGCTATGGAGGTTATGGGTATTGCTTGGGGGTTATGATCATGAGTCAAAGGTTAACCTAGTGTTTATCATCTCCGTCGCATTTACGTACATTTCCTGCAATATTGAATCTCAATATTGATACGTGAGTACTCATAAATTAACTTTTATATATTAATAGTGTATCCCTGAATAGTGCTCGAGTATATAGGATTATGCATGCTTGTACTTTTGATATTGCCATTAGATAGGTTATGTTAAATCCTGAATTAGTTACATATGCGGTTGAGATAAGGTATAAGATATGCATGTCGTTGGAAAGCTAGCGAAAAATTAAGAACTTTTCATTTAGATATCGAACGGTTTCGATGAACGGATTAGAAGTTATAGTGAATTGAAGTTTGTATTATTATTAAAAAAATGATTATTATTATCGTCGTTATTATCGTCGTTCTAGTTTTTATCTAATTATTATTATTACTATTATTATTATTATTATCATTATCAATAAAAAGTATTATCATTAAAAATTATTATTTTATTATTATTACTATCGTTATTATCGTTAAAGTTATAATTAGTATTATTATTATTATCATCATTAAAATAGTTATTAGTATTATCATCATAATATTTATTATCACTAATATTATTATAATTAAAACTAATATTAGTAACACCTAATTATTATGATTACTATTATTATCATTATTATGAATGCGATATAAAAGAGAACTAAAAGCTATTGAACAAATCGATCAGGAAATAATGAGTATGGGTATCATGATGAAATTAAAATATTGTAAGATATTGATTTAAGAGAAAAAATATCGATTTCATTATTTTTATCATTATTATTATTTCTAAAAATATCATTTATATTAAAACTATCATTTTTTACTAAAATATCATGAAATATCATTACTATTATCATTTTAGTATTATTATGATAAAGTAGAGTTATTATCTTATTATTAATATAGTTAATATTAAAAAGTTTTGTTATTACTAATATTATCATGATTAGAATTATCAATTTTATTATAATAATTAGTAAATATAAACATTGTTATTATTATAATAATACTTATTATTATTACAAAATAATACTACTTTTACTTATTATTATTATTTTCAATATTATTTTATCAAATAGATATGTGATACAAAGATATTTTGACCACACGTAATATAATTACATTAATAATACATACCACTATAATTTTATGATATTAAGTGAATTTTATAAATTTTATTACTTAAGACATAAAAGTATATTTTTATAATATATAAACTTTAATATAATTTTTATTTATTAACAAATGATTTATATTATTTACTTTAATAAAATTTAATAAATATTTAAATATATAAAATGACTATATTTAAGTTATATAATAATCATGTATAGATTTTGGAAATCATTTTGGATCAAGTTGACTTTTGCATGTTAGTCTCGAGCATTAGGATTGTGATACACTACAGTTTGACCTAAATTGCTAGACAGATATTGACCATCATATAAATATATATACTTAATATAGGTTCGTGAATCCGAGGCCAACCTTGCACTTGTTCAATGACGTCATATGTATTTTCACTACGAAATACAGTATTGTGAGTTTTCATTTGCCTTTTTACCCTTTATATTTTTGGGCTGAGAATACATGCGCAATTTTTATAAATGTTTTACGAAATAGACACAAGTAATCGAAACTACATTATATGGTTGAATTATCGAAATCGAATATGCCCCTTTTTATTAAGTCTGGTAATCTAAGAATTAGGGAACAGACACTCTAATTGACGCGAATCCTAAAGATAGATCTATCGGGCACAACAAGCCCCATCCAAAGTACCGGATGCTTTAGTACTTCGAAATTTATATCATGTCCGATGGAGGATCCCGGAATGATGGGGATATTCTTATATGCATTTTGTGAATGTCGGTTACCAGGTGTTCAATCCATATGAATGATTTTTATCTCTATGTATGGGATGTTTATTTATGAGAAATGGAAATGAAAATCTTGTGGTCTATAAAAATGATGAAAATGAATATTGATGATAAACTAATGAACTCACCAACATTTTGGTTGACACTTTAAAGCATGTTTATTCTCAGGTATTAAAGAAATCTTCCGCTGTGCATTAGCTCATTTTAGAGATCTTACTGGAGCCATTCATGGCATATTTTGAAAGATGTTGCATTCGAGTCATTGAGTTCATCAAGATTATCATTAAGTCAATTATAGTTGGATATTGGATATTATGAAATGGTATGCATGCCTGTCAATTTTCGATGTAAAGAAAGTTTGTCTTTTAAAAACGAATGAAATGTTTGTAAAGTGTATCATATAAAGGTCAAATACCTCGCGATGTAATCAACTATTGTGAATCGTTTATAATGTATATGAACGGGTCCTTTCAGTTGGTATCAGAGTGGTGGTCTTAGCAAACCAGGTCTGCATTAGTGTGTCTAACTGATAGTCGTTAGGATGCATTAGCGAGTCTGGACTTCGACCGTGTCTGCATGTCAAAAGTTTTGCTTATCATTTTTGTCGGAAATTGCCTGCTTATCATTCTTAGTCTAGACACGTCTTACTGTATTATTTGCATAAATAGTGTATAGACAAAATTCATATCTTAGCGTATCTGTTACTGTAAACTTTGCCTGACATATCTCGTAAATTCCTCCGTAATCTACGAAATCTTTTGCGCTATATATATAGATATTCTATGTAATTAGAATACCATCCGATAGCCAGAAAATCATTTCATATCGAAAAATCCTTTACTCAATCGTACGAAATGAAATTTGTCATTAGTTCAAGTCCCTCGGATTCCGAAATGGAATCCCACTCAAGCTCCGAAAGCAGTGTGACCGGAATGGATCAACCAATCAGTCATCATCTATTCTGGATGAATTGGGGATGGGTTCGTAGCCTTCTTAATCATTGGAGACAAGAAGAAGGTGATCCTTTCCATCCACTACATTGTCCTCTTGGCGAAGAACCTGAAGCACTTACCGACGAACCTGTCCGAAACACCATTTTCTCTCTAATTTCCAGAGTATCTCGTCACGATTATATACTACATCAAATTCTAGATTTTATTTATCCGCTCGTCTGAACCGACAATCACCCCGGTGTAATAGAAAAAGTCAACGAGCTTCGCGCTCGGGTAGTGGCTTTGAAGAATATGGTGCAAAGGTTACAAACACCAGCAGCAGCATCAGCAGCATAACTAGTACCACTATCCTCAACTCCAATAATACCATTACCACCCCCAACCACAACTGCCTTATAAACCTCAAACTGCCCCACGAACACCAATGTCATACGCTCTATAAATACCAAGGAATACCAACAAACACGAACGATGAAGTGTTGATTCATAACTTCATTGGAGAAACATTCTAAGATGATTATGTAGTCTCTAAAGTCTTAGAGATTATCTATTCTAGCCCTAACCATAAATTAGTTGAGTGAACCAAAATGATGGAAGGAAGAGTAGAAACCCTGACAAGAATGGTGTGTGATTTACAAGCTAGACTTGATTTACCAACAACATCAACAGTACCGTTAGCATCATCAGCACAGTCAGTGCCGTCAACATCGTCAGAATTAGCAGTACCTAAACATCACAAACTCCGTCAGTTCAAGAATCACCGTGGACATCATTACGAATCAACAACGAGTATATTTTATCAACGAGTTATGAAGTATTAACTCATTTCCACCGAAAGATTTATATGTATATCTTATATATATAAATTTTTAAACCATAATAAATCTTTCCGTACTAAGCTATTATGTGTGAATCTTAACTACTCGGTTAATTCATATTACAAATATGCAATGATGTACGTCTTTCGTCCGCAACTTAACCATCGTTAACTACAATCTCTGTCTCAATTCAATAAATTCCAATTCATAATAAATCAAGTGTATTATTCGAATATATGTTTGATTTTACACTTCCATCATTAATGCACTCGAAACTTTCCAGATAACATCATTCGTACCTTGCGAAGTTCACAAGGATTTCACGAAAACCAACATTATGCATCAACAAATAACGAAGTATTGATTCATAATTTCAATTTCATTGAAGAAATACTCCGCAAAAGTTATGTAATTTCTAAAGTTTTAAGGATTACTCAATTCTAGTTTCAACCGTAAATCAAATGAGTTTAATTTTATATAAACTCATTAAATTTATGTTACATCTGAAGAAAATATGCACATATATATTTTCATAAAGACTGTAATAAAAAAATTCTGTTGTACAAAATATTAATTGTAATTTTTTTTTTCGGGTAGGTAATACCCGGGAGATATATAAATTCACAATTAATATGTTACATTCTCCGAATCTGATTCAGCAGATCATTCATTATACTCCCTACTTTCACAACAATATACATTCTTCTATAGAAATCAAAACAACCATACTCATTCAATTTCAATTACATATTCTGATTTTGAAATCCCAAAAATCAATTCGAAATATAACCAGTATCATCACTCTTAGATTTCTATATCTTTCTAAGTTATACTTTGACTTCAAAACTGTGTTAGAACATCATACGATTACAATATAAGTTCAAACCCTCCGAAATTCTTGAAGACACTTCAAATAATGAGCAATCGAGATGATGATCCAACCACATGTTACCCACAGATATACACCTGAAAAACTCTCGAAACCCAAAGCCATAGTTTAACCCGTAAATGTGTCAGACCCTTTGGCATTTATTAGCTAAAATAAATTTTCAATTCTGTTTCAAAATAGACAGTTTTGTCACAGCTCCAGCAAGTCAACTTCGACTTCTCAATCAAAACAGTCTTATTATAACCTCGATAGATACGTTGCCTTTCGCCATCGTTATTGGGGAACCTTTCATATCTCGCCACATTAGTAGTAAACTTATTAACAACTTCACTGATCTTTAATTTTCCGAAAAATCTTTATATTTATCAAAACCCCATCATTTACTCATCTGCATCTTGTAACGAGAATTGCCATACGAATCATCGGGAATTAGCAATCAGTATTTTGAAATCTCGCGACGATCCTACGCCAACAGTTATATATAACGTCTATCTCATGGACTTATATATTTCGAATGTGAGGTTTCTGAAAAACACCCCAATCTACGATTTAGTTCTCCGAATTTTTAGAAAAACTGAATGAAGCAGCATAAACCGTAGACAACCTTGACAGTAAAAAGTTTGATGATAAAAGAATAATGTGTTGGCAAAGCTCAGAAAAAGAGAAGGTTGGAACTAAAAAACGGATTGAGCAAAGTATGAAGGAAGCTGTGGATAAATCATAAAGAATAAACCTGCCTTCAAAGAATCCAAATGATTCAGTATATGCTGAAGTCATTAATGAATACCTTGCTTCTGACTCTAAATCCTTGCGAACAATATCTTTCATTATCCTCTTATATTAAAAATTCTAAGATATCATCGTATCTTTCATTATAAATATCCTCCATATTTCTGGAGATATTTCCATAATTATTCTTATCATTTACCTCTTTGCGCTGTCTGTATTACATCATAAAAGAAACTAGTTTAGTATCTAAATTATGAAACTTTCGAATTTAAAATAGGTATATTTTTGAAGTAGTGTTAGGAACTGAAGCATGAGTTAGTATAATATAATGACACTTGATCAACGTGATTATATTACAGTAAGTCATGCTGAGTTTCTAAAATGGAACATGATGATTCACAGATCATAACGTCATCATGTGCTATGTTACACGACTCTTGTATTCTATTTAACCTCTAAAATATCAAGAAAATATTTTCTTGATGATTCGGTCTTTTTCAGGGTATTCTGGTAATTTAACAAATCAAAATCGTGCCATTACCATTTCTTTATTAGAACATTAACAATGTTCATTCTGAAATTCATATCTGCGAATTCTGGATCATTACAAGAGGTGCTTAATCGCAAGAAGAAGAAACGAAAGGACAAAACTCAGAAATAGAAATTGGGGTATAAATCGTAGCAAATAAAAGAGAGCATTAACTGGGGATGACAATGGTTATAGAAGACAGAAGTAGGGACATCGAAATATAAGGGAAGATATAAAACCCAACAACAACCCAGAAATTACAAATCATATATATCGATGCATATAGCAATATAAAGACATAGGAGAACTAAAAACACTATAAAACCAAGGGTATAGTAAAAGTAAATAGACTCTTCCGGAGGCAGATGAAAAAGAAGAAGTACAGATATGAAAGTGAGGAGTATATCAAGAATCAGCAATGGATGAAACATATTGACGAACACTTTACAATATGAGTTGAGGGAGAAAGAATGGAAGGTGTGAGTTCTAAGAAACAAAGGGGTGGATTTATAGGAAAAAAAATATATATTCGACAGAGCAATCAAAACAGATGATCGTATTTAAAGTGGATCCTAATTTCCTTGATTTCCGAAGAATCAAATCTTATTACGAAGATTTTCTCCAATTCCCTTGAACTCTGGAAATCAATCCGGTCTGTGTCAAAAGGTATGACGAATCTACACTTACTCATTTCGCTCTTTTGTGATAGTTTCACTTGTACTCTACACAAAATCAAATGGTTTTTCTATATTACTCAATGATGATAAAACTCTAATTTTCAGCTTATATGCGTCATGAAAACCTACTTATTGTTAGCCATGACCATCCTAATCAAATTTCAGGACGAAATTTCTTTAACGGGTAGGTACTGTGACAACCCGGAAATTTCCGACCAAATTTAAACTTTATCTTCATATGATTTAATATTTTCGACACGATAAGCAAAGGCTGTAATGTTGAAATCTCAAAAACTTTGAACTATGTTCATGTATTCATTTACCTTTCGACTGCTCTCGACGATTCACGAACAATTATGTGTAAATAGATATGTATGAATATATACATATGTGTGATTATTAAATTGAGAAATATTAATGAAACATTAAACGGTTTGATTAATATGAAAATAAGTTACGAAATCTATTATATGAATTGAGAACGTTAACAAGGTATTAGATGAATAATACCTTACATGAACGTAATTATTTCAAGATATTTTTCAACGGAATTAAAAGATAATATCAAATGATTTATTTATCAGATACATTGTATGATTATGAGTCTCTGTTGAAAGGTCCACTTTGATTTAGAAAACCTTTCCTTTTTAATGGTATTCGAAATGATTGGTAAAGTAATTTACAAGTAAGAACAAAAGTGTCAATTAACGGTAACTGGACAAAAGTTAGTAGAGATTCCTGTTTAATTTTCAATGCATGCTTTACAATAACTTTCTCGTGACTCTTGATAAGTTAATTATTTAACTTTCATAAAATTAATAGTAAGAACATGAAATGTAAATGGATGTCGACAAGGTAAGCAAATGGATATGTTGATTTAAAACGATTTCATACGTTTAATTGTCCATTGGATTTAACCCTGTGATTTACGAATAAACTGTAAGTAAAAACTAGAAATCCATTATGACTTATATATTATATAATTTTACTTTATGAAGTGAAAATGTTTTATGATATAACAATTTCTATTATTTAAACCTTTTAATAAAATGATATTGAATATAAGTAGTTTTGGAAAAACTAAACCTTATAGTATTATTTGATTTAGTTTCAAACGTACGAAAATATTTTTATTCTTTCGATATAATAGAATTTGATTATAAAATATTTTTATGGATTTTCAATGATATGAAAATAAAAATAAAGATAAAATAAAGATTTCTAATGGGCACCAAAAGACTATAACATCTCATCTCAAGATCGCAAGTTAAAATGATGAAAATCACTAAGCATGCGCACTTTCACGAGAAAAATCATAACTAAATCATACTGACTCGAAAAAGGGTGATTCCGGTGTCCAGACGTCCGTAACTCAAAAATCTACAACTTTCATGAAGACACCATACGCGGATCGCGTACCTATCTACGCGAAACGCGTAATGTTGTGTCGACATATTTTTGTGGCGGCTCACTATTTAACATGTTTTTTATTTATTTTAATATTATATTATATTATTATATTATTTATATTCCTATATATATATATAATCGATCATAATTGTTTTCTAACTACCTATCTCTCACACTCTCTCTATAATTATATTTATTATTATTATTAGTATTATTATTATTATTATTATTAGTATTATTATACATAAAATACTACGACGATGTCATGAGCGAGTTATTTCAAAACGGGTTTTTCGAGCGGGATAGAGCTAAGGAAATTATGGGTTATAGCTATGGAGGTTATGGGTATTGCTTGGGGGTTATGATCATGAGTCAAAGGTTAACCTAGTGTTTATCATCTCCGTCGCATTTACGTACCTTTTCTGCAATATTGAATCTCAATATTGATACGTGAGTACTCATAAATTAACTTTTATATAATAATAGTGTATCCCTGAATAGTGCTCGAGTATATAGGATTATGCATGCTTGTACTTTTGATATTGCCATTAGATAGGTTATGTTAAATCCTGAATTAGTTACATATGCGGTTGAGATAAGGTATAAGATATGCATGTCGTTGGAAAGCTAGCGAAAAATTAAGAACTTTTCATTTAGATATCGAACGGTTTCGATGAACGGATTAGAAGTTATAGTGAATTGAAGTTTGTATTATTATTAAAAAAATGATTATTATTATCGTCGTTATTATCGTCGTTCTAGTTTTTATCTAATTATTATTACTACTATTATTATTATTATTATTATTATCATTATCAATAAAAAGTATTATCATTAAAAATTATTATTTTATTATTATTACTATCGTTATTATCGTTAAAGTTATAATTAGTATTATTATTATTATCATCATTAAAATAGTTATTAGTATTATCATCATAATATTTATTATCACTAATATTATTATAATTAAAACTAATATTAGTAACACCTAATTATTATGATTACTATTATTATCATTATTATGAATGCGATATAAAAGAGAACTAAAAGCTATTGAACAAATCGATCAGGAAATAATGAGTATGGGTATCATGATGAAATTAAAATATTGTAAGATATTGATTTAAGAGAAAAAATATCGATTTCATTATTTTTATCATTATTATTATTTCTAAAAATATCATTTATATTAAAACTATCATTTTTTACTAAAATATCATGAAATATCAGTACTATTATCATTTTAGTATTATTATGATAAAGTAGAGTTATTATCTTATTATTAATATAGTTAATATTAAAAAGTATTGTTATTACTAATATTATCGTGATTAGAATTATCAATTTTATTATAATAATTAGTAAATATAAACATTGTTATTATTATAATAATACTTATTATTATTACAAAATAATACTACTTTTACTTATTATTATTATTATCAATATTATTTTATCAAATAGATATGTGATACAAAGATATTTTGACCACACGTAATATAATTACATTAATAATACATACCACTATAATTTTATGATATTAAGTGAATTTTATAAATTTTATTACTTAAGACATAAAAGTATATTTTTATAATATATAAACTTTAATATAATTTTTATTTATTAACAAATGATTTATATTATTTACTTTAATAAAATTTAATAAATATTTAAATATATAAAATGACTATATTTAAGTTATATAATAATCATGTATAGATTTTGGAAATCATTTTGGATCAAGTTGACTTTTGCATGTTAGTCTCGAGCATTAGGATTGTGATACACTACAGTTTGACCTAAATTGCTAGACAGATATTGACCATCATATAAATATATATACTTAATATAGGTTCGTGAATCCGAGGCCAACCTTGCACTTGTTCAATGACGTCATATGTATTTTCACTACGAAATACAGTATTGTGAGTTTTCATTTGCCTTTTTACCCTTTATATTTTTGGGCTGAGAATACATGCGCAATTTTTATAAATGTTTTACGAAATAGACACAAGTAATCGAAACTACATTATATGGTTGAATTATCGAAATCGAATATGCCCCTTTTTATTAAGTCTGGTAATCTAAGAATTAGGGAACAGACACCCTAATTGACGCGAATCCTAAAGATAGATCTATCGGGCACAACAAGCCCCATCCAAAGTACCGGATGCTTTAGTACTTCGAAATTTATATCATGTCCGATGGAGGATCCCGGAATGATGGGGATATTCTTATATGCATTTTGTGAATGTCGGTTACCAGGTGTTCAATCCATATGAATGATTTTTATCTCTATGTATGGGATGTTTATTTATGAGAAATGGAAATGAAAATCTTGTGGTCTATAAAAATGATGAAAATGAATATTGATGATAAACTAATGAACTCACCAACCTTTTGGTTGACACTTTAAAGCATGTTTATTCTCAGGTATTAAAGAAATCTTCCGCTGTGCATTAGCTCATTTTAGAGATCTTACTGGAGCCATTCATGGCATATTTTGAAAGATGTTGCATTCGAGTCATTGAGTTCATCAAGATTATCATTAAGTCAATTATAGTTGGATATTGGATATTATGAAATGGTATGCATGCCTGTCAATTTTCGATGTAAAGAAAGTTTGTCTTTTAAAAACGAATGAAATGTTTGTAAAGTGTATCATATAGAGGTCAAATACCTCGCGATGTAATCAACTATTGTGAATCGTTTATAATGTATATGAACGGGTCCTTTCAATTTGCATGGAGTGTTGAAGACATTGCAGAGGGAGAAGTTGTATGCTAAATTCTTCAAATGTGAATTTTAGCTAAGGGAAGTTCAATTCCTTGGTCATATTGTGAACAAAGTAGGTATTCAAGTAGATCCGGGGAAGATAGAGACGGTGAAGAGTTGGGAACAACCGACTACACCTACGGAAATCCGAAGTTTTCTCGGATTGGCCGGTTATTATCGTCGGTTTATCTAAGACTTTTCTAAGATCGCTTCTCCGTTAACAAAGTTAACAAGGAAGAACGCGAGATTTAATTGGGAAAACGAGCAAGAGATTGCTTTCCAATTGTTGAAAGAGAAATTGTGTCAAGCTCCGGTCTTAGTGTTGCCAAAAGGTGTAGAAGATATGACAGTTTATTGTGATGCCTCATTAAATGGGCTCGGGTGTGTTCTAATGCAACGGGGTAAAGTCATTGCTTATGCCTCCCGACAATTGAAGGAACACGAAAAGAGATACCTGACTCATGATCTTGAATTGGCGGCGGTATTACATGCGTTAAAAATTTGGCGCCATTACTTGTATTGTGTCAAGTGTACGATTTATTCGGATCATAAGAGTTTGAAACATCTTTTTGACCAACGAGATTTGAATTATCGTCAACATAGGTGGATGGATGTGGTAAAGGATTATGATTGTGAGATACTTTATCATCCGGGTAAGGCGAATGTGGTCGCGGATGCGTTAAGTCGAAAGAGTCAACATTTGGCGATACGAGTAGGATCGTTACACATGATTATTACTAACGATTTTCTTGTAAAGCTTGGTGAAATTCAAATTGAAGCTTTTGTTAACAACAAGCATGAAGAACGAATCATGGGGCAGACGGAGTCCATTACTTTAGGCCCGCATGGTTTGTTGTCCTTCCAAGAACGAGTATGGGTACCTAAGATGGGTGATTACCGATAAGTGCTACTTGATGAAGCACATAAGTTAAAGTATTCCATTCATCCGGGCGCGACGAAAATGTATCTTGATTTGAAGAAAGAGTATTGGTGGCCGGGCATGAAATGTGATGTTGTTAAATATGTTGAACAATGCGTTACGTGTTTGCAAGTTAAAGCCGAGCACCAAAGGCCGTATGGTATGTTACAACCATTAGAAGTCTCGAAATGGAAGTGGGATCACATTATCATGGATTTCATTACAAAGCTACCAAAGACGGCGAGAACCCAATTTGATACGATTTGGGTGATAGTTGATCGATTGACGAAAAGTGCATTGTTTCTTCCCATTCGGGAAATGATATCATCAGAGACTTTGTCAAAGTTGTTTATCAAGGAGGTGATATCGAGGCATGGGGTTCCTATATCTATTATTTCGGATCGAAATACTCGTTTCACGTCTCGGTTTTGGAATAAGTTTCATGAAGATATGGGTACTCAATTGAAGAATGGCACGACGTACCATCCTCAAACGGACGGTCAAACCGAACGTATGAATCAAACATTGGAGGATATGTTACGGGCGTGTATTATCGAATTTGGTGGTAGTTGGGATGAACATTTGCCCTTGGTGGAATTCTCGTACAACAATAGTTATCATTCTAGTATAGGAATGCCACCATATGAGATGCTTTATGGGCAAAGGTGTCGAACTCCTATTTTTTGGGGTGAAGTGGGACAAAGGGAAATCGGGAGTACCGATTTGGTTTTAGAGACGAATAGTAAGATCGAGATAATTCGGGCTTGATTAAAGGAGCACAAGATAGGAAAAATACTATGCCGATAAACGAAGGCGACCGATTGAGTTCCAAGAGGGTGACATGGCGATGCTTACGGTTTCGTCGTGGAAGGGTATTATACGGTTTCAAAAATGAGGGAAGTTAGATCCTCGGTTTATTGGGCCTTTTAAAATTTTGGCTCGTGTTGGTGAAGTTACTTATAGACTAAAGTTGCCCGAAGAGCTTGCTGGGATTCATATAACATTCCATGTTTCCCATCTCTGTATGTGTCTTGCGAATGACTCGGCGTGGGTACCGTTGGACGAGATTTCATTGAATAATAAGTTAGAGTATGTGGAGGAACCGATTTCTATTCTTGATGAAAAGGTTAAAATGTTGCGTAACAAGGAGGTGAGGACTTTTAAAGTCTAATGGCATATTCGAAGGGGTTCCGAGTTCACGTGGGAATCCGAAGAGTTTGTTTTGGTGTATCTTCCTGCTTGTCATGCGGCTTGGATTGCGAGGATGCAATCTGAGTCAAGTGGGGGAGAGTTGTAAGACCCAAGTCCAAATGATACATAATTGTGTATATAATTAAAAAAAGCTTGCGGCTTCTGTTTCAGCATGGGGCCGTGGCACAACCCTTTAGGTCGCGGCGCGGCGGGCATCAGGTGGAAACTCCTTGTTTATTTAAATTGAAGAAGGGCATTTTGGTACTTTTACATGATGGACGACTTAAAGGGCCCAAGATCAGTTGGTGGGTGTCATTACTTCCTTTTCATCTACTTTTTTCCTTCCACTTCAAGTTTAGAGAGAGAGAGAGATTTCTAGTGTGAGAAAGCTCAAATCAAGAAGGAAGAAGTTCGATTCGGGTTTAAGCACGAGTATTAAAGTTATTCATCAAGTAACCAGCTGCGTTTTGATTGTAGTGGTAAGTCCTAACCTTGATTTCCTTTATTTTGATAGATTAAGGGTTAGGGTTTGAGCTAATGTTGAACATGAAACCCATTTGTTGGTAATTTGGGGGATTTTGGGTAAGTTTGAGTCATGAGCACTCAAGAATGACTAACCTACAGTTTCAAGTGTTTAATTGGTGTTTATGGGTCTTAAATGGTTGTAAATCACTAGCACACCTTGTTGATTTTGTAAATGGGTGTTAATTGGGTACGTTGGTGACCCAAATGGGTGTGCTAGCCTTGAAATGGGCCGAATGAGCCTTGGGTGACCTAAGTTGTTAAATGTGTATTAGGGTTTTGGTAAAGTTGACCCAATATTAGGGTTAAGAGTGCAAATGGGTCGAAATTGCACTATGAGTCAAATAACACTAAGATGATGAGTATTTTGGTAAACCAACTTGATTGTGCGATTGATTATATGCATAATGTAATAGGTACGTTACATTGAAGGTTTCAAGCTCGATTACCATTCACAAAAGGCTTTAAGGTGAGTGGAATAATTATATATGTATGTATATGATATATTTGCTTGTGGGGTATGGGCTAAAGTCCGATGTTGACGATACCATATCCTAGAGTATATTATTTGTTTTGATGAGGGTTAAAGTTTGATGTTGACGATACCTCATGTATGGACTTAAAGTTCGATGTTGATGAAGCCATACCACTATAGTAGTGACATTCGATGAGGGTTTAAGTTCGATGTTGACGATACCTCATATGTGGGTATAAGTTTGATATTGACGATACCACATTAATTAGGACGGATGGGGATGTTGACAATACCATTCGTTGGGCTAGCCTTGAATATTAATGGATGGTGAGAACATCAATGTTTTACGTGTTGTAGTGTAGCATATTGCATTACTCGTGTTATATGCTATTATTGTGCTAGCTTATATTATCGGAGATTTAGTGTTATACTTTACGACGGTATGCTAATTAAAATGATAGCATGTGTGAGGTAATTGGGTAAGTGATTGCAAGTAAGTAGGTTGTATATGCATGTGTATAATTATTGCATTCACTAAGCGTTATGCTTACCCTCTCGTTGTTTATCTTTTTTAGGCTCCGGCGTGGATAAAGGCAAGGGTATTTGCTTGGATTAGCGGACTCCTTAATGATTATGCTAGTGTATTGCTTTTGAAGTTCGACCTAGGTTTGGGTAGTTTAACCCGAAACACTATGCTCGGGTTTTTGTTTGGTAATAAAACTTGTCGGTCGAAACTTATATTTGATGTGTAAGTGAGCGTATCGAGCTCGGTGGTCAAATACTCGATTTGTGGTTGTTAAAACATGTAAATTTTATTTACTAATGCGGCGGGAAGCCATTGTGTTGATAAATGTCGATTACCTCGAAATTTGGTGATGTATAATTTTTGTACAAGTCAGAATCAGGTCCAGGATTGTGCCGCGCCGCGACCCCTATGGAGCGCGCCGCGAGTTTGAACGCACTTTGGTATCAATTATTTTTATGATCTCTGACCTTCAGTTTCCAGCTTGGGCCGCGCCGCGGCCAGATGAACCTCGCCGAGAGAATTGCCTGACATGCTTGGACTGTCCACTGTTTAAAAAAAAAATGTTTTGCTATGTTTAACGGGTTTGGTCATTACAAAAGAGAGTGTCATTACGGAGATGCCATATCCACCATAGGGTGGACACAAAAATGCAGTACAGTCGTGATTTCCTCGAGACCGATCCTGGTTGCGAATCAAGCCATTCGAATATGTCATTAACTGTGTCAAAAGGTGGCAATTGAGTATTTAACCACATCGAGATACCGTGGCAAATCGAGCGGGCTATGTTACAAGATAAAAAAACGTGATCACGCAACTCACCACCAATACCATAACTTGGGCAAACAATTGTATCGATAGGCAAGCCATGAAAAGAGAGATTTAACCGGTTAGGAAGACGGTTAAGAAGAAGTCTCCACACAATGATGCTTACCTTGGTCGGAATATGCTTAGACCACCTTGTTGAAATATATGTCGAGGGCAGAAAAAATCATCCAAGTAAACTCTCATCCCACAGACAGTGAACACCCCTTCATCTTAAATATTCCAAGTCCATTTATCCCGTTGATCACATAATTGCACCGAGGCTAGATCGGATATAAGCTGTTGCAAATGACATGAAGGTGGAGGATTACGGAGCCACTCCCAGTTAAAAGATGTACCTGAGATACGATATGCAACCGTACAAAGAGGGTTAGCATCTAACCGAAAAAGACGATTGTATTTAGAAGCAAGAAAAATGTTTCCCATCTAAACATCGTGCCAGAATCGAGTAGTTGTGCCATCACCAATGCTGCGATAAAGAGTGTTTGGGTGAATAACACCTTGTGAATACAGAGAAGAAATGGCTGAAACAATATCACTCCATAAACCTTTTGTTCGATACCCGCGACCTGCAAAGCCAGAATGTTCGCCATGAATCTCCTTTATAATTCTTACCCATAACGCGTTCAGGTTGTTAGCTAATCTCCATTGCCATTTTAAGAGAATAAAGAGATTAAAAGAGTTAAGGTTTCCAATCCCGAGACCACAGTTCTCTTTCGAAGAAAGAATTAAGTCCCACTTGATCCAAGCCATCTTTCGAACATCCATGTTACCACCCCAAAAGAATCTAGCTCGAAGACTCTCAATATTACGAATGACCTTCGATGGAGCCCGAAAAAGAGATAGAGGATAAATACCAACGCTACCGAGAACCGATTTTATCAAAGTTGTTCGACCTCCAATGGAAAGTAACGAGGCATTCCAATTAGAAAGTCTAGCTTTGATTTTATAGACGATCGTATTCCAACTCGAGGACTTACGCATATTATAGCCAAGCTCGAAGCCTAAATATTTGAATGGAAGGCTGCTCGATGTGCAACCAACCATAGAAGCATTTGAGTTAATCTGAGCTGAATGCTCCTCAATTCCAATCAAGCATGATTTTGACAAGTTAATTTTGAGGCTAGAAGAACGATAAAAATTAGTTAGAGTGTCGACAATATTCGACACCACATGTTGATCCCATTCGGTAACAATGATAACGTCGTCGGCAAACATAAAATGAGATACATTAATGTTTACCAATATTTGCTCCACGTAACATATGAGAAGACACTGCATCCAAAAATGCATGATGCAAGCCCTCCATGACGATAATGATGAGGTATGGTGATAGGGGGTCACCCTGATGAAGACCACATTTTAACAAAAACTCCGATGTAGCGCTGCCATTTACTAGGATAGAAGCCCTAGCCGTAGAGAGACAAGCCCGGATCTAAGCTCATGAACAGGCATAGACCTTGTATTCATTACACTGGTCCTAAACGCCCATGTCATAAGACATGTCACTGGGTAACGCGATAGGCTTGAAGATCCTGAATAGAAAGCAACGACCCTTACCCCCGACGCCCGTGCAGTCTGACTACATGCATACACGTTCAGACGGCTCATCCAATTGAGCGACTCGGTTGGGTGACGTATTAACATTCCATAAAGGTCTAAACTTTCTTAAGCATAATAGAATACATGGTTTACCATATCCAAGAGACGTGATCTGTTTCAATGCTTTCATTAATGATTGGTATTAAAAGATAGTTAGGCCCTTAAAAAGAGTTCAACCATAAAGAACACCATGACCAAGTCAAGCTGACTTCCATGAACACGTTCGGTTATCCTAACGGTCCAATCCTTTATATGTCTAAACAAATAGTTCCTTAATTAACTAAGAATCCCTTATGCGGGGTGCAATGCTTGAGACCGCGTTATGGTGCAGTGTACTAATCAACACTGACTGGGTTCTATGGCCTTACTTAGTAGAGGTACAGCTTACAACAACCGCTGCACTTCAGCATGCACGTACGAAGTTTATATGCTTGGTGACTACACTAGCATGGTCTGGGACCGACAACGTACTTAGGGTCTATCAGTCAGATGTTTCACTACGAAAGAGTCCTCTGTCGGAATCCAAATCTCGATAGACTTACTACATTGTATCTGATAGACGTCTCTTACCAAGGCTGACACAGATAGTGTACTCTGAATCGGGGTTCGCGAATTCCCAATAACAGAGCCAATAACTACGTTCTATTAGTTGGAAAAGCGATTGAGTTTAAAGCATAATCGAAAAACATTTCAACAGCATACATAAACCATAACATTATTTCGGCATTATAACTTCTTAAATCATAGAATACACTAAAGATAACTACTCGCTAATCATGGCAACAATATCACATAATATAATGATAGAAGACATTATATAAAGATAAATGATAGAAGTACCAGTAGATTAAACGACTTCCGAATACAAAAGTGACAACTTCAAGACTCCAGACGGCTCCTAATACAATCTTCGGCGTTCTTCTCCGGGTACTAGGTTTCCCGCACAGAGTCGAAGACCTTGAAAGTATGACTAATATTGTACAAGAGAGAGAAAGAAGTGAATTGAAGTGTGTGTTGAAATGAATGACAAAGACCCTTTTAATAAGCCTAAATTTTCCCTGCAAACGGCTGGCTGGCCGTTTGCAGGGGCCGTTTGCCAAGCCAAGCTGTTTATAAGGGCCATTTGTCTGACCTGTTTGGTTGGCCGTTTTTGAGCCAGACAAGCCGTTTGGTAGGCCGTTTGGCTTGCCTGGTCAGCTGAAATTCCTGGATTGTAACTTGATTTCTTGTCTTTCACCGTTTTCGCTCTAGAATCTCCGTTTTAGCTCCGAATCTCTTGATTCTTTTTGTACCGTCTTCATAATTACTTGTTCTTCAATTCTAACTGACGAAGTGGGTATTTTGCCGAAAAAGTTCAAATCTTTCTTGTTTTTGGGCCTTAATACCGGGGTGAAAACGTGACTTTTTAGCCGATATCAAATATCCCACACTTAGACTTTTCTTGTCCTCAAGCAAACTCTCATTTTACATTGAGAAATCTTTTCAAAGTTTCTTTTCTAATAGCCTAAGCGGTTTGCTTTTTTATTGTAAGAGCGAAAATTTAAGGTGAGTCATATATGTTATGATTAAAACTATCTCTGCAAGCATGCGAGGAGGTTACATGACATAGGCTAGCTTTCACGGGTCACTCAAATCACACAAGTGTTTAGGGTTTCCTATAGATCTAAGAAATGAATTCACTCATAGCCAGTCATGCTGCACACATTATCATAGGCTTGATAAAGACTCAAATCCTTGCTACTAATATGAGAACGGTAGTAATCTTAGCTTCTAGGTCATTTGTCAATAATGGAAATAAATTTTGGAGTGGTAGTGAAGTTGTTTTTGAGGGGTGTGAGAAAAGGGTAATGTAGTTTTATTCGGATAGATATGAGTGCTGAAATATTTGAGAAGCACTTTTTGAACTTTTCTTCATTTGATAATCATTTTCGATCAAGTTTTTCTCCGGCGTTTCTCTTAATAAGTTCTGCTCCTTTTCTCAGAACTTTGATTTTTTTTTTGGAGATTTCATCTCGAGAAACTTTTTGCCAGTAACTTTTCAAGACCTTTGCCATGATACTTGAGAGGTTTATAACATCGGGTTTTCGGAACGAATCTCATTTTCTGGATTTTTCGAAGAATAGTAAAGATGATGTGGATGTGGTGAGGGAGTAGAAGTAGTGGAGGTGTGAAAGGTTTATTTTTGACAAATGGCTATCTCTTCTGATTATAACCAAATCACGTTTCGCTTCTTTGGAAATAGAGATCTAAAGAATGTTCTGGTTCTGAGCACAGACATCGGCACTCTCAACGAAAAACAGTGAAGCATTAAAGATGAATGCTGGTCTTATTTGAGGTGCCTCACCATAATCAATTTAGGTCGATAATGCCTTAGTCATGCAATGCTCTATTAGAGATTTGGTTCATCCTAACAAGATTTTCACCCTATTTAAGCCTTACTTTTATTTACAAACGTTTCAGGTTTTCAAAAATACTTTTTCGAAAAGGCTTTCTCTTATAAAATTTTTTGAAATTTGGCTTAAGAACTTGGAATCTTCGTAATGGGTTATTTTAATACAGCATAAAAAGATTATACCAACACCCCACACTTAGACGAACATTGTCCTCAATGTTCCTAGTGTATCCCACACTTAGGAGTTTTAGTTGAAGATTTGGGAGTATTTGTCTAGTGTTTAAATGGGTTGAAATCCCACACTTAGTGATAAGCTAGGATATGGCATAGTTTAAATTTTGAGCTAGTCGCGGGAAGAAAGAAATACCCCTAGCAGGTGTGGCTAGCTTTCAATCATCGCGTCTTTTATTGACTGGCTCATTTGTCATCCTTTATTCTTCTACTCTACTTTATTGCACAGGTTGCCTCCCGAGAAGCGCTTTTGTTTAAGGTCATTGGCTCGACCGTAGTGATGCCTTAAAAATAAAAAATTCCTCGCTAATGGTTGTAATCTTGGTCTTCTCGAGGGAATGTGAGTCTTGGTGGGTAAATCCTGAGAAAGTGTCAGACCAATAGTGGTAGAAGATCCGGTACTTCTCTCGAAGATCCTCTGAAAGATAAGTAGTTACCAGTTTCGGCTCGTGATAAGTCTTGAAGTCCGATGAGAATATGATCTACGGCTCTGCTAGTTAACCCATGAATGTCAATCATAGAAGCAGTGATGGTGATGATTGTTTCTTTGATGGGATGCTCATTTCGGAGGTCTTCAAACAATGTTAGAAACTGTATCTTTAGAATCTCGAAGTCTTTGAAATGGTGATCTCCACAGTAAGAGTATGTAGCTTTGCACAGATTTGTTAAAAGACGAAGCTGAAAAGAAGTGAACAGCAATCCTGACCCGAGCATCAACGTCAATGTTTTTGAGTATATCTCCCGACATCCGGCTTTGAATGTGAAACTTGGATCTGTGTATTCATGGAAGATACGTGATATCTGTTAAGTAACATAGGTGGCAATGTTGACTCGATCTGGTTCATGATGAGAGAACGGATTGTTGCACCTTACTTCCTCTGTAACAGTTTCTCGTAACTCTTTGATAATCAGATCAGCATGGTGATCAATTGTTACGTAAATCACTAGCCTGTCTGGTGTGCTTTCGAAATTATCTCTTTCCAAGAGAGCAAAAAAGCTGTGAATATCCTCGATCATTTGCAAATCAGAGTGATAAGTCGGGCGTCCGATGGAAAGATCCATGTGCTTCCGGATGAGAGTCAGTAGTGCTCGTTGGTTTGCTGAGAACGGAAGTGCAGATTCGGCTAAGGCATTATAAACCTTAGAGTAAATGATCTTCTGATCTCGACAGAATCTCATCTAAAGAATAGTGCGAACCACTGAATTGTGCTCTCGTTGCCTTTCTTATCGGTAGATATGATCGTGAAGAGTGTTGATAAAGTCTTGAATGCGTTCTTTTAGGATTTCAACATCATTGTCTTCTCTTTGGAGATAGAGGTTGTATTCTTCTCGGATAGCCATAATTCGTTCTGTTAAGCGTAGCGTGAAATCAATTGTTGATTTACGGATGGCTTTGATAATATCTTCAAATTCATTGGTATCATTGATGAAGGTTATCATGTCTACGTGTGTAGATATGACCGGAATCCGATCTGAAGTAGAGTCCGGCTCCCCTTGATCTGGTTCGGTTGGAGAGTGTGAGTTATTTAGAATGTCTTCATGTTGCTCTTCCTCGTCATCATCTGTATATTGTTCTTCTGAGGATGCGTCTGATGAACGGGTTTCTTCAGTATTCTGATTCTCCACTTTGATACTTACAGGGTCAATTTTTATATTCTTAACCTCAGCCTTGTCAGTCTTCTTCTTGAAGCGAATAATTAAACTGTGATCTTCCGTCTCAAGCCTCATTAATTCTTCGCGATGCTTAATGCTTAGAGATGGTATATTCGCAGTTTTTTTACGTCTTCCATTTCGTCTTCCTCTTCAGATTCCTCTTCTTCCTCTATTTCTTAGCTGGGATCCTCCTCTTTCATTTCTGGGTCGTCTACAGATTGTGATTCGACACCCATCTCGATATCATCTCCTGGTGGTGAAGACTCGTTATCGGAAGTGATCCGTCTGGTGGAAATAGCAAACATCTCTACCTGTCCAGAAAGATCGGTTGGTCGGTCAATTTTGAAGGTAACGCTCTCCCCATGTGATCACAAGATAAAGGTTTGATTGTACACATCAATGACAGTCCTAGCCCTATTAATGAAAGGTCTTCCTAACACTACTGGCGTGTGTAGGTCTTCCTTAATATCCATTTCTACGAAATCCGTAGGATACAAGAATTTGCCGACTTTCACCAAGAAGTTCTCAACTATGCCCTTAGGATATCGAATTGTGTGATCGGCAAGGTGGATTGTCATTTTAGTTGGTGACAAGTCTCCTAACTCTAATCTCTTGTAGAGAGAGTATGTGATTAGGTTGATACTTGCTCCTAAATCTGCTAGCGCATGAATGGTTCCAGATTGGTAGATTGAACACGGGAAAACGAATCGGCCCGTATCTCCTAGCTTTGGCGGTAGAGAGTTTCTGAGTAATGCAGAGCATTCTTCACTCAGTGGAATTTTTTTAGAATCTGGTATCCTCTCCTTTGTCAGAGAAGCCTTCGGATGTATCTCTTCTGGTTGGGGACTTTGGACATAGTGTCCAGGAATCTTCCATCAAGTTTGAAGGAATTAAGCTTGGATGGTTCCTCCGGTAGCCTTCCAGGATAGGGTGCACGAACTGGAGTTGCATGGGTCAACTTTTGAGTATATGTCGATTTGTTCTTGAGCCTAGATGACCTTCTCCGTGGTTTTTCCTCTGGGATTACGGAATCCATTTGCTTAGCTTCCTCTTTGTGGGGATTTTGGATAGTATTACTTGGTAACCTTCCCTGTGGTCGGGTTTCAAGGCTTTGCAATAACTGTCCGAGCTGCGTCTCTAGACTTTTGAGTAGAGCCAATTGATTTCTCATTAGTATCTCCGTCTGATCTTGTTTGGCTGCAGTTCTCTGATTTAGCTATTGTTATCCTTAAATGAACTGAGTCAACTAATCATCAGCTCCGAGAGTGGGGTTAGTTGCATTTGTAATCTGGGTGGTAGGGGAATTTTCCTCGACTGGTGAACCAGTGAGTGGAAGTGGTTGATCATAGGTGAATTGAGATTGTTGGGCTGGATAAGGTGAGTAGCGATAGCGAAAAGGCTGGTTGCTTCGTTGGTATTGATTAACCCTAGGTTGTTGATTGAATCCGGGATTTAGTGGACGAGCTGGGTATTGAATATAACAGACTGAATCATCAGGGTTTTCGTACTCAACTTGATATTCTTCAATGGGTTGTGGGTTGGTATAATTAACACAAGCCTGAGCTTGGTTGACCTGCTGTGGCTGTGTCTTCAATTCTCCGAGTTGTTTAGCGAGAGATTCCATCGTATCCGTGAGGGATTTGATGGCCTCCATTTGATTGTTAAGTGCAGAGAGTGGGGCAGATGATGAAGTTGTTTCACCACTGTTCCAGTCATGATGATGCATTGTCATGTTCTCGAGCAATTCCCATGCTTCGTCTGTGGTTTGGTTCATCAGATTCCCTTGAGCTGCTGCAACGATCGTCGTCCTATGATTTACCGTAAGACCATTATAGAAGGTACAGATTTGGGCTGACCGTTCTAGCTGGTGATTAGGGCATTTCTTCAGCAGGGTTTTGAATCGCTCACATTCAGTGTAAAGAGACTCATCGTAACTTTGTTTAAAGTTAACGATGTCATTCTTTAGTTTGGTTTGTTTAGAAGGAGGGAAATATTTGGTTAGGAATTTAGTAGCCATCTCCGTCCATGACGTGATGGAATCTTTTTCCAGTCATTCGAACCAGGTTTGAGCATGATGAGTGAGAGAATAGGGAAACAAGTATAGCCGGACTATATCTTGTCCTATCCCTGGCTGTTTGTAGGAGTTCGAAAGTGATATGAATTTATCAAGGTGAGAATTAGGATCGTCATTCGGTAATCCATGAAACTGACAGCTATTCTGGATGAGCTGGATGATGTAATGTTTTAACTCGAACGAGTGTCCTTGAATCTCTGGAAATCTGATCGGTCCTCCTCGACCTTCAATCGAGGGTTTGGTATTTTCTGCTAAAGTAATGCGTAACGCCATACGATTTCTGATTCGTGCTTCCTTGCGTGCTTTAGAGATTATTGTGTCTGGATCAGGTACGAATAACAACGACCCTGGTCTAGATCGGGTTTGGGTCATACACTGGGTATGCCTTTTGTTTTTAATTTTAAGCAGATAGACTAAATTTCTAAAGTAATCGAAGGTAAGCTAAGCTAGTCTAAGGTAGTCTTAATCTAAGTAGTCTAATTCTAAAGTAATCTAATTTAACTAACTATCCTAAGGTTGAATATGTTTTTGGTTCTGGCTACTGATTCTCTGGTATTTCGATAACAGAGCTCCGCACGAACTATTCAACAAACCAAGTGGCCAGGCCGACTACGGAGAGGCAGGATCCTTTTGGTCCCAATATAATTGGAGACTGTTCGGAAAATCCAACAACCAAGTCCGTGTATAATTGTCTTTCTTAGACACCACTAAATGCTTATGAATAAGTTTAATAGAGAGCAGTATTGTCTGATACCAGTTCCCTGGCAGTGGCGCCAAAAATTAGCTTCCCTCTTGATATGGCCGAAACGGACGGTTTTATTTTTGCGGTGTCGTTAGGTCGCAACACATCAGAATCAACCACCAAGAGGGGGTATTGTTTTAAAGTTATATTTAGCGGGGCCTAAATCGTAGTACTCCTTAGTATGAGTAAGGGAAGTATGAACTGGAGTCGTATTTTTGAGATATCAGTAGTGGTTACTTAATTTTAGGATTTTCTAATTTATAAGACAAATAAAGTAAATGCGATAAAATTCGTAATTCAGATAAGGTTAAATTAAGTGCATACTATGATTTCATCAGTTATTCTGCCGAGATTATGGAATGCTAGCTCATGAATAGGCAGAGGCCTTGTATTCATTACACTGGTCCTAAACACCCCTGTCATAAGACATGTCACTGGGTAAAGCGATAGGCTTGAAGATTCTGATTAGATAGCAACGTCCCTTATCCCCGACGCCCGTGCAGTCTGACTACACGCATACACGTTCAGACGGCTCATCTAATTGAGCGACTCAGTTGTGTGACGTATTAACATTCCACAAAGGTCTAAACTTTCTTAAGTATAATAGAATACATGGTTTACCATATCCGAGAGACGTGATGTGTTTCAATGCTTTCATTAATGATTGGTTTTAAAAGATAGTTAGGCCCTTAAAAAGAGTTCAACCATAAAGAACACCATGGCCAAGTCAAGCTGACTTCCATGAACACGTTCGGTTATCCTAATGGTCCAATCCTTTATGTGTCTAAACAAACAGTTCCTTAATTAACTAAGAATCCCTCAAGCGGGGTGCAATGCTTGAGATTGCGTTATGGTGCAGTGTACTAATCAACACTGACCGGGTTCCATGGCCTTACTTAGCAGAGGTACAGCTTACAACAACTGCTGTGCTTCAGCATGCACGTACAAAGTTTATATGCATGGTCTGGGACCGACAATGTACTAAGGGTGTAGTCAGATGAATCACTACGAAAGAGTCATCAGTCGGAATCCAAATCTCGATAGACTTACTACAACCGGTGTGCCTCAGTCGATCTTACGTTATATCCGATAGACTTCTCTTACCAAGGGGTGACACAGATAGTGTACTCTGAATCGGGGTTCGTGACTTCCCAATAACAGAGGCAATAACTACGTTCTATTAGTTGGAAAAGCGATTGAGTTTAAAGCATAATCAGAAAGCATTTCAACAACATACACAAACCATAACATTATTTCGGCATTATAACTGCTTACATCATAGCACACACTAAAGATAACTACTCGCTAATCATGGCAACAATATCACAGAACATAATGATAGAAGACATTATATAAAGATAAAAGATAGAAGTACCAGTAGATTCAACAAGTTTCGAATACAAAAGTGACAACTTCAAGACTCCAGACCGCTCCTAATACAATCTTCGGCGTTCTTCTCTGGATACTAGGTTTCCCGCACGGAGTCGAAGACCTTGAAAGTATGACTAATATTGTACAAGAGATAGAAAGAAGTGAATTGAAGTGTGTGTTGGAATGAATGACAAAGACCCTTTAAATAAGCCTAAATTTTCCCTACAAATGGCTTGCAGGCCGTTTGGCAGGCCGTTTGCAGGGGCCGTTAGCCAAGCCAAGCTGTTTGCAAGGGCCGTTTGTCTGACCCATTTGGCAGGCCGTTTTTGAGCCAGGAAAGCCGTTTGGCAGGCTGTTTGGCAGGCCGTTTGGCTTGCCTGGTCATCTGAAATTCCTGGATCGTAACTTGATTTCTTGTCTTTCACCGTTTTCGCTCTAGAATCTTCGTTTTAGCTCCGATTCTCTTGATTCTTTTTGCACCTTCTTTGTAATTACTTTTTCCTCAATTCTAACTGACGAAATGGGTATTTTTCTGACAAAGTTCGAATCTTTCTTGTTTTTGGGCCTTAATACCGGGGTGAAAAACGTGACTTTTTAGCCGATATCACATGTCTTATTATTCTATTCAGTAGATTAATTTGTATGATAAAATGGTATGTTGATAAATTATTACTCTTATTCATATATTTTTAGAGGTTTAACTACTAAATAATTTTATAAAATACACTAATTATGTAACATCCGCAAATTGGACCGAGTTGAAATAGACTCCTTTACCCTTATGTGATATTACTTGTGATTTATATATATATATATATATATATATATATATATATATATATATATATATATATATATATATATATATATATATATATATATATATATATATATATATATATATATATAATTATGTGATCAGTTGGTTAAGACCAGATCATGACAAGGGTCACAAACCATGTTTGTTTGTTAAATTTAGACCCCGTTAGGATCGTCTAATGAGGTACGTTAGAGTTCAGATCACAGTTAAATACCCGTGTGTTATGGAGTATGGGTTATAACCCACCATTTAATATTGTTTCCTGACGTTTCTTCCCTTTTTCTTTTATTATAAACTTCAAGAAACCGTACCAAACTCTTGCTCCTTTGATCCCTAGCTTCTTTGTGTTTGATTTTTGGAGTGATTCGATTTTAGAATCTAATCTTATGCTATATTGTAATCATTACAAGCTATGTTTAACTCAAAATCTAGTTTCAAATCTTATTTAAAATGGGTTTTTGTGTTCTTATGGGTTTTAGTCTTCTATATGCTTGATTGTTGATTCTAAGTGTTGGTTATGCTTGATTGTTGCTTGATATAACTTCTACATGTGTTATGTAATGTCCTTGAACCGTTCTATCGACCAAAGCATGTTTGTATATCGAATTGGGGTGTAAAATTTCTCAAAAAAGAGCCAAAATGGCTGTTCTGATGTCCTGGTATGAAGAGGGCTTCTCCTCGTAAGAAGTGGCTCTTGTTCGTGCGAAGAGAAATATCTTCTTACGGACAATCTGTTAGTTTTTGGAAAAATTGAAATGGACGTAACTTTCAAACGGTAACTCTGTTTTTGACAAATAAACTATTGTTGGAATCATCTTGAGGCCTGCTTTCTAATGGTGAGGTTTAAAAAGACTTAAGCAAACTTTAAATTTGAGTCAAAATTTTAAGATAGTGTGTATGCTTTTATTTACACATTTACTGGAGTGACTATTGAAAGGGGGTTTGTATAATATTGTCATATATGGATAGGGGCAATATATGAGTTGGGTTTTTTGTTGAATTTGCTATATATTTATGATATTAAAGTGTATGGTGCCTCATGCGAATGACAGTCACTTCGTACAAAGTGATGGACTCTTCGTACGAAGGCTATCTCTTCGCACGAAGTGATGTACTTCGTGCGAGGTGAGACCAGTTCATGCAAAGAGGTTTTAGTGAACCAAACTTGATTTACCTGATCTCCTAATATGGAGACCTATTTGTCCGTACAGAGATCTCGTAATTCGTACGAAGAAGGGTTCTTCATATGGATTGATTCTTGATTTTTTGTTTTGTTGTACTATGTTCGATCTGCTAATTACTGACTTGTGTTGTAATTTGTTTAGGTGGTAAAGATAAAGAGAAGGCACAGAAAGATTAGACCTCTGAGAGCTTTTTGATACTGGTATTCGGTGAGTGAAATTATCTCCGGGTGTAGCATAAAGTAGAAAGTTGTGCTACATTGATTTATTGTTGTTACTAGTTGTATGTGTAGTGTTGATAGAACCTCAACTTGTAAGGTTCTGTTTGTTGAAGGAACCTCGACTTGTTAGGTTTCGCTCATGAGATGGATCTCAACTTGTTAGATCGTACTCAAGGAGGACAATCTCGACTTGTTAGGTTGGGTCCTATTAACCAATATTTGTTGAGTATAGTGCTGAATGACGTATCACCTGCGTGTGGATGACAATACTGGGGATTCAGTGGTAGGACTAACGGTAGACACTAGTCTAATCAGCTAGTGGTCGTGTGCCCGGCCATGCCGCCGTTCCTCCAACTAGAGCAATGTTGTTGTTGTTGTTGTTGTTGTTGTTGTTGTTGTTGTTGTTGTTGTTGTTGTTGTTGTTGTTGTTTTTATTGTATGAGTTGCTATTATATGTTAGACTTGTTGATAGTTCCATTCACTTAGCTTCAGCTAACCCCCTAACCTCCTCGCATGCAGGTTTTGCTTCTTAGTGGGTGGTTGAACGGGAGTGGGCGTTGAAAGATATGTTTGACAAAGCCAACTCTGATATCGGGTCGTTTTGTTTATGTAATCGGATATTAACGTAACACATGTTGTTGATAATTATGTAATTAAGAACGAAGTGTCATTTTATGTTTATGTTTGTATAAAAAGGTATGTTTCGTAAATAAGACTTTTGCTAGGTATTTTTTTTAATAAAATATACGATTTTACAAATTAAAATGTATTTTTTTGTTGTTGCTTGAGAATAATGCTATTTAAAAGTTTTTTAAGTTGTTGGTTGATAATAATGTTATTTTACACTTGCTTGATAATATTAATACTATTTTGTTAATGCATTTCTTTCAAACTTAAGTTACTTATCGCTCGATAGATATTTTTATTTTGTAATTCAACATCAATTGTTATTCAAAAGTTACAACCAAATATAATAAATACTATATTCAATTGTCTATCTCTTTCCACTACTTCTCCCTATTGTTTTAGAATCTTCAAGATTATATCTTCATTTTTCTCCATTAAACCACCAATATTAACAACATCAAAGGTTACGTTCAAACAAATTTAAAAATTTTCTACCTCTCTTTTAAAACTCCCTCTAAAAACCTCTCTTAAACTACAAACACTATACGGATAAACAAAAGTAATACCGGCGCCACCATTGGCCTCTGGCATCTCGGAGGAGGTCCGAAGTTTTACTTTTCACCGTCTTCTTCTTTTTTCTCTTAAATCCATTTGTTTCGACACTTCTTCGGCGGTGCAAATTTTTTGGCCAAGCTTCTCATCTCTCTTTTGATGTCAGGCGACAAATGTTGCGGGCTTTCACGTTCATTATGACTTCTGGAAGCGTGTTGAGTAAGCTTCTCTTGTCATTTCGTATTCCGTTGTTGTTGGTTTGTTCTTGCCTTCATTTTATGGCCACTGATGACTCATTCCTTGCTCTTGTCTTTGTCATCTTCAGACAGTGACCTCCTCATAGGATGTGTCCAATCTTGTTAGGGTTTACACTTTTGGTGGGTTGTCGTGCTTTTCCGCAACAGTGTCTGAGCATCGGAGCTTATCCGAAGTGATTTTTGTAACACCCTGAGATTGGGCCTAGTTGTAATGACCAAATTACCCTTGTATGGTGTTATATAGTAGTTTAATTAATTATGTGTTTATGGTTATTTTATTGTTTAGTTGAGACCAGTTCGTGACAAGGGTCACAGAACATGTTTGTTTATTTAATTTGAACCCCGTTAGGACCACCTAATGAGGTGAGTTAGATTTCAGATAACTGATAAATACTCGTGTGATATGAGGTTTGGGTTTATAACCAATTTATATACTTGTTTCTGGATCATTCCATCCATTTTTCCCAATTTAGAAAACTCACACTCGTACCTAAACATTGATCCTTTGAAACCCTAACTTGAATCTTGAAGTGAATTTGGATTAAATCAAGTTTAGAATCTAAATTCGTATATAATCAGTTATCTTTAACAAGGTATGTGTATTGAATCCATAGTTTAATCTTGTTTTAATCATAGTTTAAGACCTCTGATTTCATCTCGTGCTGGTATTTGGTGAGTGGGTTATTCTAGCCGTTAAGGCATATAGTGACATGACCTAGACTATTGACCTAGTTGCTATACTTTTAACCTACGTTATTGTGTATTGTGGACTGTGGCCTCGCGCATTAGTTGGACCGACCTTGCTTCTGATCAGGTCGGGAGAGATCAACCTTGCTTCTGATCAAGTTGGGCTCATTGATGTTGTATGATCAGCATAAGTCAGAATCATGTGTTCGTCGCATGTGGAACACTTATACTAGTGATACAGGGTTATGAGTTTTTGTTATACTCTAGTCTGATCAACTGGGGTCGTTGGCCCGACCAGGCTGCCGAGTCTCTCAATGGGTTGCTTTGGATTACCCACATGGTTGCTTTTGATTGACCGTTTCTTGTGGTTATCATGGTTGCTTTGGATTGATCGTTGCTGTGGATGTTTTATGTTGTGGTGGTCTTTAGATTTAGTTGATTGTTGGCTATTGTATGATATTGTTTTTTATGTTGTATGCTAATGGGTAGATTGCTCTGTTTTTGCATGTTCTAGTGGTTGTCTGATTAACTGTCTGCCTAATTTTATGTTGCGTGTTCTAGTGATTGTACCTGTGTGATGTAGCTGTTAGATTAGTTCATTCACTTAGCTTCGTGCTAACCCCTCCACATTCCCCCTTGCAGGTTGTAGGTCTTTTACTTTTGTGGACATGGGAGAAGATGGGCATGTTGGTTTGTGTTCGACAAGTCTAGAACTCTGATGTTGTCTATATGAAATCGAATATTAAGGTAACACCAGTTTTTGATAACAATGCTATGAATGAAGTTGTAATAATTATGTTAATGTTTGTATGTAAGCATGTTTTGTAAATAAGACTTCTGCTATGTTTTATATAAAAAAAGAGAATACGGAGTTACAAGTTGGTATCAGAGCATAGGTTTGGCCGCATCGACATTGTATTTGAATGTCATGTTCCCAAACCTTGAGAGAATATTATCGAACATAACACAAAGGGACAGGTTAAGTGAATGTAGGAGCTTATATGTGTTAGTTGATAAGCACTAACCGGTTATCTACTAAGAGTTTGTGTGAGGTGTTGTGGTAGTGCAGATATGTCAGGTAATCAAGACGCTTCCCTCAATGCCTTTGGAACCTTTAGAGCTCCTAATGAAGAACGGACATGTATCAAGTATCAGAAGAAGTGTTAGAGCGTCAAAGTCAGTGGAAAGAAGCTCAGGATAGGATCAAAGAGGTTGAACAACAACAAGTGTTGTCGTATTCTAACACCACATCATTATATCCAAGCTTTCCTCTAAGTGTTTACCCACAGTTTGGAAACATTTCTCAGCAACATTATGTGCCACCTCAGTATGAGATGTCATCTCAGTTCAATTCACAATTTCTGAATCAAGTGATTTACCCATTTCAGACGCCATTCTTCCAACCACCGATATTTGAAAAGAAGAAGTGCTCGTATAAGTACTTTCTTAATTGTCAACCTTCGGAGTATACTGGTAAAACCGACCCGACTGAGACTCTAAATTGGCTCAGGGAAGTGGAAAGAGCATTAGATGCTTGTCAGTGTGAGCCGGAGTTGAAAGTGTTATATGCTTGTCGATTGTTCAAGGGGCGAGCTATGGAGTGGTGGGACTCCATCACGGGTCATCTATCAAAGGAACAACTAATTCAAGTGTCATGGGAGCAGTTTCATGCTAAAGTTCGTGAGCAGTATTGTCCAGAATATGATTTGGAAAAATTGAAAACCGAGTTCTTGGGGATGAGATTGATTGATGATATGACGATTGATGATGTTTTTTTTGGATTTTACCTCTAAGCTAAGATTTTTTCAACAGTGGGTACCGCATGAGAAAGATAAAATTCAGCATTTTATTAGAGTTATTAAGCCGGAGTATCGGTCAATGGTTAGATTTGCTTCTTCATTATCGCAAGCTTTTGAGGTGGCCAAAGCTATAGAGGGTGATGCTAAAGCCGCAATGAGTGCAGGAGTGGGGAGTGGTTCTTACGGGAGAGGTCGGAAGGTCAATCCAGTTATCATTCCAGTCCGAAATCAAGAAAGTTAACCGGGTCCAGTACGAGGGAAGTTTCGAGTACGAATGGGTCGGGTTCCGTACAGAAAGAGTGGTGTAACTCGTGCAGGTCTTACCACAGTGGCCAGTGTTCTCCAGCTACGAAAAGGTGTCTAAGATGTGGTATAGTGGGACATGATGTTCAACAATGTTCTTTCGGAAGCAATGTATGTTGGAATTGTCATAAAGAAGGTCATAGGTCAGCACAGTTTCCGACAGCGGGTAGAGGTGGTGGGGTGCAATCGGCGTCTGTTGGTGGATCTACCGCATCAGTAGGACAGAAGAGAAAAGGTCATCACGGCTATAGCAAAAGCTTATCAGATGGTAGCAGATACTGATGTTGTGTCAGAAGACTTAAATACTGGTATGTTCAGACTAACCTTGTTGTTGCTTTTGATTTCAGGAATGTGTGTTTGGTATGTTATGTAGATGATGTAGTCTGTTTATTGATAGGTGCTTTGAGGTAGTGTTGGCTGTAGTGATAGAGATGACTTGGATTTAGGTTTCTTGGATTTTCTTAACTAAAATGGAGACGTGATCTATGATAATGTATTACGTCTGGCCAAAGTAAGCACATTTTGGTAGATCATGCAGAAGTTTGAGTAAGATAAGATGAGAATTAGGATAGGTGACTACTTGATTAGATGTTGTTATGTGTTGCGTAATTGATAGGATTTTGTTATCGTGACTTTTGAATTTGACCAAATTCCGAGGATGGAATCTTTTTAAGGGGGTAGATTTGTAACACCCTAAGATTGAACCTAGTTGTAATGACCAAATTACCCTTTATGGTGTTATATAGTAATTTAATTAATTATGTGTTTATGGTTATTTTATTGATTAGTTGAGACCAGTTCGTGACAAGGATCACAAAATAGGTTTGTTTATTTAATTTAGACCCTGCTAGGACCGCCTAATGAGGTGCGTTAGATTTATGATAACTGATAAATATCCTTGTGGTACAAGGTATGGGTTTATAACCCACTAATATACTTGTTTCTGGATCATTCTATCCATTTTTCCCAATTTAGAAAACTCACACTCGTACCTAAACTTTGATCCTTTGAAACCCTAACTTGAATCTTGAAGTGAAGTTGGATTAAATCATGTTTAGAATATGAATTGGTGTATAATCAGTGATCTTTAATAAGGTGTGTGTATTGAGTCCATAGTTTAATCTTGTTTTAATCCTAGTTTTGAGTTAAATTGGGTTTTTGTGTTCTTATGGGTTTTGGTTAGATTTTGCTTGAATCTTGATCTAAACGTGTTTGAAATACTTTATGGATGTTATAAATAGTTTCTATATAGTTTATATCATGTTTTTGAAGTGGTTTCATGATCAGAATGGCCAAAAATCAAGATTTGGGGTCAAAAAACGCGAAAACAGCGTGCTGGTTCTTTTCTTCAGCATTCGTATGAGTGACAGCTCAACTACACAGTTGTGCACGCGTTTAAGGGTTCAACCATACGGTTGAGGGCTCAACCACGCGGTTGAGTACTTGTCAGCTTTTGGTAAAATTGAAAAGGGCATAACTTTTAAACCGTAACTATGTTTTTGATTAATAAACTATCGTTGGAATCGTATTGATGAGTACCTTTTAATGGTAAACTTTTAAGAAGCTGGATCTGAAATGCGACGTTCATATACAATATAAACGATTCACAATAGTTGATTACATCGCGAGGTAATTGACCTCTATATGATACATTTTACAAACATTGCATTCATTTTTAAAAGACAAACTTTCTTTACATCGAAAGTTGACGGCAAGCATACTATTTTGAAATATGTCATGAATGACTCCAAGTAATATCTCTAATATTAGCAAATGGACAACGGAAGATTTCTTTCATACCTGAGGATAAATATGCTTTCAAGTGTCAACCAAAAGGTTGGTGAGTTCATTAGTTTATCATAATCATTCATTTCCATCATTTTAATAGACCACAAGATTTTCATTTTCAGTTCTCATAAATATACATCCCATGCATAGAGACAAAAATCATTCATATGGATTGAACACCTGGTAACCGACATTAACAAGATGCATATAAGAATATCCCCTATCATTCCGGGAAATCCTTCGGACATGATAAAAACAACATCGAAGTACTAAAGCATCCGGTACTTTGGATAGGGTTCGTTAGGCCCAATAGATCTATCTTTAGGATTCGCGTCAATTAGTAGATCGGTTTACTAATTCTTAGGTTACCAAGCAAAAAGGGGCATATTCGGCTTCGATCATTCAACCATATAATGTAGTTTCGATTAGTTGTGTCGATTTCGAAAAACATTTATAAAAATTGCGCATGTATTCTCAGCCCAAAAATATAAAGGGTAAAAAGGAAATTGAAACTCACACATTGTATTTTGTAGTAAAAATATATACGACGATATTGAACAACTCAATAATGCAGGGTTGACCTTGGATTCACGAACCTATATCAAGTATATATATTAACACATATAATCACATAATTCCTTCTATATAATATTTATATATATATTAAGTGTTGTAGTTATATAATTATATACTTTATTTATATTTTATATCTTCAATTATATTTTATAGATAGTTATTTTGTAAAATAATTAATATTCATACATATGGTTATATTAATATATTTTATATTTGTAATTTGTATTATATCAAAAATTAATAATTTGTTATATGTAATATTTATATAATAAATGTTAATGTGTTTAATATAAAAATTTTATGTAATAATAATAATAATAATAATAATAATAACAATAATAATAATAATAATAATAATAATAATAATAATAATAATAATAATAATAATAATAATAATAATAATAATAATAATAATAATAATAATAAATAGAGTAAAATTACTACCTTAAGAATAAGCCTTCAAAAAAATAGAAAATCGCCTCAGCCCGGGCTCGAACCCGCGACCTCTTAATTAAACACAAACACCCATAACCATATAGCTGCAAGTTCATTTTTGATTTAATTCCTACGATTACTTTAATTATTATGATTGAAACTGTTTATCTCACCATCATACTATCATTATATATTTATCATCATAATCTACATCGCGTTTATTGCAATCATCATTATCACATCGTCTGTATCATCGATAATATCATCGATAATATCATCTCGTGTTTCATTCTCATGTTAATATTCATAATCATAACTTCATCATCATTATCTTTTGCGTAAACATGATCGTAATCGTCCGGACTATAATTATCTTCATTATGATTTCAGATGGGTCCCGGCTCAGCAGGAAAACACAAGTGATGTCTCGGATCAACTGGCCCACTTGAAAACCCAGGTTACTACAAGATCAAATAACACAGCCCAATTATCAATTTGTGGGACTATCGTTGGTGTTTAAAAAAAAATTTCAAATGGTAGCCCAAGGAAATAAATAAACAAATAATTGAGGATAAAGGATTACGACTGTTTGTAGAAACATCACAGCAGCCTATTGTCTTCATTATCTTAACATCGTCCTGGTTCTCTAGTCATCATCATATCATTGTTACAGTATCATCATCAACGTCATGATTATAATCGTTACATACTTCTTCGAATCACCATCATCAATACTTCTCATCCTAACTTAGGAAGCAGACTAAAGGAGTTTTGCCCATGAACAAATGAAGCTCAGCCCAAGAATAAATAAGGAAAGTTTTTGGCCCAACAAGAAAATGATACATGGCCCAAATTGAACAATGAAATACGGCCTAGTATATAAACGAAAATATAGCAGCCCAACATACAACCCAAAAGCAACAGGTGGCGTATGTGTTTGGTTAAAATTGAAGATATTTGATGTATTATTCAGATTCAAAGAATGTCTCCATCGTGAATTATAAAATAACTGTAAAGTTGTTATTTATGTGGGGTTTAACTTTATAGTAAATTGTCTGCCATAAAGGGGAAAGAAAATACGCACATGAGACTTTAATTGATAGCATCATTCATTAACTTCTTATCACCATCACCATGTTATTATAATTGAGAGAAAAAAAATATTGCTGCTGCAAATCGGATGGCGACCTGTGGAGTTCGAACCAAATAACAGAAGGCTTGTAGCAACAGTATTTGTGATAAGTTGGTGGTTGTTCTTGGTCGTACATATTTGCAGTTGTTGACGGTAATAGATGGGATGATGATGACAACCGAATCAGAAAAACAGAAGAAAGAAGCACAAGATATATATATATATATATATATATATATATATATATATATATATATATATATATATATATATATATATATATATATATAGTGATGATAGTGGTGATTGTAGTGGTTACAAGAGGGTTGTTTTGTTGGTTTTTGGCTGTCCAAAAACAGAAAATAAAATGCTGTAGTAGGTAATAATAATTTAGTGGGTTTAGTGGTGGTTTAAATGGGTTAGACAAAGAAGGTAAAGAAAGGATTTATAAAGAGGGATCTGATGAGAGAGAGAGAGGTGGTTGCATCAAGATTTCGTGATGATCCGAGGTGGTTGTGAGTATTGAAGAGGTCGATGGTTAGTGATCAAAAAATAGCTGCAGCAGAAGTAACGTGGTAGTAGCAGGAACACTAGAAAGGTTCAAATGGTGATCGTGTGTATTGTTCACAAATACAGAAGTGTAACTGGAGGGTGGTGATGTTTTAGCAGAGGGGTATAAAATACTATTAATTTTTACAAGAAAATACTATTAAATACGATACAATTTTACACAAGATATTTATTTATTTAGAGAATGGATATACTTAAACCTTGCTACAACACTTATAGGCAGTGTACCTAATCGTATAGTAGTGTAGTTTTTAGTAAGTCCGGTTCGTTCCACAGGGAAAATCTTTAAACAAAGCTTAATGCTATATTAGTTTACTTTTATAAAAATACAAATATATATATAAGTAATATTATTATTATAAAGGAGGGTTTTTACCGTTTAATGACCGGTTTGTCGATTTTAAAACTTTAGTCGCAGTTAAAACCAAATGTAAAATAATAAATAAATACAAGACTTAATTTAAAGCGTAAAGTAAATAATGATAATGAAATTGCGAATAAAAGTGCGATAAAATAAACTTGCGATAATTAAAAAGTACGATAATTAAAAGTGCAATTAAATACAATAACAATAAATAAAATGCGATAATTAGAAGTGCAATTAAATATAAAATAAAGGAAATAAAATATGAAATAAAATAATTATGCTTATTTAAACTTCTATAATCATGATGTTTGACGTGTTGATTTTAGTTTTATGCCCATGGGTTAATTGTCCTTTGTCCTGGATTATTTAATATGTCCGTCTGGTTTTTGTCCATAACAGTCCATCAGTCATAAATATAAAGTGCGAGTGTCCTCGTCAAATTATCCTTATACCCGAAGTTAAATATTCCAACTAATTGGGGATTCGAATTGTAACAAGGTTTTGATACTTTGTTTAATGAATACACCAGGTTATCGACTGCGTGTAAACCAAGGTTTTACTACTTTGTTAACAATTACACCAATTACCCTTGAATGTAATTTCACACCTGTTTTAATTATTCTAGTGGCTATTAATCCATTCCCGTGTCCGGTTAAATGAACGATTATTCGTACATATAAATACCCCGCCCATCGTGTCCGATTGAGTGTATATGGTTATTTATAGGGACGTCCAATTGTAAATCTTTATATTAAAATTAATAAACTATCATTTAGTTAAACAAATATAAAGCCCATTAATAGCCCATAGTCTAATTTCCACAAGTGTCGTTCTTTTATCCAAACCCCAATTATGGTACAAAGCCCAATTACCCAATTTTAGTAATTAGCCCAACATCATGATTACTTCGGATTAAATAAGCATAATAATAACTTAGCTACGAGACATTAAATTAAAAAGGTTGAACATAACTTACAATGATTAAAAATAGCGTAGCGTTACACGGACAGAATTTCGACTTACACCCTTACAATATTCGCTAACATACCCTTATTATTAGGATTAAAATTAAAATTAAAATTAAAATTAAAATATAAATATAAATATTTACGTATAGATATAGAGAGGATGGATATATATGTTGGTTTTTGCGATCAGAATTCGTTTGCTTTTATAGGGAGTTTCAGAATTTGGGGCTCCGCGACTCGCGGCCCTTTTTGCCTTCAAACTCCGCGAGTCGCGGAGTTTGTAAATACAGCTCACTCCATTTTGGCTCTTTGTTTACCGACGATTTATTATATAAATGTAATATATATATAATTTATATAATTAATTATATATTATATTATATTTATATACATAGTTAACTTGTAATTTTTAGTCCGTTGCGTCGAGCGTTGAGAGTTGACTCTGGTCCCGGTTCCGGATTTTCGAACGTCATTGCGTACAATTTAATATCTTGTACTTTGCGTTTTGAATCTTTTACTCTTGTAATTTCGAGACGTTTCTTATCAATAATTGGAACCTCTTTGATTGTCTTTTGTACTTTTGAGCTTTTTGGTCGTTTGCGTCTTCAATTCGTTGAATCTGTCTTTTGTCTTCACCTTTTATTATTTAAACGAATATCACTTGTAAATAAAACAATTGCAACTAAAAGCTTGTCTTTCTTGAGGAATAATGCTATGAAATATATGTTTGTTTTTAGCATTATCAAATATTCCTACACTTGAGCGTTGCTTGTCCTCAAGCAATATCGTCTTAAAATACTAGAATCACTTCTTTATTCTTCACACTTTGTACATCAGTGATTTCTATACGGCGGTATAAATAATGGTAGTAACGATATGGTTTACAGTCCCACATGACTATGAAAATTTAGATCCATTAAGGAAATTGGATCTTTATGAAAACATTTGATCTTTTGAAAATTAAATCTCCTTTTTACCCTAGATAAGTTTTCCAGAATAACCCTTCACCGGTGTTTGCAAAATATTTTTGTGGGTTTGGTGGGTTTCAGATTTGAAAATTTTAGCTCAAAACTTATGGTTTTGTGTCACCCACTTGCTAACCTTGTATTAGGAAAGCAACACGTCCAGTTTACTTGTCCCGTATATTACCTTTCGGTAAACTACCGTCTGGTTGTAAAGGAAAGCGTTGAACAAGCAACTGTTAAGGCAATGTCCCCTGACATGCTTTTAATTATGGTCTATAACGTGTCGGACGCAATTACTATCCTTGGTAGGAGCAATAGTAAAGCTCACCCTTATAATTTTTCGATCTGGCACAAGGTCCTGTCTTTGACAACTATGCAACCACCGTTCTTACGGTTGACACCTGATTTAGTTCAGGTGACCTAATGAATTCCAGGTGAATTCCTAGGATTTTACGTTCAATGGTAATGAACGCATTGAAAATAGGGTTTTCAGAAAACAAATCGGTTTGTAATTTTGATCAAAATATTTTCTCGTTCAAGCTCGAGTTTAGATATCATTGAATTTCATGAGTTTGTAATTCTCAATCTTTAAGGTCAATCTCAATGATTGAGTAATATCAGGCTTAAAAGCTGATTTTTGATCTTTTAAGGAGATTATCCTTTCTGGGGATCTGATTCATTAGCCTTATCCAGCTAATTTGCATGGTGCCCCCCATTTTACGAGATAAATCCTTCTCATGGTTAGGATAAATCTGACCACTTGGCGACCCTGTTTAATGCTGAGGTCCGTGGATTTCCTGCTGATTTTAGAGATGACTTTTTTAGATTTTTCGTCAACCTACAGCTGGTCTGGACGACAACTTCTTGACCTAAATCAAGAAGCGCGTGTCTTTTTAGGAAGACTTTACTTCCTTTTAATGATGGAATTGATTCATCGTGTAGATCCATCTCTTCTTTTCTTTCATCGGGTAAAATAGTTTAGTTTAGTCCAAAGCAAAAGTATTTTCAGTTATTTGTATAAAAATATGTGACATATGTTTTGAATAACTTGGAGAATTTTCCCACACTTGGCTTTTATTTTCCTTTTTATTGTCCTCTATTCCATTTTAAATGAATTTTAACATTTTGGTTTGTTTCTCAATTTATGTCCTTTCCGAGGTAACAATAATTTCGGTGTTAAAACCTAGTTTTATCGTTCATAAATATGTATAAACATGATTTTGAGTTCATTTAATTGAAAATTTTGAAAATTTTTACTAGAATTGGGTAGTCAGTATATAAGACTAGGGCTGTTCTTTATTATCAGAGAGCACTAGATTCTAATACAACTACTGCTTTACTAGTATTTTTAATGGTAACCAAGTGTTTAAGATAGAAATTATAAAATCCGAAAGAATTTAACCCCTTCCCACACTTAAGATCTTGCAATGCCCTCATTTGCAAGAAATCAGTAACAATTTAAATTATTGAGGGTGATTTGTGTGAAAATGATTAAATTTTTACCAAAGTTTCCAAATATATTGGCGTTTGTTTGCTGAATGATAAATGGTGCACATCATTTGTTCATTCCGTCTTGTTGTTATTTCACATATATTTTGCATCTTGTCGTCAAAATTAGTTGCTTTTGCTGAACTTAATGCCAGTCTTTGAAAATGCGTTGTTTTACCCTGTTGTGTACATAAGATAAACTGCATACATATATACATATTTTTGAAGTTTGGTATATTACCCCACATTAAAAAAAAATTATTAAAATCTAAGAATAAAAGTTAGAAAATTATAAAAACTATTACAATATTAACATAAGTATTAAACGTATCAACATTACAAATTACAAAATAAATAAAACTAAGTAGACTAGGGATGATACTGATACCAATAGGGGTTCCATGCATAACCATAGGTGCTATAAAATGCTTCGGCAGGGTTATACGTAGGATACGGTGGTTGCATCTCTATAGACCAGGGAGAGAATATGGGCTTTGGAGTAGGAATATAGTTTCTACCTATATGTTGGCAATAAGCTATGATTTGGTTTTGATGAACTTGCCAATCTTCAAATGCTCTTTGTCTAGCATTTTCGTACTCCTGTGCAGCTATAAACCTTTGCATTTCTTGCATTTCATTTCCCCCTCCTACATTACCTTGCTGTTGGTTTCTCTCAACCTGTGGATGTCTACCATGGTATTGTACTGCGGCGTTATTTCGCCTCTTCAAAACTTTCTCACCATGGTATACATTTAAACCTATTGTATCGCGGGGTTCTGGTTCTTCGACTAATAATCTCCCCCGACTTATATCCACACCGAGATATTCAGCAATCAAAGTAATAAATATACCACCTCCTATTATGCTATGCGGTCTCATCCCCCTAACCATAGCTGATAAATAATAACCCACACAATAAGGTATACTTACATCGCTTTGTGGGTCTCGAATACACATATGGTAAAACAAATCCTGTTCATTTACCTTTTCCTTGTTCTTACCTCTTTGTGTAATCGAATTAGCTAAAAACCTATGAATTACTCTTAATTCAGCTCTATCAATATCCAAATAAGAGTAATTTCCCCCTTTGAATCGGTGATGGCTTGTCATTTGACTCCATACACCATGTGTATCAAAATTTTCATCTATCTTTCTACCATTTAGTATCAACCCTCTACAATCGGCAGATGCTAACTCCTCAGGCGTATATATACGTAAAGCCTGAGCCATGTCTAGTAAAGACATGTGGCGCATCGAACCTCCTAACAAAAATCTAATAAAAGATCGATCGGTTAAACTAGCTACCCGATCATTTAATTCTATACTATACAACAATTCTTCACACCATACTTTATATACAGGTCTACGCATGGTGAATAAACGTATCCAGTCGTTAAAAGTAGAATTACCATACCTCTGTGCAAGTAATTCCCTAATTGGCCCGGCCAATTCTACAGCTTCTAATGGTCCCCATTCTATGACCCTAGGTACCTCAACAACTTTAGAATGAAGAGTATGCAAACCCCTTTGGTATTTTGGATAATCTATCCAAAGTCTGTCAAATCTCAGGTTCGGGTGCAAATCTTCCAAGTGCATATCAGAAAATGTCATGACTGGATGAGGTATATCTTGCTTGTAGTAGTTATCCACCTCCTGTTGTTCCGCATTCTCAGCAGGAGCATTGCGAGCTTGGGATGAAGATTCACCCCTTTCAGTCTGCAAAACACATCAAACACAATTTTTGTGCATCCAAATATGCATTAGTGTCAGCAAAATCATCAATCAAAATAATTATAATGACATGATCAATTTATATCAAACTTAAGCTCATTTTCATATTTTCATCAAATCTACACTTTTTCAAATAAGCATATACGAAAATGTTCGCCAAGTTCATAAGCATTTAACTCAAATAACATGTCAAAATAATCATTACTAGCAATTAAACAAGTTTCAAATGGCATTATCTCAAAAATCAAGTTCATGAATTTTTAGACTTGAAAAAGTCCACTTTAATTCTCAAAATCATGTTTAGGCTCAAAGTTTGGATCATTTAACTACCTAAACATGTTACATTACTTAATTTAGCAACAATTCATGACAAAAATCGGCCATAACCTGTTTATATCAAAAAGCCCCAAATTTGCTCAAGAACACAAACCCTAGATTACTCAAAATTTGAAGTTTAAGGCTTCTAATCATGTTAAATAGCATCAATCTAGGTTATACAAGCATAATACATAAACAATTTAAGCATAATTACACTAAAAAGCATCAAAATCAAATTGGGGAAAAAATTGCTCAAGAACACTAATTTTCGAATTAAATGGTGTTTAGGTGTAGAAATTTACCGTTTTTCTTGAGTAATTCCTTGATAGCATCCTTCTCAACATGATTTTAGTAAAAGATTTGATTATTAACGGTTAAATATTATGATTTTGGGGGTGTTTTTTCGGGTTTTTGCGGCTGTGTTTCGCAGTATTTGGTGTGTGGGTTTTTCAACTGATCAGTTCTGCTTTTTTATTTTTTTTTCTGATTTTTGGTCCCTCCGCAAGTCGCGGGGTTTAAACCTTCAAACTCCGCGAGTCACGGAGTTTGTATTTTTTTTTTTTAACATCTTATACTAATTAAAACAATTAAGTAATTAATTTTAAAATTTTGTTTCCTTTGTTATTTAGGACGAGGTCGTTTCGGATCGATGTCCTAGTCCGTCCTTCGACAAAATTTTAAAATTTGTCTTTTTGTAGCGATTGTTTTAAAAGCTAAGATTTTTGGGTTTTTTAATGTTTTTGGCATACTTTAATTCAATAAGATTAAAAATAATGATAATAAAAGTTCTCGTCCCTCCCTCGGGTAAAGCAATTTCGGTTCAACGACCTAGTCTTCAACTTACGACGAATTTTAAAAATCATATTTTTAACTTAATGAGATAAAGTAAATTTTTGTTTTTAAATTCACACCAAACTTAAAATAAAAATACATATTATAAAATCACACCAAACTTATATTATATTTTTCAAATATTTACATTTTTAAATATATTGTTTTTACAAAGTTTACAATATTAATTTAAGATTTATATATTAATTTTAAAAACATGGTAAAAATAAAATTAAAAATCTTTTTGGCTTTTTATCCCACTTTAATCAATCAAATATTATCAAAAATATACGCCCCTCTTTTCGGTAAAGTAATTTCGGTTCCATGACCTAATTTAACTCATGACGAATTTTTGAAATATTTTGGGTTGATTGATTAAAGATATTTATACCTTAAGAATAAACGTTAAATTTCGCAGTGATGTAATAAATTTTTGAATGATATCAATAATTTCGGTCGCCAAACCTAATTTTATTCAATACCAATTTAATACTTTATAGCGAACAAATTAGCGTTTATTATCAAAAGGTTAAAAATAAAAATAAATAAAAACTATACAGACTTACCTGTGAGATAGTATTCTTAGTTATATGATCTATCCCATTCATAAGATAGTCAGTTTAATTGGTTTTCCATAGCTACATAGGCGTAACCTCGAGCATTCAGTGTCTTTTCTTCTAAACATATGAACGGTCCGTCTCTGCATAAAGTAACAAATTCGGTGTTTGAATAGGTTTGATTATTTGAACATTTACCTCCATGTGACCATTTTCCACATTTGTGACATCTTTCTAGGTGTCGTGCTCTTCTTTTCGCTGCGGATTTTGATTTTCCTTTACCAAATTGTAACTTATTATCTTCGCATCTGGATTCTTTTCTAACTCCGTCCAATCTTTCTCTGATTACTGATACTATTTCACTCGGTAGTGTGTCATTATTACGTTTAGTGATCAAGTAGCATTAGACCATGGTTTAGTTCACAGGCAGTCTTCATTTCCTAAAAAAATAAAAATTCAGAATGGGGGGAGAAGACTAGTTCTTTAGGGTCTGCTAGGGAAAGACCATTCGGGTTCCATTTTCGAGAACTACACGAAAACAGACAATCTAACTCTAACAGAAATACATAAACCCCCTATACTTAGTTAGCTGTGGTATCGAAATTGTGATTAACTTCGTTGTCGACTTCCATCGGACTATCTATATAATGTTTAACTCGGTGACCATTAACGTTAAATTCAATCCCATTTGAATTTATTAATTCTATCGTTCCGTATGGGAAAACTCTTTTGACTATGAATGGTCCAGACCATCTTGATTTCAATTTTCCAGGAAATAGCTTGAATCGTGAATTGAAAAGAAGAACTCTGTCTCCTTCTTTAAATTCTTTTGAACTTCTGATTCTTTTATCATGCCATTTCTTCGTTTTTTCTTTATAGATTAACGAATTTTCGTATGCTTCATGTCTTAATTCTTCTAATTTGTTTAATTGGTTTAATCGTAGACGTCCAGCTTCATGTAAATCAAGATTACATGTCTTCAAAGCCCAAAATGCTTTGTGTTCAATTTCTACTGGAAGATGACATGCTTTTCCATAAACAAGTCTAAAAGGTGTGGTTCCAATTGGAGTTTTGTAGGCTGTTCTAAAAGCCCAGAGTGCATCCTCCAATTTAATGGACCATTCCTTCGGATTTGATCCTACGGTTTTCTCTAGAATACGTTTTAAAGCTCGGTTGGTATTTTCAACTTGTCCACTTGTTTGTGGATGATATGCGGTGGAGATTTTATGAGTTACTCCATATCTTTTAAGAACTTTCTCAAGTTGATTATTACTGAAATGAGTACCTCGATCACTTATTAAAGCTTTCGGTGTTCCAAACCTTGCAAAAAGACGTTTTAAAAAGTTGACTACAACTCGTGCATCGTTAGTTGGGAGAGCTTGTGCTTCCGCCCATTTAGATACATAATCAATGGCTACGAGAATATAGAGATTATTATGAGATTTTGGAAATGGACCCATAAAGTCAATACCCCAAATGTCAAATACTTCACATACTTGGATGACATTTTGTGGCATTTCATCACGTTGACTTATTTTTCCGGCCCTTTGACAAGCATCACAGGATTTGCAAAGTAGGTGTGCGTCTTTGTAAATTGTAGGCCAATATAATCCAGCATCATAAACTTTTCTTGCTGTTAGTTGAGGCCCATAATGCCCTCCTGTTGGTCCTGTGTGACAATGGTTTAAAATTTTACTAGCTTCATCTCCAAATACACATCGGCGTATTATTCCATCGGGACAACTTTTAAACAGATGTGGATCTTCCCAAAAATAGTGTTTTATATCACTGAAGAATTTCTTTCGTTTTTGGTACGATAATCCTTTTTCAAGGAATCCACAAACTAAGTAGTTTGCATAGTCTGCAAACCATGGAATTTCTTTATAATCTATCTTCAATAGATATTCATCAGAAAAGTTGTCTTGTATGGCCGATTCATTTAGAACTTCTAACTCAGGATTTTCAAGACGAGAAAGATGATCTGCGGTGAGATTTTCTGCTCCTCTTTTATCTCGGATTTCAATATCAAATTCTTGTAAGAGTAAGATCCAACGGATTAATCTTGGTTTAGCATCTTGTTTCAAAAATAGGTATCTAAGAGCAGAATGGTCGGTATAGACCACCGTTTTTGCTAGAACGAGATATGATCGAAATTTGTCAAAAGCAAAGACAATAGCAAGGAGTTCTTTTTCAGTAGTTGTATAGTTCGTTTGTGCTCCTTGTAACGTCTTACTAGCATAATATATAGGTTGAAATCGTTTTTCAATCCTTTGTCCTAAAATGGCTCCCATTGCAAAATCACTTGCATCGCACATTAGTTCAAATGGTAGATTCCAATTTGGTGTTATCATGATCGGCGCATTAGTGAGTTTCTCTTTAAGAATATTAAAAGATTTGATACACTCATCTGAAAAGATGAATGGAGCATCTTTTTCTAGGAGTTTATTCATAGGAGTGGCAATTTTAAAAAAATCTTTTATGAAACGTCGGTAAAAACCGGCATGCCCTAGAAAACTCCTAACTCCTCTAACATTGGTGGGATGTGGAAGTTTAGCAATTACATCTACTTTAGCTCTATCCACTTCAATTCCTTCTTTTGAAATTTTATGTCCAAGAACGATGCCCTCTTTAACCATAAAATGGCATTTCTCCCAATTAAGAACTAGATTTGATTGTTCGCATCTAATAAGCATTCGTTCCAGATTAACTAGACATGATTCAAATGTATCACCGAAGACTGAAAAGTCATCCATGAAAACTTCCATGCATTCTTCTATCATGTCATGAAAAATCGCCATCATACACCTTTGAAAGGTTGCAGGGGCGTTACAAAGTCCAAATGGCATGCGTTTGTAAGCAAAAGTACCATAAGGGCACGTGAATGTGGTTTTCTCTTGATCTTCGGGTGCTATTGGAATTTGAAAATATCCGGAAAATCCATCTAGAAAACAATAGTAACTATTTCTGGCTAATCTTTCCAACATTTGATCTATGAAAGGTAAGGGAAAGTGATCTTTTCTGGTGGCGTCATTTAATTTTCTATAATCAATAATACACGCCATCCTGTTACAGTCCTAGTAGGAATAAGCTCATTTTTTTCATTTGTAATGACAGTCATGCCACCCTTCTTAGGCACGCATTGAACTGGGCTTACCCATGGACTATCAGAGATTGGATAAATTAGACCTGCGTCTAGCAGTTTAATAATCTCTTTCTTAACTAGATCTTGCATATTAGGATTTAGTCTTCGTTGGCGTTGCACATACGTTTTATGACCTTCTTCCATAAGGATTTTATGTGTGCAATACGAAGGACTTATTCCTTTAATATCATGAATCTTCCATGCAATGGCTGGTTTATGAGCTTTCAACACAGAAATGAGTTGTGATTTCTCATTTTTAGTAAGAGAAGACGATATTATTACAGGTAATTCAGATTCACCATGTAAATAAGCGTATTCCAAATGGTTTGGAAGTGGCTTTAACTCTAATTTCGGAGGTTCTTCTATCGATGATTTGTATCGATATCTGTCTTCTTCTTTTAGCATTTGAATTTCTTCTGTTGTTGGTTCATATCCATTAGCTATAAGTGTAGCTAACATTTCAGCTTCATCAGTTGGTTCATTACCTTCTCCTAAAGAACATTCTCCTGTTCCTTGTAATTCTGGAAATTCTTCTAATAATTCTGCATGTGCATCTATGGTTTGAATATAATAACATGTATCATCTGCAGATTGTGGTTGTTGCATTGCTCTATCAACTGAAAAGGTAACACTCTCATCCTCTATACTTAGGGTCAATTTCTTACCGAACACGTCTATCATTGCTTTAGCCGTGTTTAAGAATTGTCTTCCTAATATGAGAGGAACTTGAGAATCTTCTTCCATGTCCATAACAACAAAATCTACTGGAAATACTAAAGTACCAACTTTAACTAGCATATTCTCCATTATCCCTCTAGGATATTTTATTAATCTATCGGCTAGTTGTATGCTTATTCTGGTTGGTTTCAATTCTCCAAGGTCTAGTTTAGCGTATAGTGAATACGGCATTAGATTTATACTAGCACCTGTGACAACCCGGAAATTTCCAACCAAATTTAAACTTTATCTTTATATTATTCCGACATGATAAGCAAAGTTTGTTAAGTTAAATCTCAAGAATTTTAAATTGTGTTCATACATTCATTATAACCTCGACCAAATTCCGACGATTCACGAACCGTTATATATAAATAAATATGTATATATATGTATATATATATTATAACTTGAGAATATTAATAAAGTATTAAACATATAATACTTTACATGAACGTATTTGTTTCAATATGTTTATCGATGGAATTAGAAGATAATATCAAATGATTGATTTATCAGATACATTATGATATGATTACGGGTCTATGTTATGAGGTCCACTATGATTTAAGAAATCTATTCTTTTTAACAACATTCGGAAAATGGTAAAGTGATTTATAAGTAAGAACGTGAAGTGTAAATAACTTAGATGTTGGATATCGACAAGTTAAGTAACTCGACATTTTTCATTAAGATGATTTCATACGTTTATTTAACCTTTGAACTTTATCCCATGCTTCACCAACAAACTGTAATTTAAAAACTTGAAACCTATTATGAATATATATGATTCTACTTTTCTAAAACATTTTATGATATAACGATTTCCATTATTTTAACCTTTAAACAAAATGATTCTTAAAAATATATTTGGTTTTGGAAAACAAAATTATTATATTTATTTGATTTAGTTTCAAACGTACAAAAACGTTTTCAGTTTAAAAAGAACTTTATTATTAAAACGTATATAACTTTTATAAATGTCTAGAACCACTTTTGACAACTTATTACTTAACCAGTATGATAAAGATAACGATATTTATATTTTATTTTATTAAATATATATAACGATTTAAATTAATATTATATATATTTATACGCGTATTATACGTACATAGTTTTATACTTTTACTATACTTAAACTTTACCTTTACTTTATTTTTACTTTACTTTAACTTTAATAATTCACTTTAATAATTCATACTTTAATAATTCACTTTAATAATTCATACTTTAATAATTCACTTTAATAATTCATACTTTAATAATTCACTTTAATAATTCATACTTTAACTTTTAAGGAAATTATGGGTTATAGCTATGGAGGTGATTGGGTATGGTTCATGGGTATGCTCGTGAGGTCAATATAGTGTTTATCATCTCCGTTGCGTCTACGTACCTTTCCTGCAATATTGAATCTCAATATTGATACGTGAGTACTCATAATTTAACTTTTACATACTAATAGTGTATCCTTGACTAGTGCTCGAGTATATAGGATTATGCATATTTGTACTTTTGATATTGCCTTTAGTTAGGTTATGTTGAATCCTGAATTAGTTATATATGCGACTGAGATAAGGTATAAGATATGCATGTCTTTGGAAAGCTAACGAAAAATTAAGAACTTTTCATTTAGATATCGAATGATTTCGATGAACGGATTTGAAGTTATAGACCATTCGGGTTCCATTTTCGAGAACTACACGAAAACAGACAATCTAACTCTAACAGAAATACATAAACCCCCTATACTTAGTTAGCTATGGTATCGAAATTGTGATTAACTTCGTTGTCGACTTCCATCGGACTATCTATATAATGTTTAACTCTGTGACCATTAACTTTAAATTCAATCCCATTTGAATTTATTAATTCTATCGTTCCGTATGGGAAAACTCTTTTGACTATGAATGGTCCAGACCATCTTGATTTCAATTTTCCAGGAAATAGCTTGAATCGTGAATTGAAAAGAAGAACTCTGTCTCCTTCTTTAAATTCTTTTGAACTTCTGATTCTTTTATCATGCCATTTCTTCGTTTTTTCTTTATAGATTAACGAATTTTCGTATGCTTCATGTCTTAATTCTTCTAATTTGTTTAATTGGTTTAATCGTAGATGTCCAGCTTCATGTAAATCAAGATTACATGTCTTCAAAGCCCAAAATGCTTTGTGTTCAATTTCTACTGGAAGATGACATGCTTTTCCATAAACAAGTCTAAAAGGTGTGGTTCCAATTGGAGTTTTGTAGGCTGTTCTAAAAGCCCAGAGTGCATCCTCCAATTTAATGGACCATTCCTTCGGATTTGATCCTACGGTTTTCTCTAGAATACGTTTTAAAGCTCGGTTGGTATTTTCAACTTGTCCACTTGTTTGTGGATGATATGCGGTGGAGATTTTATGAGTTACTCCATATCTTTTAAGAACTTTCTCAAGTTGATTATTACTGAAATGAGTACCTCGATCACTTATTAAAGCTTTCGGTGTTCCAAACCTTGCAAAAAGACGTTTTAAAAAGTTGACTACAACTCGTGCATCGTTAGTTGGGAGAACTTGTGCTTCCGCCCATTTAGATACATAATCAATGGCTACGAGAATATAGAGATTATTATGAGATTTTGGAAATGGACCCATAAAGTCAATACCCCAAATGTCAAATACTTCACATACTTGGATGACATTTTGTGGCATTTCATCACGTTGACTTATTTTTCCGGCCCTTTGACAAGCATCACAGGATTTGCAAAGAAGGTGTGCGTCTTTGTAAATTGTAGGCCAATAGAATCCAGCATCATAAACTTTTCTTGCTGTTAGTTGAGGCCCATAATGCCCTCCTGTTGGTCCTGTGTGACAATGGTTTAAAATTTTACTAGCTTCATCTCCAAATACACATCAGCGTATTATTCCATCGGGACAACTTTTAAACAGATGTGGATCTTCCCAAAAATAGTGTTTTATATCACTGAAGAATTTCTTTCGTTTTTGGTACGATAATCCTTTTTCAAGAAATCCACAAACTAAGTAGTTTGCATAGTCTGCAAACCATGGAATTTCTTTATAATCTATCTTCAATAGATATTCATCAGGAAAGTTGTCTTGTATGGCCGATTCATTTAGAACTTCTAACTCAGGATTTTCAAGACGAGAAAGATGATCTGCGGTGAGATTTTCTGCTCCTCTTTTATCTCGGATTTCAATATCAAACTCTTGTAAGAGTAAGATCCAACGGATTAATCTTGGTTTAGCATCTTGTTTCAAAAATAGGTATCTAAGAGCAGAATGGTCGGTATAGACCACCGTTTTTGCTAGAACGAGATATGATCGAAATTTGTCAAAAGCAAAGACAATAACAAGGAGTTCTTTTTCAGTAGTTGTATAGTTCGTTTGTGCTCCTTGTAACGTCTTACTAGCATAATATATAGGTTGAAATCGTTTTTCAATCCTTTGTCCTAAAATGGCTCCCATTGCAAAATCACTTGCATCGCACATTAGTTCAAATGGTAGATTCCAATTTGGTGTTATCATGATCGGCGCATTAGTGAGTTTCTCTTTAAGAATATTAAAAGATTTGATACACTCATCTGAAAAGATGAATGGAGCATCTTTTTCTAGGAGTTTATTCATAGGAGTGGCAATTTTAAAAAAATCTTTTATGAAACGTCGGTAAAAACCGGCATGCCCTAGAAAAATCCTAACTCCTCTAACATTGGTGGGATGTGGAAGTTTAGCAATTACATCTACTTTAGCTCTATCCACTTCAATTCCTTCTTTTGAAATTTTATGTCCAAGAACGATGCCCTCTTTAACCATAAAATGGCATTTCTCCCAATTAAGAACTAGATTTGATTGTTCGCATCTAATAAGCATTCGTTCCAGATTAACTAGACATGATTCAAATGTATCACCGAAGACTGAAAAGTCATCCATGAAAACTTCCATGCATTCTTCTATCATGTCATGAAAAATCGCCATCATACACCTTTGAAAGGTTGCAGGGGCGTTACAAAGTCCAAATGGCATGCGTTTGTAAGCAAAAGTACCATAAGGGCACGTGAATGTGGTTTTCTCTTGATCTTCGGGTGCTATTGGAATTTGAAAATATCCGGAAAATCCATCTAGAAAACAATAGTAACTATTTCTGGCTAATCTTTCCAACATTTGATCTATGAAAGGTAAGGGAAAGTGATCTTTTCTGGTGGCGTCATTTAATTTTCTATAATCAATAATACACGCCATCCTGTTACAGTCCTAGTAGGAATAAGCTCATTTTTTTCATTTGTAATGACAGTCATGCCACCCTTCTTAGGCACGCATTGAACTGGGCTTACCCATGGACTATCAGAGATTGGATAAATTAGACCTGCGTCTAGCAGTTTACTAATCTATTTCTTAACTACATCTTGCATATTAGGATTTAGTCTTCGTTGGCGTTGCACATACGTTTTATGACCTTCTTCCATAAGGATTTTATGTGTGCAATACGAAGGACTTATTCCTTTAATATCATGAATCTTCCATGCAATGGCTGGTTTATGAGCTTTCAACACAGAAATGAGTTGTGATTTCTCATTTTTAGTAAGAGAAGACGATATTATTACAGGTAATTCAGATTCACCATGTAAATAAGCGTATTCCAAATGGTTTGGAAGTGGCTTTAACTCTAATTTCGGAGGTTCTTCTATCGATGATTTGTATCGATATCTGTCTTCTTCTTTTAGCATTTGAATTTCTTCTGTTGTTGGTTCATATCCATTAGCTATAAGTGTAGCTAACATTTCAGCTTCATCAGTTGGTTCATTACCTTCTCCTAAAGAACATTCTCCTGTTCCTTGTAATTCTGGAAATTCTTCTAATAATTCTGCATGTGCATCTATGGTTTGAATATAATAACATGTATCATCTGCAGATTGTGGTTGTTGCATTGCTCTATCAACTGAAAAGGTAACACTCTCATCCTCTATACTTAGGGTCAATTTCTTACCGAACACGTCTATCATTGCTTTAGCCGTGTTTAAGAATGGTCTTCCTAATATGAGAGGAACTTGAGAATCTTCTTCCATGTCCAGAACAACAAAATCTACTGGAAATACTAAAGTACCAACTTTAACTAGCATATTCTCCATTATCCCTCTAGGATATTTTATTAATCTATCGGCTAGTTGTATGCTTATTCTGGTTGGTTTCAATTCTCCAAGGTCTAGTTTAGCGTATAGTGAATACGGCATTAGATTTATACTAGCACCTGTGACAACCCGGAAATTTCCAACCAAATTTAAACTTTATCTTTATATTATTCCGACACGATAAGCAAAGTTTGTTAAGTTAAATCTCAAGAATTTTAAATTGTGTTCATACATTCATTATAACCTCGACCAAATTCAGACGATTCACGAACCGTTATATATAAATAAATATGTATATATATGTATATATATATTATAACTTGAGAATATTAATAAAGTATTAAACGTATAATACTTTACATGAACGTATTTGTTTCAATATGTTTATCGATGGAATTAGAAGATAATATCAAATGATTGATTTATCAGATACATTATGATATGATTACGGGTCTATGTTATGAGGTCCACTATGATTTAAGAAATCTATTCTTTTTGACAACATTCGGAAAATGGTAAAGTGATTTATAAGTAAGAACGTGAAGTGTAAATAACTTAGATGTTGGATATCGACAAGTTAAGTAACTCGACATTTTTCATTAAGATGATTTCATACGTTTATTTAACCTTTGAACTTTATCCCATGCTTCACCAACAAACTGTAATTTAAAAACTTGAAACCTATTATGAATATATATGATTCTACTTTTCTAAAACATTTTATGATATAACGATTTCCATTATTTTAACCTTTAAACAAAATGATTCTTAAAAATATATTTGGTTTTGGAAAACAAAATTATTATATTTATTTGATTTAGTTTCAAACGTACAAAAACGTTTTCAGTTTAAAAAGAACTTTATTATTAAAACGTATATAACTTTTATAAATATCTAGAACCACTTTTGACAACTCATTACTTAACCAGTATGATAAAGATAACGATATTTATATTTTATTTTATTAAATATATATAACGATTTAAATTAATATTATATATATTTATACGCGTATTATACGTACATAGTTTTATACTTTTACTATACTTAAACTTTACCTTTACTTTATTTTTACTTTACTTTAACTTTAATAATTCACTTTAATAATTCATACTTTAATAATTCACTTTAATAATTCATACTTTAATAATTCACTTTAATAATTCATACTTTAATAATTCACTTTAATAATTCATACTTTAACTTTTAAGGAAATTATGGGTTATAGCTATGGAGGTGATTGGGTATGGTTCATGGGTATGCTCGTGAGGTCAATATAGTGTTTATCATCTCCGTTGCGTCTACGTACCTTTCCTGCAATATTGAATCTCAATATTGATACGTGAGTACTCATAATTTAACTTTTACATACTAATAGTGTATCCTTGACTAGTGCTCGAGTATTTAGGATTATGCATATTTGTACTTTTGATATTGCCTTTAGTGCTTGATGATGAATCCTGAATTAGTTATATATGCGACTGAGATAAGGTATAAGATATGCATGTCGTTGGAAAGCTAACGAAAAATTAAGAACTTTTCATTTAGATATCGAATGATTTCGATGAACGGATTTGAAGTTATAGTCCATAGAATTTTTGTATTATTATTAAAAATGATTATTATTATCGTCGTTATTATTGTCGTTCTAGTTTTATCTTATTATTATTATTATTATTATTATCTTTATCAATAAAAGGATTTATCATTAAAAAAATTGTTATTTTTTTATTATTATTACTATCGTTATTATCGTTAAAGTTATAATTAGTATTATTATTATTATTATTATCCAATTATTATTATTATTATTATTATTATTATTATTATTATTATTATTATTATTATTATTATTATTATTATTGGTATTATTATTATTATTATCATTATTAATATATATATCATTATTTAAAAATGTTTATTGTTATTGTTAATATTATTATTACTATATTATCATTAAGATAATTATTAGTATTATCGCTAATAATGTTATAGTATCTATCATTATTAATATTAGTGTAATTAAAACAAATATTTGTAACACCTAATTATTTTGATTACTATTATTATCATTATTACGAACACGATATAAAAGACGATTAAAAGCAATTAAACGAAACGATTAGGAAATAATGGGTAAGCGTATCATGATGAAATTAAAATATTATAAGATATTGATTTAGATAAAATTATCGTTCTTATTATTTTTGTCATTACTATTATTATTAAAATTATCGTTAGTATTAAAACTATCATTTTAACAAAAATTATCATTTTAATAGAAATGTCATTGTTACTATAAAATATCATTATTATTATTATTTTAAATAGAATTATTATTTTAAAGATAATATTAAAAATTATCGTAAATATTAAAGTTATCATAATTAGAATTATCGTTTATCATAATGTCATCTTAGTAATTATAAATATTGATATTTTTATAATAATAATTATTATTACAAAATAATACAACTTTTACTTACTATCATTATAGATATTATTTTATCAAATAAATATTTGATACAAACATATTTTACTACGTGTAATAACTTACTTTAATAATACCTATCATATTATCTTTATAATATTAAATGAACCCTATAAATTTTATTACTTAATATATATAAAAGTATATTTTATTATATAAATATAATATAAAATTTTATTTATTAATAAATAAATTATATTATTTACTCTAATAAATCTTTTAAAAATATTTAAAAATATAAAACGACGATATTTAAACTATATATTAATCATGTATAGATTTTTGGAAATTATTTTGAGTCAAATTTACTTTTGTTGACTTTTGCATATTAGTCTCGAGCATTAGGATTGTGGTACACTATGACTTGATCTAATTTGTTAGACAAATATTGACCAACACATAAATATATATAATTAATTTAGGTTCGTGAATCCGAGGCCAACCTTGCACTTGTTCAATGACGTTATATGTATTTTTACTACGAAATACAGTATGGTGAGTTTCATTTGCCTTTTTACCCTTTATATTTTTGGGACTGAGAATACATGCGCTTTTATAAATGTTTGACGAAATAGACACAAGTAATTGAAACTACATTCTATGGTTGAATTATCGAAATCGAATATGCCCCTTTTTATTAAAGTCTGGTAATCTAAGAATTAGGGAACAGACACCCTAATTGACGCGAATCCTAAAGATAGATCTATTGGGCCTAACAAACCCCATCCAAAGTACCGGATGCTTTAGTAATTCGAAATTATATCATGTACGAAGGAGGATCCCGGAATGATAGGGGATATTCTTATATGTATCTAGTTAATGTCGGTTACCAGGTGTTCACCATATGAATGATTATTTTTTGTCTCTATGCATGGGACGTATATTTATGAGAACTGGAAATGAAATTCTTGTGGTCTATTAAAATGATGGAAATAAATGATTATGATAAACTAATGAACTCACCAACCTTTTGGTTGACACTTTAAAGCATGTTTATTCTCAGGTGTTAAAGAAATCTTCCGCTGTGCATTTGCTCATTTTAAAGATATTACTTAGAGTCTTTCATAGCATATTTCGAAGAACGTTGCATTCGAGTCATTGAGTTCATCAAAGATTATTATTAAATCAATTTATAGTTGGATAGTGAATATTATGAAATGGTATGCATGCCTGTCAATTTTTAATGTAAAGAAAGATTGTCTTTTAAAAACGAATGCAATGTTTGTAAAATGTATCATATAGAGGTCAAATACCTCGCAATGTAATCAACTATTGTGAATCGTTTATAATGTATATGAACGGGTTCTTTCAGTTGGTATCAGAGCGGTGGTCTTAGCGAACCAGGTCTGCATTAGTGTGTCTAACTGATAAGTCGTTAGGATGCATTAGTGAGTCTGGACTTCGATCGTGTCTGCATGTCAAAAGTTTTGCTTATCATTTCTAGTCGGAAATCATCTGCTTATCATCCATAGGAAATTACCTGCTTATCATTATTAGTCTAGACACATCTTGCTACATTAATTGCAAGAGTAGTGTATAGACAAAAATTCATATCTTAGCGTATCTGCTAAATCATATCTTATCGTATCTGTTATTTTAAACTTTGCCTGACATATCCCGCAAATTCCTTCGTAATCTATGAAATCTTTTGATATCTATATATCGATATCCTATGTAAATAGAATACCACCCGATAGCCGAAAAATCATTTTATATCGAAAATCCTTTATCCAATCGTACGAAATAGAATTTGTCATCAGTTCAAGTCACTCGGATTCTGAAATGGAATCTCACTCAAGCTCCGAAAGCAGTGTGACCAGAATGGATCAACCAATCAGTCATCACCTATTCTGGATGAATTGGGGATGGGTTCGTAGCCTCTTCAATCATTGGAAACAAGAAGAAGGCGATCCTTTCCATCCACCACATTGCCCTCTTGTCGAAGAACCTGAAGCACTTACCGGCGAACCTGTTCGAGACACCATTTTCTCTCTCATTTCCAGGGTATCTCATCACGATTATATACTACATCAAATTCTAGATTTTATTTATCCGCTCGTTCCGACAGACAATCATCCTGGAATAATAGAAGAAGTCAACGAACTTCGCGTTCGGGTAGTGGCTTTGGAGAATATGGTGCAGAGATTACAAACACCAGCAGCAGCACCAGCAGCATAACCAGTACCACCATCATCAACGCCAACAGTACCATTACCACCTCCAACCACAACCACGTTGTAAACCTCAACTTCACAATCTGTCCCACTAGTATCAACGTCATACGCACCATATATACCAAGGAGTACCAACAACAATAACTGACGAAGTATTAATTCATAAGTTCATTGGAGAAACATTCCGCGACGATTATATAATCTCTAAAGTCTTAGAGATTATCTAATCTAGCCCTAACCATAAATCAGTTAAGCGAACCAAAATGATAGAAGGAAGAGTAGAAACCCTGAAAAAAAAATGGTGTGTGATTAACAAGTTAAACTTGTTTTACCAACAGCATCAACAGTACCGTCAACGTCACCAGCATCGTCAGTACAGTCAACATCAGAATCAACAACACCTATAATATCACAAACTCCGTCAGTTCAAGAATCACTGTGGACATTATTACGAATCAATAACGTGTATATTGTATCAACAAGTTATGAAGAATTAACTCATTCCCTCTGAAGAAATTATATATATATATTTTATATATATATTTTGAAATAAAAAATAAATCTTTCTGTGCTAAGCTATTGTGTGTGAATCTTAACTACTCGATTAATTCATATTACAAATATGCAATAATGTACGACCCTCGCCCGTGACTTAACCATCGTTAACTACAATCTCTGTCTCAATTCAACAAATTCCAATTCCTAATAAATCAAGTATATATTTGATTTTACACTTCATCATTGATGTAACCGAAACTTTTCAGATAACATCATTCGTACTTTGCGAAGTTCACAAGAATTTAACAAAAACCAACATCACATCTCGACAAATAATGAAGTATTGATTCATAATTTCAATATTATTGAAGAAATACTTATGTAACCTCTAAAGCCTTCAAGGAATTATTCAATTCTAGTTCCAACCGTAAATCGAATGAGTTTAATTTAGTATTAACTCATTAAAATCTATGTTACATCTGAGGAGAATATATACATATATATTTTCATAAAGACTGTAATAAAATTCTTATGTACAAAATATTAATTGTGAAAATTTTTTAACGGGTAGGTAATACCCGAGAGATATATATAAATTCACAATTAATATGTTACATTCTTCGAATCAGATTAAGCAAATTATCAATTATACTTCCTACTTTCATAATAATATACATTCTTTCATAGAAATCAAAACAATCATACTCATTCAAACCCAATTACATATTCTGATTTTAAAATCTCAGAATTCAATTCGAGATATAACCGGTACCATCACTTTTAGATTCCTACAACTTTCAAAGCTATATTTTGACTTCAAAAGTGTGTTAGAACATCAAATGTATACAAACAATTACAATCTGTGTTCAAACCCTTCGAAAATCTCTAAAGACACTTCAAATAATGAGCAATCGAGATGATGATCCAACCACATATTACCCACAGTTATGTACTTAAAAAGCTCTCGAAACCAAAGTCATAATTCAACACATATCTGTGTCAGATCTTTTGGCATTTATTAGCAAAAATAACCTTGCAATTCCTTTGCAAAGTAGCAAATTATATCACAGCTCCAGCAAGACAACTTCGATTTTTCATTCGGAGTAGCCTTATCATAATTTTGATATATGTGATTACCCTTTTGTTACCGGAGAACCTTTCATATTCCACCACATTAGCAATAAACTTACCAACAACTTCACTGATCTTGGGCATTCCGAAGAATCTTTATATTTATCGAAACCTCATCATTTACTCATCTGCCTCTTGTAATGAGAATTACCATACGAATCATTGGGAATTAGCAATCAGTATTTTGAAATCTCACAGCATGTTGACGCCAACAGTTATACATAACGTCTATTTCCAAGGCTTACATACTTCGAATGTGAAGTTTCTGAAAAACACTCTGAACCGCGAACTAGTTCTCGAAATGCTGATGAAGCAACAAAAACTGTAAACGACCTTAGCAGTAAAAAGTTTGATGATAAAGATTAGTGTATTGGCATTGATCAGAAATAGAGAAGTTTTGGAACTGGAAAACGGATTGAGCAAAGTATGAAGGAGGCTGTGGACAAATCACAAAGACTGAACCTGCCTTCAAAGAATCCAAATGATTCAGTGTCTGCTGAAGTCATTAACGAATACCTTGCTCCTGACACTAAACCCTTACAGATAATATTCTTCATCATCCTCTGATATTAGAAATTCTAAGATATCATCGTATCTTTCATTATAAATATCCTCCATATTTCTAAAGATATTTCCATAACTATTCTTATCTGGAATCATTTATCTCTTTGCGCTATCTGTATTACATCAAAAAGGAAACTGTTTATTTCATATACTCTGTAAACCTTTGAGTTTAAAATATGAATGTTTTTGAAGTAGTGTTGGAAACTGAAGCATGAGTTAGTATAATATAATGACACTTGATCAACTTGATTATATTACAGTAATTCATGCTGAGTTTCTAAATAGAATGTGATGATTCACAGATCATAACATCATCATGTGCCATGTTATACGACTCTTGTATTCTATTTAACCTCTAAAATATCAAGAAAATATTTCTTGATGATTCGGCCTTTTCCAAGGTATTCTAGTAATTTGACAAGTCAAGATCGTGTCATCACAATTTCCTTCCTAGAACATTAACAATGTTTATTCCGAAATTCATATCTGTGAATTCTGGACCATTACAAGCGGTGCTTAATCGCAAGAAGAAGAAACGAAAGGAAAAAACACCGAAATAGAAATTGGGGTATAAATTGCAGCAAATAAAAGAGAGCATTAACTGTGGATGACAATGATTATAGAAGATAGAAACAGAGACTTTGAAATATAAGGGAAGATATAAAGCCCAACGACAAACCAAAAATTATAAACCATATATATCGATGCATATAGCAATATAAAGACACGGGAGAACTAGAAACACTATAAACCTAAGAGTATAGTAGAAGTAAATAGATTCTTCCGGCGGTAGATGAAAAAGAAGAATGACCGATATGAAAGTTATAAATATATCGAGAATCAGAACTAGATGGAGCATATTGATGAACACTTTAAAATATGAGTTGAGGGGGAAAGAATAGAAGGTGATGAAACATGACTAGGAACTTAGAAATCAACAGATTTAACTCACACAATGACGGAATAAGTGAATCAAACCCTCTAGTAAATAGGTTAAGCTTTTTGGGATTAATTTAGTCATACCATAACTAAATCAAGTGTGATTAGATCAACACCTAGAGCTATTATTCACCACCTGGGTGATTTGGGTTGAGAGAGAATCGGAGGAGCTCACCAGATCTGAGTGTGTGTAACAAATGAGAGGCTTAACCTAAAATGATGAACATAAGACTTTATATACCCCTGCTGTTGACTCACCCGTACGATTCATCCATCACACATACGAGTTGGCTTCATCAGCCCTACGGGTGATCACTCATTCGTGTCTTCTCATTTAGGTTGTAATTGTGACTTAGCTCAGTATCAACCGTGCGTATGAGCCTATCAGCCGTACGAGTGAGGCTTCACTTGGACGTCTGACTAAGTGTAACATAGTCAAACATCTAAATCTCGTTCCTGCAGTTGCTGTAACCACATACAAACACGGATAGGATAATAACGAACGATCATGGTGGCCTGTAAACTGTTGTACCTGCAATAGACGTGGGTAGATGTCTAGGGACTTGCATAAAATGCATCAACAGAAGGTGTGAGTTGTAAGAAAACGAAGGAGGTGAATTTATAAGAAAATCTCCGACAAAACAATTAAAATGGACTATCGCATTTAAAGCGGATCCAAATTCCTTTTGTTACCGGAGAATCAAATCTTATTACAAAGATTTTCTTCAAATCCCTTGAAATCTGGAAATCAATCATATCTACGTCAAATGATAAGATGAATCTACACTTACTCATTTCACTCTTCTATGTTAGCTTCATTCGTACTCTTCATATAAATGGATTGTTTATCCAAATTATTCGCTGATGATAAAACTCTAATTTTCAGCCTGTATGCATCATGAAAACATACTTATTATCATTCACGACCTTTCTACTCAAATTTCGGGACGAAATTTCTTTAACGGGTAGGTACTGTGACAACCCGGAAATTTCCAACCAAATTTAAACTTTATCTTTATATTATTCCGACACGATAAGCAAAGTTTGTTAAGTTAAATCTCAAGAATTTTAAATTGTGTTCATACATTCATTATAACCTCGACCAAATTCCGACGATTCACGAACCGTTATATATAAATAAATATGTATATATATGTATATATATATTATAACTTGAGAATATTAATAAAGTATTAAACGTATAATACTTTACATGAACGTATTTGTTTCAATATGTTTATCGATGGAATTAGAAGATAATATCAAATGATTGATTTATCAGATACATTATGATATGATTACGGGTCTATGTTATGAGGTCCACTGTGATTTAAGAAATCTATTCTTTTTGACAACATTCGGAAAATGGTAAAGTGATTTATAAGTAAGAACGTGAAGTGTAAATAACTTAGATGTTCGATATCGACAAGTTAAGTAACTCGACATTTTTCATTAAGATGATTTCATACGTTTATTTAACCTTTGAACTTTATCCCATGCTTCACCAACAAACTGTAATTTAAAAACTTGAAACCTATTATGAATATATATGATTCTACTTTTCTAAAATATTTTATGATATAACGATTTCCATTATTTTAACCTTTAAATAAAATGATTCTTAAAAATATATTTGGTTTTGGAAAACAAAATTATTATATTTATTTGATTTAGTTTCAAACGTACAAAAACGTTTTCAGTTTAAAAAGAACTTTATTATTAAAACGTATATAACTTTTATAAATATCTAGAACCACTTTTGACAACTCATTACTTAACCAGTATGATAAAGATAACGATATTTATATTTTATTTTATTAAATATATATAACGATTTAAATTAATATTATATATATTTATACGCGTATTATACGTACATAGTTTTATACTTTTACTATACTTAAACTTTACCTTTACTTTATTTTTACTTTACTTTAACTTTAATAATTCACTTTAATAATTCATACTTTAATAATTCACTTTAATAATTCATACTTTAATAATTCACTTTAATAATTCATACTTTAATAATTCACTTTAATAATTCACTTTAATAATTCAAAAATTTATTATAAATAGAATTCAATAGGTTTCATTATTTCATAGAAACTTGAAAATATTTTTCTCTAAACTCTCTCAATCGATTTACATATATATATTTACTCCGTATTATTTCAAGATATTATTAGTATACATAAAATATTACGTCAGAGTGCTGTCCGAGTGATTTTGAAATTGTTTTTCGAGTGGGATTGGATTAAGGAAATTATGGGTTATAGCTATGGAGGTGATTGGGTATGGTTCATGGGTATGCTCGTGAGGTCAATATAGTGTTTATCATCTCCGTTGCGTCTACGTACCTTTCCTGCAATATTGAATCTCAATATTGATACGTGAGTACTCATAATTTAACTTTTACATACTAATAGTGTATCCTTGACTAGTGCTCGAGTATATAGGATTATGCATATTTGTACTTTTGATATTGCCTTTAGTTAGGTTATGTTGAATCCTGAATTAGTTATATATGCGACTGAGATAAGGTATAAGATATGCATGTCGTTGGAAAGCTAACGAAAAATTAAGAACTTTTCATTTAGATATCGAATGATTTCGATGAACAGATTTGAAGTTATAGTCCATCGAATTTTTGTATTATTATTAAAAATGATTATTATTATCGTCGTTATTATCGTCGTTCTAGTTTTATCTTATTATTATTATTATTATTATTATTATTATTATTATCTTTATCAATAAAAGGATTTATCATTAAAAAATTGTTATTTTTTATTATTATTACTATCGTTATTATTGTTAAAGTTATAATTAGTATTATTATTATTATCCAATTATTATTATTATTATTATTATTAATATTATTATTATTATTATTATTATTATTGGTATTATTATTATTATTATCATTATTAATATATATATCATTATTTAAAAATGGTTATTGTTATTGTTAATATTATTATTACTATATTATCATTAAGATAATTATTAGTATTATCGCTAATAATGTTATAGTAACTATCATTATTAATATTAGTGTAATTAAAACAAATATTTGTAACACCTAATTATTTTGATTACTATTATTATCATTATTACGAACACGATATAAAAGACGATTAAAAGCAATTAAACGAAACGATTAGGAAATAATGGGTAAGAGTATCATGATGAAATTAAAATATTATAAGATATTGATTTAGATAAAATTATCGTTCTTATTATTTTTATCATTACTATTATTATTAAAATTATCGTTAGTATTAAAACTATCATTTTAACAAAAATTATCATTTTAATAGAAATGTCATTGTTACTATAAAATATCATTATTATTATTATTTTAAATAGAATTATTATTTTAAAGATATTATTAAAAATTATCGTAAATATTAAAGTTATCATAATTAGAATTATCGTTTATCATAATGTCATCTTAGTAATTATAAATATTGATATTTTTATAATAATAATTATTATTATAAAATAATGCAACTTTTACTTGCTATCATTATAGATATTATTTTATCAAATAAATATTTGATACAAACATATTTTACTACGTGTAATAACTTACTTTAATAATACCTATCATATTATCTTTATAATATTAAATGAACCCTATAAATTTTATTACTTAATATATATAAAAGTATATTTTATTATATAAATATAATATAAAATTTTATTTATTAATAAATAAATTATATTATTTACTCTAATAAATCTTTTAAAAATATTTAAAAATATAAAACGACGATATTTAAACTATATATTAATCATGTATAGATTTTTGGAAATTATTTTGAGTCAAATTTACTTTTGTTGACTTTTGCATATTAGTCTCGAGCATTAGGATTGTGGTACACTATGACTTGATCTAATTTGTTAGACAAATATTGACCAACACATAAATATATATAATTAATTTAGGTTCGTGAATCCGAGGCCAACCTTGCACTTGTTCAATGATGTTATATGTATTTTTTACTACAAAATACAGTATGGTGAGTTTCATTTGCCTTTTTACCCTTTATATTTTTGGGACTGAGAATACATGCGCTTTTATAAATGTTTGACGAAATAGACACAAGTAATTGAAACTACATTCTATGGTTGAATTATCAAAATCGAATATGCCCCTTTTTATTAAAGTCTGGTAATCTAAGAATTAGGGAACAGACACCCTAATTGACGCGAATCCTAAAGATAGATCTATTGGGCCTAACAAACCCCATCCAAAGTACCGGATGCTTTAGTACTTCGAAATTATATCATGTCCGAAGGAGGATCCCGGAATGATAGGGGATATTCTTATATGTATCTAGTTAATGTCGGTTACCAGGTGTTCACCATATGAATGATTATTTTTTGTCTCTATGCATGGGATGTATATTTATGAGAACTGGAAATTAAATTCTTGTGGTCTATTAAAATGATGGAAATAAATGATTATGATAAACTAATGAACTCACCAACCTTTTGGTTGACACTTTAAAGCATGTTTATTCTCAGGTGTTAAAGAAATCTTTCGCTGTGCATTTGCTCATTTTAAAGATATTACTTGGAGTCTTTCATAGCATATTTCGAAGAACGTTGCATTCGAGTCATTGAGTTCATCAAAGATTATTATTAAATCAATTTATAGTTGGATAGTGAATATTATGAAATGGTATGCATGCCTGTCAATTTTTAATGTAAAGAAAGATTGTCTTTTAAAAACGAATGCAATGTTTGTAAAATGTATCATATAGAGGTCAAATACCTCGCAATGTAATCAACTATTGTGAATCGTTTATAATGTATATGAACGGGTTCTTTCAGCACCTAAGTCTGCCAATGCTTCTATTGAATTAAGACTTCCCAGAAAACATGGAATTGTGAAACTTCCTGGATCAGATAATTTTTCTGGTATCTTATTCAACAGCAATGCTGAGCAATTAGCATTCATGGTAACAGCTGAGAGTTCTTCCATTTTCTTTCTATTTGAGATTAGATCTTTCAAGAATTTAGTATATCTAGGCATTCCTGAAATCACATCAATGAAAGGAAGATTTACATTTATCTGTTTAAACATATCCAAGAATTTGGATTGCTCGGTTTCAAGTTTCTCTTTCTTCATTTTACTCGGGTAAGGAAGTGGTGGTTGGTATGGTTTAACATAAGGTTTAGCCTTAACCATGTTATCTTCATTAACCTTTTCAACTACCGGTTCTTTTTCCTTATCTTGATCAGGTTGTGGTTCTTGTGGAGTAGGAATAGCTTCATCAGAAGTTACAGGTATTTCAGGTGGTTTAAGTGTTGTACCACTTCTTGTGGTAATGGCTTTAGCTGTTTCATTCCGGGGGTTAGCATTTGTATCACTAGGTAGACTTCCCGGTTTCTTTCACCTATTAATCTTGCTAGGTTACTTACTTCTTGTTCCAAGTTTTGAATAGAAGCTTGTTGATTTCTAAATGCTTGAGCATTTTGTTCATTAGTTTGTTTTTGAGATGTGAAAAACTGCGTTTGAGTTTCAACTAGCTTCGTCATCATATCTTCTAAATTCGGCTTTTTATCATCGGTTTGTTGTGGTGGTTTGTTTTGAAAATTAGGTCTTTGCTGGTTGTAAGTATTATTGGATACTTGTTGATTGCTAAGACCTTGTTGGTTGTTGTATGGAATATTTCGGTTATAATTTTAGTTTTGATTGTAAATCGGTCTTGGCGGTTGATAATTATTCTGATAATTATTTCCAGGCCTTTGGTTTATGTATGAAATATTCTCTCTTTGTTCCATTGTTAATTCAATACTGAGACAATCTTTTGTCAAATGTGGTCCTCCACACTGCTCACAACTAATTCGTATTGAGTGAATATCTTTAGTCATCTTTTCCATTCGTCTCTCCACAGCATCTATCTTTGCGGAAATGGAATCTAAGTCATGGCTAGAATCGGCTCTAGCTGCTTTAGATGATCTAACGATATCTTTTTCTTGGTGCCACTCATGTGAGTGGGAAGCAGTGTTATCAATAATTTTGTAAGCATCAGTTTCGGTTTTCTTCATAATAGAACCACCAGCTGCTATATCTATGTCTTTCCTTGTAGTGATGTCGCATCCTTGGTAGAATATTTGTACTATTTGACAGGTGTCTAAACCATGTTGCGGACATCCTCTCAATAACTTTCCAAATCTAGTCCACGCCTCATATAGAGTTTCATTCGGCTTCTGTGTGAATGTAACAATTTCTCCTTGAAGTCTTACGACTTTAGATGCAGGAAAGAATTGTTTAAGAAATTTTTCAACTAAAACGTCCCATGTATCAATCGCCCCTTCAGGTAACGATTCCAACCAATCTTTGGCTTCTCCCTTTAAAGTCCAGGGAAATAACATGAGATACATCTGTTCATCCTCCACTTCTCGGATTTTAAATAGTGTGCAGATCCTATTAAAGGTACGTAGATGTTCATTTGGATCTTCCTTCGGCGCACCACTAAATTGGCATTGATTAGTCACCATGTGTAGAATTTGTCCTTTGATTTCATAATCTGGCGCATTAATGTCTGGATGAGTAATTGCGTGACCTTGGCCAGTGCGTTTAGCTCTCATTCGGTCTTCCATACTTAAAGGTTCCAGATTCTCCATAATTGAATTTGTTGAATCGGAATCACTAGAGGATTCTGATTTAATGGTTCGTTCCTCAACAATCTCTGTTTGAATGATTGGTGGTTCCGGAGGAAAATTTAGTGGTTCAGGATCTACGAATCGTTCCTGAATATTCTCCGGATTCTCAATTGTGAGGTCGGGTTCAAAAAATGGATTATCGGAAATTTGAACTGGAGTACTTGGTCGACTGGATGACGATTCTAAAGAAAAATCAACGGCGGTAATATTTGCTAAATGTCTTGATCTAGTTACAGGTGGTGAACGTACAAAAGGTGGTGAACGTCTTGCTCGGTGCATTCACTGAATATCCTATTAGTTTTTAAAAGGAAAGAAAAATTATAATAAGTTATCCAATCAATAGACTTTTCTGATTTTGCCCACGTTTCGAATAGCCAAAAGATGTAGCAGAGGGGCAGGATTCGTTTGGTCTCAATATAATTGAGGACTGTTTGGCTCCAATAACCCGGTCCACATACAAATCCAACTATTACTACGAACCAGAAAATTTTGATGTCTATCAATTTAACCACTTAAAATTAATTTTCGTAATTTTAAGAAATTTAGATAAGAAGTAGAATAAAAATCTATGTCCTAAAAACTAGAATAGCGAGAAATAAGAAAGAAAAAGAGCGTGTCGAAAAAGGTCGAAAAAGAAAAATGGTTGAAAAATAAAAGGTGACGGAAAAATAAAAGAAACTTATAAAACTTAAAAATACTTGACTAACCTAACCTTATTACTACAACTAACTTAAAATTATAATCGCAAATTGAGATTACTAATTGGAATGATAATTGATACATTGGTAAAAGTCATCTAAAAATATTAAAGCTTACAGGAAAAACTATATCCCAAATGGAAATAACTTAAAAAGAAACTAAAACTTAAAAAGGCGTCGCAAAGTTCTAAAGTACCTAAATCTTAGTCTAAAGAAAAAGCACTTAAGAAATTCTACGGCAAAGCCTAAAAATCTAGAAGTAAAAATAACTATGGCAAAAACTAAGTTTAAAACTAAATATGAGCGAAAAATACAAATATTACGCTAAAACAATTAAAAAGGGACATGATGTTATGCGAGGTGTATATAAAATAGTTATTAATTTTAGCAGAAAACACTATTAAATACGATACAATTTTACACAAGATATTTATTTATTTATAGAATTGATATACTTAAACCTTGCTACAACACTTATAGGCAGTGTACCTAATCGTACAGTAGTGTAGTTTTTAGTAAGTCCGGTTCGTTCCACAGGGAAATCTTTAAACAAAGCTCAACGCTATATTAGTTTACTTTTATAAAAATACAAATATATATATAAGTAATATTATTATTATAAAGGGGGGTTTTTACCGTTTAATGACCGGTTTGTCGATTTTAAGACTTTAGTCGCAGTTAAAACCTAATGTAAAATATAAAATAAATACAAGACTTAAATTAAAGCGTAAAGTAAATAACGATAATGAAATTGCGAATAATAAAAGTGCGATAAAATAAACTTACGATAATTAAAAAGTACGATAATTAAAAGTGCGATTAAATAACAATAAATAAAAGTGCGATAATTAGAAGTGCAATTAAATATAAAATAAAGGAAATTAAATATGAAATAAAAGAATTATGCTTATTTAAACTTCCATAATCATGATGTTTGACGTGTTGATTTTAGTTTTATGCCCATGGGTTAATTGTCCTTTGTCCTGGATTATTCAATATGTCCGTCTGGTTTTTGTCCATAACAGTCCATCAGTCATAAATATAAAGTGCGAGTGTCCTCGTCAAATTATTATTATACCCGAAGTTAAATATTCCAACTAATTGGGGATTCGAATTGTAACAAGGTTTTAATACTTTGTTTAATGAATACACCAGGTTATCGACTGCGTGTAAACCAAGGTTTTACTACTTTGTTAACAATTACACCAATTACCCTTGAATGTAATTTCACCCCTGTTTTAATTATTCTAGTGGCTATTAATCCATTCCCGTGTCCGGTTAAATGAACGATTATTCGTACATATAAATACCCCGCCCATCGTGTCCGATTGAGTGTATATGGTAATTTATAGGGACGCCCAATTGTAAATCTTTATATTAACATTAACAAACTTTCATTTAGTTAAACAAATATAAAGCCCATTAATAGCCCATAGTCTAATTTCCACAAGTGTCGTTCTTTTGTCCAAACCCCAATTATGGTACAAAGCCCAATTACCCAATTTTAGTAATTAGCCCAACATCATGATTACTTCGTTTTAAATAAGCATAATAATAACTTAGCTACGAGACATTAATGTAAAAAGGTTGAACATAACTTACAATGATTAAAAATAGCGTAGCGTTACACGGACAGAATTTCGACTTACACCCTTACAACATTCGCTAACATACCCTTATTATTAGAATTATAATTAAAATTAAAATTAAAATATAAATTATATATATATATATATATATCGTATAGATAGAGAGATGAGAGAAATAGAATATGAAATTTTGATCAGAATTCGGTTTGCTTTATAGCCAGAGTTGATTTTTGGGGCTCCGCGACTCGCGGCAAAATCCTCTTCAAATTCCGCGAGTCGCGGAGAATGTATTTACAGCTCACACCCTTGGAGTTTCTCTGCCGACGGTTTTATAATATATATATATAATATATATATAATTAATATAATTAATTATATATTATATTATATTTATATGCATAGTTAACTTGTAATTTTTAGTCCGTTGCGTCGAGCGTTAAGAGTTGACTCTGGTCCCGGTTCCGGATTTTCGAACGTCCTTGCGTACAATTTTATATTTTGTACTTTGCGTTTTGAATCTTGTACTCTTGTAATTTCGAGACGTTTCTTATCAATAATTGGAACCTCTTTGATTGTCTTTTGTACTTTTGAGCTTTTTGGTCGTTTGCGTCTTCAATTTGTCGAATCTGTCTTTTGTCTTCACCTTTTATTATTTAAACGAATATCACTTGTAAATAGAACAATTGCAACTAAAAGCTTGTCTTTCTTGAGGAATAATGCTATGAAATATATGTTCGTTTTTAGCATTATCAAATATTCCCACACTTGAGCGTTGCTTGTCCTCAAGCAATATCGTCTTGAAATACTAGAATCACTTCTTTATTCTTCACACTTTGTACATCAGTGATTTCTATACGGCGGTATAAACAATGGTAGTAACGATATGGTTTACAGTCCCACATGACTATAAAAATTTAGATCCATTAAGGAAATTGGATCTTTATGAAAACATTTGATCTTTTGAAATCTAGTTTTTACCCTAGATAAGTTTTCCGGAATAACCCTTTACCGGTGTTTGCAAAATATTTTTGTGGGTTTGGTGGGTTTCAGATTTGAAAATTTTAGCTCAAAACTTGCGGTTTTGTGTCACCCACTTGCTAACCTTGTATTTGGAAAGCAACACGTCCAGTTTACTTGTCCCGTATATTACCTTTCGGTAAACTACCGTCCGGTTGTAAAGGAAAGCGTTGAACAAGCAACTGTTAAGGCAATGTCCCGTGACATGCTTTTGATTATGGTCTATAACGTGTCGGACGCAATTACTATCCTTGGTAGGAGCAATAGTAAAGCTCACCCTTATAATTTTTCGGTCTGGCACAAGGTCCTGTCTTTGACCATGCTATGCAACCACCGTTCTTACGGTTGACACCCGATTTGGTTCAGGTGACCTAATGAATTCCAGGTGAATTCCTAGGATTTTACGTTCAATGGTAATGAACGCATTGAAAATAGGGTTTTCAGAAAACAAATCGGTTTGTAATTTTGATCAAAATATTTTCTCGTTTAAACTCGAGTTTAGATATCATTGAATTCCATGAGTTTGAATTCTCAATCTTTAAGGTCAATCTCTAGGATTGAGTAATATCAGTCTTAAAAGCTGATTTTTAATCTTTAAGGAGATTATCCTTTCTGGGGATCTGATTCATTAGTCTTATCCAGCTAATTTGCATGGTGCCCCCCCCCATTGTACGAGATAAATCCTTCTCATGGTTAGGATAAATCTGACCACTTGGCGACCCTGTTTAATGCTGAGGTCCGTGGATTTCCTGCTGATTTTAGTGATGACTTTTCTAGATTTTTCGTCAACCTACAGCTGGTCTGGACGACAACTTCATGACCTAAATCAAGAAGCGCGTGTCTTTTTCGGAAGACTTTACTTCCTTTTAATGATGGAATTGATTCATCGTGTAGATCCATCTCTTCTTTTCTTTCATCGGGTAAAACAGTTTAGTTTAGTCCAAAGCAAAAGTATTTTCAGTTATTTGTTACAGATATATGTGACATATGTTTAAGATAACTTGGTAAATTTTCCCACACTTGGCTTTTTATTTTTCTTTTTATCGTCCTCTATTCCATTTTAAATGAATTTTGACATTTTAGTTTGTTTCTTAATTTATGTTCTTTCTGAGATAACAATAATTTCGGTGTTAAAACCTAGTTTTATCGTTCATAAATATGTATAAACATGATTTGAATTCATTTAATTGAAAAATTTTACTAGAATTGGGTAGTCAGTATATAAGACTAGGGCTGTTCTTTTTTATCAGAGAGCACTAGATTCTAATACAACTACTGCTTTACTAGTATTTTTAATGGTAACCAAGTGTATAAAGTAAAAAAAATTTTAAAATCCGAAAGAATTTAATCCCTTCCCACACTTAAGATCTTGCAATGCCCTCATTTGCAAGGAATCAGTAACAATTTAAATTATTGAGGGTGATTTGTGTGAAAATGATTAAATTTTACCAAAGTTTCCAAATATATTGGCGTTTGTTTGCTGAATGATAAATGGTGCACATCATTTGTTCATTCCGTCTTGTTGTTATTTCACATATATTTTGCATCTTGTCTTCAAAATTAGTTGCTTTTGCTGAACTTAATGCCAGTCTTTGAAAATGCGTTGTTTTACCCTGTTGTGTACATAAGATAAACTGCAAACATATATACATATTTTTGAAGTTTGGTATATTACCCCACATTCAAAAATTATTAAAGTCTAAGAATAAAAGTTAGATAATTATAAAAATGATTACAATATTAACAAAAGTATTAAACGTATCAATAATTACAAATTACAAAATAAAAAATAAGTAAACTAAGGATGATATTGGTACCAATAGGGGTTCCAGGCATAACCATAAGTGCTATAGAATGCTTCGGCAGGGTCATACGTAGGATACGGTGGCTGCATCTCTATAGACCAAGGAGGGAAGACGGGTTTCGGTGTAGGAATATAGTTTCTACCTATATGTTGGCAATGAGCAATGATCTGGTTCTGATGAACTTGCCAATCTTCAAATGCTCTCTGTCTAGCATTTTCGTATTCCTGAGAAGCTATAAACCTATGCATTTCTTGCATCTCATTCCCCCCTCCTACATTACCTTGCTGCTGGTTTCTCTCCACCTGTGGATGTCTACCATGGTATCGTACTGCGGCGTTATTTCGCCTCTTCAAAACTTTCGCACCATGGTATACATTTAAACCTATAGTATCGCGGGGTTCTGGTTCTTCTACTAATAATCCCCCCCGACTTATATCCACACCGAGATATTCACCAATCAAAGTAATAAAAATTCCACCTCCTATTATGCTATGTGGTCGCATCCCCCGAACCATAGCTGATAAATAATAACCCACACAATATGGTATACTTACAGCGCTTTGTGGGTCTCGAATACACATATGGTAAAACAAATCCTGTTCATTTACTTTTTCCTTGTTTTTACCCCTTTGTGTGAAATGTCCCGTTCTTATTGATTAAAAATGTTCCATATTAATTGATTTCGTTGCGAGGTTTTGACCTCTATATGAGACGTTTTTCAAAGACTGCATTCATTTTAAAACAAACCATAACCTTTATTTCATCAATAAAGGTTTAAAAAGCTTTACGTTGATTATCAAATAATGATAATCTAAAATATCCTGTTTACACACGACCATTACATAATGGTTTACAATACAAATATGTTACAACAAAAATAAGTTTCTTGAATGCAGTTTTTACACAATATCATACAAGCATGGACTCCAAATCTCGTCCGTATTTAAGTATGCAACAGCGGAAGCTCTTAGTATTCACCTGAGAATAAACATGCTTTAAACGTCAACAAAAATGTTGGTGAGTTATAGGTTTAACCTATATATATCAAATCGTAACAATAGACCACAAGATTTCATATTTCAATACACATCCCATACATAGAGATAAAAATCATTCATATGGTGAACACCTGGTAACCGACAATAACAAGATGCATATATAAGAATATCCCCATCATTCCGGGACACCCTTCGGATATGATATAAATTTCGAAGTACTAAAGCATCCGGTACTTTGGATGGGGTTTGTTAGGCCCAATAGATCTATCTTTAGGATTCGCGTCAATTAGGGTGTCTGTTCCCTAATTCTTAGATTACCAGACTTAATAAAAAGGGGCATATTCGATTTCGATAATTCAACCATAGAATGTAGTTTAACGTACTTGTGTCTATTTTGTAAATCATTTATAAAACCTGCATGTATTCTCATCCCAAAAATATTATATTTTAAAAGTGGGACTATAACTCACTTTCACAGATTTTTACTTCGTCGGGAAGTAAGACTTGGCCACTGGTTGATTCACGAACCTATAACAATGTATACATATATATCAAAGTATGTTCAAAATATATTTACAACACTTTTAATATATTTTGATGTTTTAAGTTTATTAAGTCAGCTGTCCTCGTTAGTAACCTATAACTAGTTGTCCACAGTTAGATATACAGAAATAAATCGATAAATATTATCTTGAATCAATCCACGACCCAGTGTATACGTATCTCAGTATTGATCACAACTCAAACTATACATATTTTGGAATCAACCTCAACCCTGTATAGCTAACTCCAACATTCACATATAGAGTGTCTATGGTTGTTCCGAAATATATATAGATGTGTCGACATGATAGGTCGAAACATTGTATACGTGTCTATGGTATCTCAAGATTACATAATATACAATACAAGTTGATTAAGTTATGGTTGGAATAGATTTGTTACCAATTTTCACGTAGCTAAAATGAGAAAAATTATCCAATCTTGTTTTACCCATAACTTCTTCATTTTAAATCCGTTTTGAGTGAATCAAATTGCTATGGTTTCATATTGAACTCTATTTTATGAATCTAAACAGAAAAAGTATAGGTTTATAGTCGGAAAAATAAGTTACAAGTCGTTTTTGTAAAGGTAGTCATTTCAGTCGAAAGAACGACGTCTAGATGACCATTTTAGAAAACATACTTCCACTTTGAGTTTAACCATAATTTTTGGATATAGTTTCATGTTCATAATAAAAATCATTTTCTCAGAATAACAACTTTTAAATCAAAGTTTATCATAGTTTTTAATTAACTAACCCAAAACAGCCCGCGGTGTTACTACGACGGCGTAAATCCGGTTTTACGGTGTTTTTCGTGTTTCCAGGTTTTAAATCATTAAGTTAGCATATCATACAGATATAGAACATGTGTTTAGTTGATTTTAAAAATCAAGTTAGAAGGTTTAACTTTTGTTTGCGAACAAGTTTAGAATTAACTAAACTATGTTCTAGTGATTACAAGTTTAAACCTTCGAATAAGATAGCTTTAAATGTATGAATCGAATGATGTTATGAACATCATTACTACCTTAAGTTCCTTGGATAAACCTACTGGAAAAGAGAAAAATGGATCTAGCTTCAATGGATCCTTGGATGGCTCGAAGTTCTTGAAGCAGAATCATGACACGAAAACAAGTTCAAGTAAGATCATCACTTGAAATAAGATTGTTATAGTTATAGAAATTGAACCAAAGTTTGAATATGATTATTACCTTGTATTAGAATGATAACCTACTGTAAGAAACAAAGATTTCTTGAGGTTGGATGATCACCTTACAAGATTGGAAGTGAGCTAGCAAACTTGAAAGTATTCTTGATTTTATGAAACTAGAACTTTTGGAATTTATGAAGAACACTTAGAACTTGAAGATAGAACTTGAGAGAGATCAATTAGATGAAGAAAATTGAAGAATGAAAGTGTTTGTAGGTGTTTTTGGTCGTTGGTGTATGGATTAGATATAAAGGATATGTTATTTTGTTTTCATGTAAATAAGTCATGAATGATTACTCATATTTTTGTAATTTTATGAGATATTTCATGCTAGTTGCCAAATGATGGTTCCCACATGTGTTAGGTGACTCACATGGGCTACTAAGAGCTGATCATTGGAGTGTATATACCAATAGTACATACATCTAAAAGCTGTGTATTGTACGAGTACGAATACGAGTGCATACGAGTAGAATTGTTGATGAAACTGAACGAGGATGTAATTGTAAGCATTTTTGTTAAGTAGAAGTATTTTGATAAGTGTATTGAAGTCTTTCAAAAGTGTATAAATACATATTAAAACACTACATGTATATACATTTTAACTGAGTCGTTAAGTCATCGTTAGTCGTTACATGTAAATGTTGTTTTGAAACCTTTAGGTTAACGATCTTGTTGAATGTTGTTAACCCATTGTTTATTATAACAAATGAGATGTTAAATTATTAGATTATCATGATATTATGATATATAATATATCTTAGTATGATGTATATACAGTTAAATGTCGTTACAACGATAATCGTTACATATATGTCTCGTTTCGAAATCATTAAGTTAGTAGTCTTATTTTTACATATGTATTTCATTGTTAATACACTTAATAATATATTTACTTATCATTTAACATAATTAACCAAGCGTATCAATATCTTAATATGATTCATATGTACCTAGTAAGACGTTGTTATAACGATAATCGTTATATATATCGTTCTCGAGTTTTTAAATTAATAGTCTCATTTTTATGTATATAACTCATTGTTAAAATACCTAATGAGATACATACTTATAATAAAAACATGTTAACTATATATATAACCATATATATGTCATTGTATAGTTTTTACAAGTTTTAACGTTCGTGAATCATCGGTCAACTTGGGTGGTCAATTGTCTATATGAAACACATTTCAATTAATCAAGTCTTAACAAGTTTGATTGCTTAACATGTTGGAAACATTTAATCATGTAAATATCAATCTCAATTAATATATATAAACATGGAAAATTTCGGGTCACTACATTGTGTAATCGAATTAGCTAAAAACCTATGTATCACTCTTAATTCGGCTCTATCTATATCCAAATAAGAGTAATTTCCCCCTTTGAAACGGTTATGGCTTGTCATTTGACTCCACACACCGTGTGTATCAAAATTCTCATCTATCTTTCTACCGTTTAGTATCAATCCTCTACAATCGGCAGACGCTAACTCCTCAGGCGTATATATACGTAAAGCCTGAGCCATGTCTAGTAAAGACATGTGGCGCATCGAACCGCCTAACAAAAATCTAATAAAAGAATGATCGGTTAAACTAGCTACCCGATCATTCAACTCTATACTACATAACAATTCTTCACACCATACTTTATATACAGGTCTGCGTATGGTGAATAAACATATCCAGTCATTAAAAGAAGAATTACCATACCTCTGTACAAGTAATTCCCTAATTGGCCCGGCCAATTCTACAGCTTCTAAGGGTCCCCATTCTATGACCCTCGGTACCTCAACAACCTTAGAATGAAGAGTATGCAAACCCCGTTGATATTTTGGATAATCTATCCAAAGTCTGTCAAATCTCAGGTTCGGGTGCAATTCTTCCAAGTGCATATCGGAAAAGGTCATGACTGGATGAGGTACATCCTGCTTGTAGTAGTTATCCACCTCCTGTTGTTCCAAATTCTCAGCAGGAGCATTGCGGGCTTGGGATGAAGATTCACCCCTTTCATTCTGCAAAACACATCAAACACAATTTTTGTGCATCCAAATATGCATTAGTGTCAGCAAAATCATCAATCAAAATAATTACAATGACATTATCAATTTATATCAAACTTAAGCTTATTTTCACATTTTTATCAAATCTACACTTTTTCAAATAAGCATATACGAAAATTTTCGCCAAGTTCATAAGCATTCAACTCAAATAACATGTCAAAATAATCATTACTAGCAATTAAACAAGTCTCAAATGGCATTATCTTTCAAAAATCAAGTTCATGAATTTTAGACTTGAAAAAGTCCACTTTAATTCTCAAAATCATGTTTAGGCTCAAAGTTTGGATCATTTAACTACCTAGACATGTTACACTACTCAATTTAGCAATAATTCATGACAAAAATCGGCCATAACCTGTTTATATCAAAAAGCCCCAAATTTGCTCAAGAACACAAACCCTAGATTACTCAAAATTTGAAGTTTAAGGCTTCTAATCATGTTAAACAGCATCAATCTAGGTTATACAAGCATAATACATAAACAATTTAAGCTTAATTACACTAAAAAGCATCAAAATCAAATTGGGGAAAAATTTGCTCAAGAACACCAAATTTCGAATTAAATGGTGTTTAGGTGTAGAAATTTACCGTTTTTCTTGAGTAATTCTTAGATAGCATCCTTCTCAACATGATTTTAGCAAAAAATTTGGTGATTAACGGTTAAAAATTGGGATTTTTGGGGTGTTTTTGGGTGGTTTTTCGGGTGCAGAATTCGCTGTGTTTTTGTTGTTTTGGGTTGGGGACTGATCTGTTCTGCAGCTATATTTTTTTTCCGGTTTTTAGTCTCTCCGCGACTCGCGGAGATTTAATCTCCAAACTCCGCGAGTCGCGGAGTTTTTTTTTTTTTTTTTTTTTTTTTTTTTTAATATAAAATCATTAACTTTTGAAACAATTAAGTACTTAATTTTAAAATTTTGTTTCCCTTGTTATTTAGGACGAGGTCGTTTCGGATCGATGTCCTAGTCCGTCCTTCGACAAAATTTTAAAATTTGTCTTTTTGTAGCGATTGTTTTAAAAGCTAAGATTTTTGGGTTTTTTCAATGTTTTTGGCATACTTTAATTCAATAAGATTAAAAATAATGATAATAAAAGTTCTCGTCCCTCCCATGGGTAAAGCAATTTCGGTTCAAAAACCTAGTCTTCAACTTACGACGAATTTTAAAAATCATATTCTTAACTTAATGAGATAAAGTAAATTTTTGTTTTTAAATTCACACAACTTAAATATAAAATTCAAAATTAATATTAAAAATTCATACCAAACGTAAAATTTGAAATGCATAAAATTAAAAATTAATATTTTAAAAATTAAAAATTCACACCAAACTTAATTTAAAAATTTATAAATTCATACTAAACTTATATTAATTTTTTAAATATTTACAATTTTAAAAATATATTTTTATAAAGTTTACAATATTAATTTAAGATTTAAATATTAATTTTAAAAAACATGGTAAAAATAAAATTAAAAATCTTTTTGTCTTTTTATCCCACTTTAATCAATCAAATATTATCAAAAATATGCGCCCCTCTTTTCGGTAAAGTAATTTCGGTTCCAAGACCTAATTTAACTCATGACGAATTTTTGAAATATTTTGGGTTGATTGTTTAAAGATATTTATACCTTAAGAATAAACGTTAAATTTCGCAGTGATGTAATAAATTTTTGAATGATATCAATAATTTCGGTCGCCAAACCTAATTTTATTTAATACCAATTTAATACTTTTTAGCGAACAAATTAGCGTTTATTATCAAAAGGTTAAAAATAAAAATAAAAATAAAAACTGTACAGACATACCTGTGAAATAGATTTCTTAGTTATATGATCTATCCCATTCATAAGATAGTCGGTTTAATTGGTTTTCCATGGCTACATAGGCGTAACCTCGAGCATTCAGTATCTTTTCTTCTAAACATATGAACGGTCCGTCTCTGCATAAAGTAACAAATTCGGTATTTGAATAGGTTTGATTATTTGAACATTTACCTCCATGTGACCATTTTTCGCATTTGTGACATCTTTCTAGGTGTCGTGCTCTTCTTTTCGCTGCGGATTTTGATCTTCCTTTACCAAATTGTAACTTATTATCTTCGCATCTGGATTCTTTTCTAACTCCGTCCATTCTTTCTCTGATTACTGATACTATTTCACTCGGTAGTATGTCATTATTACGTTTAGTGATCAAAGCGTGTAGCATTAGACCATGGTTTAGTTCACAGGCAGTCTTCATTTTGTAAAAACCTAAAAAAAAATAAAAATTCAGAATGGGGGGAGAAGACTAGTTCTTTAGGGTCTGCTAGGGAAAGACCATTCGGGTTCCATTTTCGAGAACTACACGAAAACAGACAATCTAACTCTAACAGAAATACATATTATCCTTTAAAGACTTGATTCTCCCCACACTTAGTTAGCTGTGGTGTCGAAATTGTGATTAACTTCGTTGTCGACTTCCATCGGACCATGTATGTAATGTTTAACTCTGTGACCATTAACTTTAAATTCAATCCCATTTGAATTTATTAATTCTATCGTTCCGTATGGGAAAACTCTTTTGACTATGAATGGTCCAGACCATCTTGATTTCAATTTTCCAGGAAATAGCTTGAATCGTGAATTGAAAAGAAGAACTCTGTCTCTTTCTTTAAATTCTTTTGAACTTCTGATTCTTTTATCATGCCATTTCTTCGTTCTTTCTTTATAGATTAACGAATTTTCGTATGCTTCATGTCTTAATTCTTCTAATTCATTTAGTTGATTTAATCGTAGACGTCCGGCTTCTTGTAAATCAAGATTACATGTCTTCAAAGCCCAAAATGCTTTGTGTTCAATTTCTACTGGAAGATGACATGCTTTTCCATAAACAAGTCTAAAAGGTGTGGTTCCAATTGGAGTTTTGTAGGCTGTTCTAAAAGCCCAGAGTGCATCCTCCAATTTAATGGACCATTCCTTCGGATTTGATCCTACGGTTTTCTCTAGAATACGTTTTAAAGCTCGGTTTGTATTTTCAACTTGTCCACTTGTTTGTGGATGATATGCGGTGGAGATTTTATGAGTTACTCCATATCTTTTAAGAACTTTCTCAAGTTGATTATTACAGAAATGAGTACCCCGATCACTTATTAAAGCTTTCGGTGTTCCAAACCATGCAAAAAGACGTTTTAAAAAGTTGACTACAACTCGTGCATCGTTAGTTGGGAGAGCTTGTGCTTCCGCCCATTTAGATACATAATCAATGGCTACGAGTATATATAGATTATTATGAGATTTTGGAAATGGACCCATAAAGTCAATACCCCAAATGTCAAATACTTCACATACTTGGATGACATTTTGTGGCATTTCATCACGTTGACTTATTTTTCCGGCCCTTTGACATGCATCACAGGATTTGCAAAGAAGGTGTGTGTCTTTGTAAATTGTAGGCCAATAGAATCCAGCTTCATAAACTTTTCTTGCTGTTAGTTGAGGCCCATAATGCCCTCCTGTTGGTCCTGTGTGACAATGGTTTAAAATTTTACTAGCTTCATCTCCAAATACACATCGGCGTATTATTCCATCGGGACAACTTTTAAACAGATGTGGATCTTCCCAGAAATAGTGTTTTATATCACTGAAGAATTTCTTTCGTTTTTGGTACGATAATCCTTTTTCAAGGAATCCACAAACTAAGTAGTTTGCATAGTCTGCAAACCATGGGATTTCTTTATAATCTATCTTCAATAGATATTCATCAGGAAAGTTGTCTTGTATGGCCGATTCATTCAGAACTTCTAATTCGGGATTTTCAAGACGAGAAAGATGATCAGCGGCGAGATTTTCTGCTCCTCTTTTATCTCGGATTTCAATATCAAACTCTTGTAAGAGTAAGATCCAACGGATTAATCTTGGTTTAGCATCTTGTTTTGAAAATAGGTATCTAAGAGCAGAATGGTCTGTATAGACCACCGTTTTTGCTAGAACGAGATATGATCGAAATTTGTCAAAAGCAAAGACAATAGCAAGGAGTTCTTTTTCAGTAGTTGTATAGTTCGTTTGTGCTCCTTGTAATGTCTTACTAGCATAATATATAGGTTGAAATCGTTTTTCAATCCTTTGTCCTAAAACGGCTCCCATTGCAAAATCACTTGCATCGCACATTAGTTCAAATGGTAGATTCCAATTTGGTGTTATCATGATCGGTGCATTAGTGAGTTTTTCTTTAAGAATATTAAAAGATTTGATACACTCATCTGAAAAGATGAATGGAGCATCCTTTTCTAGGAGTTTATTCATAGGAGTGGCAATTTTAGAAAAATCTTTTATGAAACGTCGGTAAAAACCGGCATGCCCTAGAAAACTCCTAACTCCTCTAACATTTGTGGGATGTGGAAGTTTAGCAATTACATCTACTTTAGCTCTATCCACTTCAATTCCTTCTTTTGAAATTTTATGTCCAAGAACGATGCCTTCTTTAACCATGAAATGGCATTTCTCCCAATTGAGTACTAGATTTGATTTTTCGCATCTAATTAGCATTCGTTCCAGATTAACTAGACATGATTTAAATGTATCACCAAAGACTGAAAAGTCATCCATGAAAACTTCCATGCATTCTTCTATCATGTCATAAAAATCGCCATCATACACCTTTGAAAGGTTGCAGGGGCGTTGCAAAGTCCAAATGGCATTCTTTTGTAAGCAAAAGTACCATAAGGGCACGTGAATGTGGTTTTCTCTTGATCTTCGGGTGCTATTGGAATTTGAAAATATCCGGAAAATCCATCTAGAAAACAATAGTAACTATTTCCGGCTAATCTTTCCAACATTTGATCAATAAAAGGTAAGGGAAAGTGATCTTTTCTGGTGGCGTCATTTAATTTTCTATAATCAATACATACACGCCATCCTGTTACAGTCCTAGTAGGAATAAGCTCATTTTTCTCATTTGTAATGACAGTCATGCCACCCTTCTTAGGTATGCATTGAACTGGGCTTACCCATGGACTATCAGAGATTGGATAAATTAAACCTGCATCTAGCAGTTTAATAATCTCTTTCTTAACTACATCTTGCATATTAGGATTTAGTCTTCGTTGGCGTTGCACATACGTTTTATGACCTTCTTCCATAAGGATTTTATGTGTGCAATACGAAGGACTTATTCCTTTAATATCATGAATCTTCCATGCAATGGCTGGTTTATGAGCTTTCAACACAGAAATGAGTTGTGATTTCTCATTTTCAGTAAGAGAAGACGATATTATTACAGGTAATTCAGATTCACCATGTAAATAAGCGTATTCTAAATGGTTTGGAAGTGGCTTTAACTCTAATTTCGGAGGTTCTTCTATCGATGATTTATATCGATATCTGTCTTCTTCTTTTAGCATTTGAATTTCTTCTGTTGTTGGTTCATATCCATTAGCTATTAGTGTAGCTAACATTTCAGCTTCATCAATTGGTTCATTACCTTCTCCTAAAGAACATTCTCCTGTTTCTTGTAATTCTGGAAATTCTTCTAATAATTCTGCATGTGCATCTTTAGTTTGAATATAATAACATGTATCATCTGCAGATTGTGGTTGTTGCATTGCTCTATCAACTGAAAAGGTAACACTCTCATCCTCTATACTTAGGGTCAGTTTCTTACCGAACACGTCTATCATTGCTTTAGCCGTGTTTAAGAATGGTCTTCCTAATATGAGAGGAACTTGAGAATCTTCTTCCATGTCCAAAACAACAAAATCTACTGGAAATACTAAATTACCAACTTTAACTAGCATGTTCTCCATTATCCCTCTAGGATATTTTATTGATCTATCGGCTAGTTGTATGCTTATTCTTGTTGGTTTTAATTCTCCAAGGTCTAGTTTAGCGTATAGTGAATACGGCATTAGATTTATACTAGCACCTAAGTCTGCCAATGCTTCTATTGAACTAAGACTACCCAGAAAACATGGAATTGTGAAACTTCCTGGATCAGATAGTTTTTCTGGTATCTTATTCAACAGCACTGCTGAACAATTAGCATTCATAGTAACAGCCGAGAGTTCTTCCATTTTCTTTCTATTTGAGATTAGATCTTTCAAGAATTTAGCATATCTTGGCATTCCTAAAATCACATCAATGAAAGGAAGATTTACATTTATCTGTTTAAACATATCCAAAAATTTGGATTGCTCGGCTTCAAGTTTTTCTTTCTTCATTTTACTCGGGTAAGGAAGTGGTGGTTGGTATGGTTTAACATAAGGTTTATCCTTAACTGTGTTATCTTCATTAACCTTTTCAACTACCGGTTCTTTTTCCTTATCTTGATCAGGTTTTGGTTCTTGTGGAGTAGTAATGGTTTCATCAGAAGTTACAGGTATTTCAGGTGGTTTAAGTGTTGTACCACTTCTTGTGGTAATAGCTTTAGCTGTTTCATTCCGGGGGTTAGCATTTGTATCACTAGGTAGACTTCCCGGTTTTCTTTCACCTATTAACCTTGCTAGGTTACTTACTTCTTGTTCCAGATTTTGAATAGAAGCTTGTTGATTTCTAAATGCTTGAGCATTTTGTTCATTTGTTTGTTTTTGAGATGTGAAAAACTGCGTTTGAGTTTCAACTAGCTTCGTCATCATATCTTCTAAATTTGGCTTTTTATCATCGGTTTGTTGTGGTGGTTTGTTTTGAAAATTCGGTCTTTGCTGATTGTAAGTATTATTGGATACTTGTTGATTGCTAGGACCTTGTTGGTTGTTGTATGGAATATTTCGGTTATAATTCTGGTTTTGATTGTAAATCGGTCTTGGCGGTTGATAATTATTCTGATAATTATTTCCAGGCCTTTGGTTTATGTATGAAATATTCTCTCTTTGTTCCATTGTTAATTCAATACTGAGACAATCTTTTGTCAAATGTGGTCCTCCACACTGCTCACAACTAATTCGTATTGAGTGAATATCCTTAGTCATCTTTTCCATTCGTCTCTCCACAGCATCTATCTTTGCGGAAATGGAATCTAAGTCATGGCTAGAATCGGCTCTAGCTGCTTTAGATGATCTAATGATATCTTTTTCTTGGTGCCACTCATGCGAGTGGGAAGCAGTGTTATCAATAATTTTGTAAGCATCAGTTTCGGTTTTCTTCATAATAGAACCACCAGCTGCTATATCTATGTCTTTCCTTGTAGTGATGTCGCATCCTCGGTAGAATATTTGTACTATTTGACAGGTGTCTAAACCATGTTGCGGACATCCTCTTAACAACTTTCCATATCTTGTCCACGCCTCATATAGAGTTTCATTTGGTTTCTGTGTGAACGTAACAATTTCTGCTTGAAGTCTTACGGCTTTAGATGCAGGAAAGAATTGTTTAAGAAATTTGTCAACTAAAACGTCCCATGTATCAATCGCCCCTTCAGGTAACGATTCCAACCAATCTTTGGCTTCTCCCTTTAAAGTCCAGGGAAATAACATGAGATATATCTGTTCATCCTCCACTTCTCGGATTTTAAATAGTGTGCAGATCCTATTAAAGGTACGTAGATGTTCATTTGGATCTTCCTTCGGCGCACCACTAAATTGGCATTGATTAGTCACCATGTGTAGAATTTGTCCTTTGATTTCATAATCTGGCGCATTAATGTCTGGATGAGTAATTGCGTGACCTTGGCCAGTGCGTTTAGCTCTCATTCGGTCTTCCATACTTAAAGGTTCCAGATTCTCCATAATTGAATTTGTTGAATCGGTATCAATAGATGATTCTGATTTAATGGTTCGTTCCTCAACAATCTCTGTTTGAATGATTGGTGGTTCCGGAGGAAAGTTTAATGGTTCAGGATCTATGAACCGTTCCTGAATATTCTCTGGATTCTCAATTGTGAGGTTGGGTTCAAAAAATGGATTATCGGAAATTTGAACTGAAGTACTTGGTCGACTGGATGACGATTCTAAAGAAAAATCAACGGCGGTTATATTTGTTAAACGATGTCTTGATCGAGTTATAGGTGGTGAACGTACAAAAGGTGATGAACGTCTTGCTCGGTGCATTCACTGAATATCCTATTAGTTTTTAAAAGGAAAGAAAAATTATAATAAGTTATCCAATTAATAGACTTTTCTGATTTTGCCCACGTTTCGAATAGCCAAAAGATGCAGCAGAGGGGCAGGATTCGTTTGGTCTCAATATAATTGAGGACTGTTTGGCTCCAATAACCCGGTCCACGTACAAATCCAACTATTACTACGAACCAGAAAATTTTGATGTCTATTAATTTAACCACTTAAAATAAATTTTCGTAATTTTAAGAAATTTAGATAAGAAGTAGAATAAAAATCTATGTCCTAAAAACTAGAATGGCGAGAAATGAGAAAGAAAAAGAGTTCGTCGCAAAAGGTAGAAAAAGAAAAAAAAATGGTTGAAAAATAAAAGGTGACGGAAAAATAAAAGAAAATTATAAAAACTTAAAAATACTTGACTAACCTAACCTTATTACTACAACTAACTTAAAATTATAATCGCAAATTGAAATTACTAATTGGAATGATAATTGGTACATAGTAAAAGGTGTCTAAAAATATTAAAGCTTACAGAAAAAACTAAATCCCAAATGGAAATAACTTAAAAAAAAAAAAAAAAAACTAAAACTTCAAAAGGCGTCGCAAAATTCTAAAGCACCTAAAACTTAGTCTAAGGAATAGGCACTTAAGGGATTTTACGGCAATCCTAAAAATTCTAGAAATAAAAATAAAACTACGGCAAAAAAAAAACTAGACTTAAAAACTAAGTACGAACGAAGAAAAATAAAAATTACGCTAAAACGATTAAAAAGTATAAAATATAAAAGTTATAAAAAGTTAATAAAAATTATTAGTTTATTATAAAAATATTGTTTTGGTATTTTATATAATAAAAGTATTAAGTTTATAAAATATAAAAAATAATTATAAGTAATAAAAATTAATTAAACTAAAACTTAAATATAATAATTAATAAAAACTAGGGTTTAGATAATATTAATTAAATAATACCCGTAATAAATGCGGAATTAGGGTAAGTTTGTGGCCTGTCTGGGCTTACCATGCGAGTCGCATGGGACAAGGCAGCAGGTCATGCGAGTCGCATGGCCTTGCTGGACTGGTTCAGTTGACAGGTCAATTATGACAGGTCACGTAATTTTTTTAATATTTATTTTCCTTTTCTGTTTTAAAATAAAATAAATATACAATTTAAATAAAAACTTAATTTTAAAACTAAAAAAAAAATAAAAATACTTATAATTTTATAAATATAAAAGAAAAACTTAAAAATAGATTTTAAAATATTTTTTTTTCGGTTTTATAAAATTTTTAATTTTTTTATATTTTTCAAAATTTAAACAAAAATATATATTTATAAAAAAAACTAATTAAAACTTAAAAAATTTTTATAAATATTTTGATGTTTCGCTTCGGCGATCCCCGGCAGCGGCGCCAAAAATACTTGATGTTATGCGAGGTGTATATAAAATAGTTATTAATTTTAGCAGAAAACACTATTAAATACGATACAATTTTACACAAGATATTTATTTATTTATAGAATGGATATACTTAAACCTTGCTACAACACTTATAGGCAGTGTACCTAATCGTACAGTAGTGTAGTTTTTAGTAAGTCCGGTTCGTTCCACAGGGAAATCTTTAAACAAAGTTCAACGCTATATTAGTTTACTTTTATAAAAATACAAATATATATATAAGTAATATTATTATTATAAAGGGGGGTTTTTACCGTTTAATGACCGGTTTGTCGATTTTAAGACTTTAGTCGCAGTTAAAACCTAATGTAAAATATAAAATAAATACAAGACTTAAATTAAAGCGTAAAGTAAATAACGATAATGAAATTGCGAATAATAAAAGTGCGATAAAATAAACTTACGATAATTAAAAAGTACGATAATTAAAAGTGCGATTAAATAACAATAAATAAAAGTGCGATAATTAGAAGTGCAATTAAATATAAAATAAAGGAAATTAAATATGAAATAAAAGAATTATGCTTATTTAAACTTCCGTAATCATGATGTTTGACGTGTTGATTTTAGTTTTATGCCCATGGGTTAATTGTCCTTTATCCTGGATTATTCAATATGTCCGTCTGGTTTTTGTCCATAACAGTCCATCAGTCATAAATATAAAGTGCGAGTGTCCTCGTCAAATTATTATTATACCCGAAGTTAAATATTCCAACTAATTGGGGATTCGAATTGTAACAAGGTTTTAATACTTTGTTTAATGAATACACCAGGTTATCGACTGCGTGTAAACCAAGGTTTTACTACTTTGTTAACAATTACACCAATTACCCTTGAATGTAATTTCACCCCTGTTTTAATTATTCTAGTGGCTATTAATCCATTCCCGTGTCCGGTTAAATGAACGATTATTCGTACATATAAATACCCCGCCCATCGTGTCCGATTGAGTGTATATGGTAATTTATAGGGACGCCCAATTGTAAATCTTTATATTAACATTAACAAACTTTCATTTAGTTAAACAAATATAAAGCCCATTAATAGCCCATAGTCTAATTTCCACAAGTGTCGTTCTTTTGTCCAAACCCCAATTATGGTACAAAGCCCAATTACCCAATTTTAGTAATTAGCCCAACATCATGATTACTTCGTTTTAAATAAGCATAATAATAACTTAGCTACGAGACATTAATGTAAAAAGGTTGAACATAACTTACAATGATTAAAAATAGCGTAGCGTTACACGGACAGAATTTCGACTTACACTCTTACAACATTCGCTAACATACCCTTATTATTAGAATTATAATTAAAATTAAAATTAAAATATAAATTATATATATATATATATATATATATATATATATATATATATATATATATATATATATATATATATATATATATATATATATATCGTATAGATAGAGAGATGAGAGAAATAGAATATGAAATTTTGATCAGAATTCGGTTTGCTTTATAGCCAGAGTTGATTTTTGGGGCTCCGCGACTCGCGGCAAAATCCTCTTCAAATTCCGCGAGTCGCGGAGAATGTATTTACAGCTCACACCCTTGGAGTTTCTCTGGCGACGGTTTTATAATATATATATATATAATATATATATAATTAATATAATTAATTATATATTATATTATATTTATATGCATAGTTAACTTGTAATTTTTAGTCCGTTGCGTCGAGCGTTAAGAGTTGACTCTGGTCCCGGTTCCGGATTTTCGAACGTCCTTGCGTACAATTTTATATTTTGTACTTTGCGTTTTGAATCTTGTACTCTTGTAATTTCGAGACGTTTCTTATCAATAATTGGAACCTCTTTGATTGTCTTTTGTACTTTTGAGCTTTTTGGTCGTTTGCGTCTTCAATTTGTCGAATCTGTCTTTTGTCTTCACCTTTTATTATTTAAACGAATATCACTTGTAAATAGAACAATTGCAACTAAAAGCTTGTCTTTCTTGAGGAATAATGCTATGAAATATATGTTCGTTTTTAGCATTATCAGGACAAAATATAAAAATATACAAAAAGTTGTAAAAAGTACAAATTTTATAAAAATATTATTTTTATATTATTTATTTATTAAAACTATTAATTTTACAATTTAATTAAACTAATTTAACTAAAATATAAATTAAATAAAAAGTAAAACTAATTATAATAATAATAATAATTAATTAGGGTTAATAATAATAATAATTAATAATTACTCCGTAATTAAATGCAGATTAGGGTTTCTGTCTGTGTCAGAGTGTCTCCGCGAGTTGCGGTATTTGAAGCTGTAAACTCCGCGAGTCGCGGGGTTCCAGAATTCAACTCAGGTACAGTTTTTAATTCGACGTTTTTTTTAATTAGCGTTGCGCTTCCGGCTTTTATGCTAGATTGTTCCCCGGCAGCGGCGCCAAAAATAACTTGATGTTTTAGCAGAGGGGTATAAAATACTATTAATTTTTAAAAGAAAATACTATTAAATACGATACAATTTTACACAAGATATTTATTTATTTAGAGAATGGATATACTTAAACCTTGCTACAACACTTATAGGCAGTGTACCTAATCGTACAGTAGTGTAGTTTTTAGTAAGTCCGGTTCGTTCCACAGGGAAAATCTTTAAACAAAGCTTAACGCTATATTAGTTTACTTTTATAAAAATACAAATATATATATAAGTAATATTATTATTATAAAGGGGGTTTTTACCGTTTAATGACCGGTTTGTCAATTTTAAAACTTTAGTCGCAGTTAAAACCAAATGTAAAATAATAAATAAATACAAGACTTAATTTAAAGCGTAAAGTAAATAATGATAATGAAATTGCGAATAAAAGTGCGATAAAATAAACTTGCGATAATTAAAAAGTACGATAATTAAAAGTGCAATTAAATACAATAACAATAAATAAAATGCGATAATTAGAAGTGCAATTAAATATAAAATAAAGGAAATAAAATATGAAATAAAATAATTATGCTTATTTAAACTTCCGTAATCATGATGTTTGACGTGTTGATTTTAGTTTTATGCTCATGGGTTAAATGTCCTTTGTCCTGGATTATTTAATATGTCCGTCTGGTTTTTGTCCATAACAGTCCATCAGTCATAAATATAAAGTGCGAGTGTCCTCGTCAAATTATCCTTATACCCGAAGTTAAATATTCCAACTAATTGGGGATTCGAATTGTAACAAGGTTTTAATACTTTGTTTAATGAATACACCAGGTTATCGACTGCGTGTAAACCAAGGTTTTACTACTTTGTTAACAATTACACCAATTACCCTTGAATGTAATTTCACCCCTGTTTTAATTATTCTAGTGGCTATTAATCCATTCCTGTATCCGGTTAAATGAACGATTATTCGTACATATAAATACCCCGCCCATCGTGTCCGATTGAGTGTATATGGTTATTTATAGGGACGTCCAATTGTAAATCTTTATATTAAAATTAACAAACTATCATTTAGTTAAACAAATATAAAGCCCATTAATAGCCCATAGTCTAATTTCCACAAGTGTCGTTCTTTTGTCCAAACCCCAATCATGGTACAAAGCCCAATTACCCAATTTTAGTAATTAGCCCAACATCATGATTACTTCGGATTAAATAAGCATAATAATAACTTAGCTACGAGACATTAAATTAAAAAGGTTGAACATAACTTACAATGATTAAAAATAGCGTAGCGTTACACGGACAGAATTTCGACTTACACCCTTACAATATTCGCTAACATACCCTTATTATTAGGATTAAAATTAAAATTAAAATTAAAATATAAATATAAATATTTACGTATAGATATAGAGAGGATGGATATATATGTTGGTTTTTGCGATCAGAATTCGTTTGCTTTTATAGGGAGTTTCAGAATTTGGGGCTCCGCGACTCGCGGCCCTTTTTGCCTTCAAACTCCGCGAGTCACGGAGTTTGTAAATATAGCTCACTCCATTTTGGCTCTTTGTTTACTGACGGTTTATTATATAAATATAATATATATATAATTTATATAATTAATTATATATTATATTATATTTATATACATAGTTAACTTGTAATTTTTAGTCCGTTGCGTCGAGCGTTGAGAGTTGACTCTGGTCCCGGTTCCGGATTTTCGAACGTCATTGCGTACAATTTAATATCTTGTACTTTGCGTTTTGAATCTTGTACTCTTGTAATTTCGAGACGTTTCTTATCAATAATTGGAACCTCTTTGATTGCCTTTTCTACTTTTGAGCTTTTTGGTCGTTTGCGTCTTCAATTCGTCGAATCTGTCTTTTGTCTTCACCTTTTATTATTTAAACGAATATCACTTGTAAATAGAACAATTGCAACTAAAAGCTTGTCTTTCTTGAGGAATAATGCTATGAAATATATGTTCGTTTTTAGCATTATCCTGTAGTTTAGCCAAAACTAGTAGCAAACAATCGATGGTAGTTTTATGTGATTTTTGGTGAAAGAGCCGCTGATGGTAAGGGTGGTTTGTGTTAGTGATGATTTGTCGAACAGAATAACAATATGAGGGTTTGGTTGGTATTGTAAGTGGTGTTTGAAGGTTGTCATGGTTATGACTATGATCTTGGGTCGAGTAAAAACAAGAGACAGAGTACGCACCGATTCTAATGTTATATGTATGTAAGTGTGGTTTTGATGATGATAACCTCGATTAGAAAAACAGCAAGGATAACGATGACGATGATTTGAGTGGTGGTTAATTGAGGAAGAATGTGATCTTGGTTATGCCTCTTGAATATATGAATATATGTATATATATATATATTTATATATATATATATATATATATATATATATATATATATATATATATATATATATATATATATATATATATATATATATATATATATATATATATATATATATATATATATTGAGTTTATGACAAAATAAAGTAATAATAAATTAATCCTAATAATTGTAATCAAACACCCATGAATATCAACTATCAATAGGTTACCGACAGTCCTTCATGGAGTGGGTATCGTGGTCCATTGCTAAACAGTTAACGTATAAAAGTATTCCTAAAAATCTCAAAATTTTAAATTAAGACCATTTATTTATTCTGGTCATTACCTGTTTGAAACCTGATCAAAAAGGTTCGATAATTATTTATTTTCTGTTCCAATATATATGTACGGAGTACTAATATTTAAACTTAAAAAGGTAAAAATACCTTTAACAAATCTAAAATCTTCGTAATCGATTTACAGTTCAACTTTTATTTTAACCTTTTATAACTCATGTTAAATCTATATGAACGCTAACGAAATGTCAACTGAGTATTACTAACGTTTACGAATTAAGCCCGATATCATTTATTTTAATATATTCCCTTTCTATATATAAACAGTTTTAAAATAGCAAGTTTAATTACTAAAACAAATATATTATATATTTTTAAACAAATAGATTTACTATAACTTTATATATTTACAAGTAAAATTTTATACAGATTTATATATATCTATATATTCATAAATATAGTTTCCATTACATCGTATTTTATTTAATTTATTTTACAATATATATTTTAATAATTAAATTACATAATATTCCAAACTATATTTCAAATTATAAATAACTATTTAAGTATATATATTATCTATTTACAAATATTTGTTCGTGAATCGTCGGGAATGGTCGAAAGTCAAACGAATATATGAAACAGTTCAAAATTTTTGTGACTCAACATTACAGACTTTGTTTATCGTGTTGAAATCATTTAAAGATTAAGTTTAAATTTGGTCAGAAATTTCCTGGTCGTCACAGTACCTACCCGTTAAAGAAATTTTATCCCGAAATTTGGTCGAGATGGTCATGGCTGACAATAAATATGTTTTCATGACGAATATGAGTTGGTATATAGAGTTTTATCACTATTGAGTAATATAGATAAAACGATTCGATTACTTGAAGCGTACGAGTGAAGCTGTCATAAAAGAAATGTAATGGGAAATAAAGTTTCGACTTAACTTTTGATGTTGTATTGGTTGAATTCCGGAATTCAAGGGATTTAAAGAAAATCTTCTAAATCTAAAAGAATTGATTCTTCGGCGAATAAGAAAATTAAGATTCTCTAATTAAATGTGGAGATCTGCCTTGATTTTTCTATTAGATATTTCACTATAAATTAACTTCTTCCATTCCGTTACTTTTACCATTCCTATACCTAATTCCCAAATTCGAAGTTTATGAAAATGCTAAATCCAGTTCTGATCTTTGTCCTTATCCTTACTATCACAACCATCATTCTCCTTTTCCAACTTTCACCAGAGGAATCTGCTTACTTCTACTTCGCCCTTAGGGTTATAGTGCTTTTAATCCTCCAGTGTCTTTATGTTGCTATAAACATTGATATACACGGTTTGTAATTTATGTGTTGTTACCGGGCTTTATATCTTCCCTTATACCTCGAAGTCCTTGCTTCTGTTTTCTATAATCATTGTCATCCTCAGTTAATACTTCCCCCCCATTTGCTGCGATTTATACTCCAATTTCTATTTTGGAGCTTTGTCCCTTCATTTCTTCTCCTTCTTGCGATTGGGCATCTCTTGTAATGGTCCAGAATTCGCAGATATAAGTTTCAGAATGAACATTGTTAATGTCCTAAGAAAGAAATAGTAATAGCACAATTTGACTTGTCAAATTACCAGAATTCAAGGAAAGATAGGACTATCAATAAAAATATGTTCTTGATATGTTTATAGATTAGACAGAACGTAATAGTCGTGTAACATGGCACATGATGACGTTATGATCTGTGAATCATCATGTTTCATTTAGAAACTCAGCATGACTTACTGTAATATAATCACATTGATCAAGTGTCATTATATTATAATAACTCATGCTTCAGTTCCCAACACTACTTCAAAATATTCATACTTTATACTCAAAGGTTTTAGAATTTAGAAACTAAAATAGTTTCTTTTATGATGCACTACAGATTGCGCGAAGAGGTAAATGACTTCAGATAAAAATATTTATGAAAATATCTTCAGAAATATGGAGGATATTTATAATGAAAGATACGATGATATCTTGGAATTTCTAATATCGAAGGATGGTGAAGAAAATTTATCCGCAAGAGTTTGAAATCAGAAGCAAGGTATTCGCTAAGATTTCATCATTTTCAGAATCATCAGGATTCTTAATGTACAAGTTTAGTCCTTGTGATTTATTCAGAGACTCCTTCGTAATTTGCTCAATCAGTTTTTCAGTTTCAAACTTTTTCTGAGCTTTGCCAACATACAAATCTTTATCATCAACTTTTGGCTGTTGAGGTCGTTTACAGTTTTTGTTGCTTCATTCAAATTTTCAAAATTCAGAGTATTAATTCGCAGACTGGGTGCTTTTCAGAATTTCAGAATGGAAGATCATAGTTCTAAGAGATAAATGTTATATGGATACATATAACTGTTGATGTGGAAACGTTACGAGGCTCACAATACAGATTTGCTGATTCCCGATAATTGGTATGGCAATTCTTGTTACAAGATGCGAATGAGTACATGATGAGACTTCAATAGATAAATATAGTGATTTGTCGGAGAGATATAAACCAAGGAGCGACGAGGTTGCTGGTACATCTGCTGGTAATATGGTGGAATATAAAAGGTTCCCCGGTAACAATAAAAGAGCACGCATATATATCAAGGTTATAATAAGCTTGTTTCGAACAAAAAGTCGAAGTTGACTTGCTGGAGCTGTGACAAAATTTGCTACTTTGAAAGGGATTACCAAGTTATTTTGGGTAATAATAACACTAAGGAATTAGCACAGCTACGTGTTAAACATTTACTCAGGTTCTGAGTGTTTTCAAGTGCATAACTATATGCATCAATCTTTTCTTCCGTAGATGAAGTGCGGTTGATTCATCCTCTCGATTGAGGTATTTTCAAGAATCATGAACGGTTTGAATCGCAGATTGTAATCATCAAGATACAAATGAGGTTTAAGATGAGATCAAGTGGCAAACTTGAAGAATTGTTTAGTTTCATATGTTATAATCAATATTTTAATTCATTTTAATTGTCCAATAATGGCAGTCCTTAGTTGATAGTCCAATAATTCATATATAGTTAGATATATAATATTCGAATTAATTAATACGTATCGTGACCCGTGTACATGTCTCAGACTCGATCACAACTCAAAGTATATATATTATTTGAGAATCAACCTCAACCCTGTATAGCGAACTCGATCATTACAGCATATAGAGTGTCTATGGTTATTCCAAATAATATATATAGATTCGTCGATATGATATGTCAAAACTTTGTATACGTGTCCCGATATTTAAAGTGCGTAAAATAAATAATAGAAATTAAATGACGATAAATATAATTGCGAGAATAAAAATTGCGATAATAAATTGTGATAAATAAATTGCGATAATGTAATAGGGAATTAACAGTTAGCTAGGAACAGTTAGCTAGGATTTTGTTAACGTGGATTCTTAACAAAATTTTCTCATGGTTAATTTGTTTGTTTCTAACAAATTTTATTTTTGTCCAATGTTTTCTTTATTATGCCACTTGTTGGATTCTGATAGGTCAAAATCCAAATATGAAATTGAATGAAAATGGTTATTCTACGGTGAACGGATACGTATATCGGTGGTTATAAGTAGGATAGTAAATGACTGTTGAATCAGCTTCGACGAATGTACAGTGTAACTTATTAATGTGAAATCTAAATATTTCTAGGGTATTACCTACCCGTTAAAATATTTTTACCATTAACAGTTTGTACAAAAGAATTTTTAATTACAATCTTTATGAAAATATACTTACATATATATTTTCCTCAGATGTAATCATGGATTTAATGGGTTAATATGATATTAATCTCATTTTATTTTCGGTTTGAGCTAGAATAAATAATCTCTAAGACTTTAGAGATTACATAATTGCCATGAAGAACGAAGGTAATTGATGTAGATCGATACGTAGAACGGTGATTATACTCGAGGTACAGAATGAGATGTTGAGGCGTGTGTTGTTGATGGTATGGGTGCTATTGCTGGTGGTCATGTTGATGTCGGTGATGTTGCTGAAGCTGGTAAGTTTGCACCATATTTTCCAAAACTATTACTCTAGCACGAAGTTTGCTGACTTCTTGTATTACTCCGGGATGATTGTCAGTCGAAACGAGTGGATGAATAAGGTTTAGAATTGTGGATAGAATATAATTGTGACAAGATACTCTGGAAATGAGAGAGAAAATAGTGTCTCAAACAGGTTCGCCGGTAAGTGCTTCAGGTTCATCGTCAAGAGGGTAATTTGGTTGGTGGAAAGGATCGCCTTCTTCGCGTCTCCATTGATTAAGTCGACTACAAACCCATCTCCAATTCATCCAAAATAGATTATGGCTAATTGATTGATTCATTCCGGTTACACTGCTTTCGGAGCTCGAGTGGAAATCAATATCGGAATAGCTGTCGGTTGAACTATCGGAATAGCTATTGAAATCTGAGGGACTCGAACTGGTTGAGGGATTCATATCGTACGATCAGATGAAGTATTTTCGATAAGAAATAGATTATAGGATGTAGATTAGTACCCTGCAATACATAATTTACATATGCATATATAATACTAAAATCCCATAAGTTACGGAGGAATCTACGGAAGCTGTTAGGTAAAGGTAACAATAACAGATACGCTATGATATGAATTTATCTATACACTGTCTATGCAATAGAGGCAGTAAGACGTGTCTAGACTTTAAGGATGATAAGCAAATAATTTTTTGACACTAAATGATAAGCAAAACTTTTGACATGCAGACACGGTCGAAGTCCAGACTCACTAATGTATCTAAACAACTATCAGTTAGACACAGTAATGCAAGACCTGGTTTGCTAAGACCACTGCTCTGATACCAACTGAAATGCCCCGTTCATATACAATATAAACAATTCACAATAGTTGATTACATCACGAGGTAATTGACCTCTATATGATACATTTTACAAACATTGCATTCGTTTTTAAAAGATAAACTTTCTTTACATCGAAAGTTGACGACAAGCATACTATTTCATAATACCTCCAACTATAATTGACTTAATAATAATCTTGATGAACTCGGCGACTCGAATGCAACGTCTTTTGAAATATGTCATGAATGACTCCAAGTAATATCTATAATATGAGCAAATGCACAGTGGAAGATTTCTTTCATACTTGAGAATAAACATGCTTTCAAGTGTCAACCAAAAGGTTGGTGAGTTCATTAGTTTATCCTAAACATTCATTTCCATCATTTTAATAGACCACAAGATTTTCATTTTCAGTTCACATAAATATACGTCCCATGCTTAGAGACAAAAATCATTCATATGAATTGAACACCTGGTAACCGACATTAACAAGATGCATATAAGAATATTGATAGTGCTCCAAATGAACATATATTTAGTAGCAATATCGTTCCAATATGTAAAGTTTTTAAATGTAATTTCCTTATTTTTAGTTGTAATAGTTAAATAAATAAGTGCGAAGACGAAAGACGCAAATCGCTCGAAAATGAAGATTTAAAGACAAAAACGAAGATTTGAAAGACCAAAACATCCAAAAAGCTCAAAAGTACAAGATACAATTAAAAAGGTTCAATTTATTGATAAGGAACGTCTAAAAATGACAAGAGTACAAGTTACGAAACGCAAAGTACAAAATATCTCAGCGTACGCAAGGACGTTCGAAAATCCGGAACCAGGACATGAACCAACTCTCAACGCTCGACGCAACGGTGTAAAAATTACGAGTCAACTATGCACAAGAATAAAATATAATATTTAAATAAATCATAATAAGAATAATATTAAATAATAAAAAGTTGTTAATTGAGCATAGTTCAGGGGTCGTAAATGAAAATTCAATTTACAATTTAGCCTATAAATGGAACGATTGTAACGATGTAATGAGAAGATATTTTTTCGATCTTTTTTTCTTTCTATCTTTTTTCTTATTTTTCTATATCAAATATCAATATCTATATTTATAATTCTCTATCATAATGTTAATGTAATCAGATATAACAATAATCTTAATTTTAATTTTAAATTATGATAATAATAAGATTTATGATAGAGATCGTTTGAGTGTGTAAGTCGAAATTCTGTCCGTGTAACGCTACGCTATTTTTAATCATTGTAAGTTATGTTCAACCTTTTTACATTAATGTCTCGTAGCTAAGTCGTTATTATGCTTATTTAAAATGAAGTAATCATGATGTTGGGCTAATTACTAAAATTGGGTAATTGGGCTTTGTACCATAATTGGGGTTTGAACAAAAGAACGACACTTGTGGAAATTGAACTATGGGCTATTAATAGATGGGGGGTATTGTCTAATTGAGTGACAACTCATTGGAGTCTGTCGAACCTATCTTCAAATTAATTAACCTAATAATTAATAATGATTATGGTTGTCCTATTTAGTGATGTTCATATGGAATCTGTTATAATCATTTAATTAATCAATTGGGTTGGGTAATTGATTATTCATTCTGATCAAGTGGATGAATTAATATTCATAAACTAATTAAAACAGGGGTGAATTACATACAGTGATAACTGGTGTAATTGTTGACAGAAGTGATAACTGCGTCACAGTTTAAATCCTTAATCAGTTGGAATATTTGACTTCGGGTATAAGGGTAATTTGACGAGGATACTCGCACTTTATATTTATGACCGATGGACTATTATGGACAAAAACCAGATAAACGTATCAAATAAACCAGGACAAAGGACAATTAACCCATGGTAATAAATTAAAATCAACACGTCAAACATCATGATTACGGAAGTTTAAATAAGCATAATTCTTTTATTATATTTCTCATCGTATCTTTATTTACTGTCATTTTGTTACTCGCAATTTTATTTTCTGTCATTTTATTTATCGCAATTTATTTTACGCACTTTAATTTTTGTCATTTATTTTTACGCTTAAAATCGACAAACCGGTCATTAAACGGTAAAACCCCCATTTTATAATAATACTACTACTTATTTATATATATATTTTTACAAATAAACTTAATAATATAGCGTTAACTTCACCAGCTCCCTGTGGAACGAACCGGACTTACTAAAAACTACACTACTCTACGATTAGGTACACTGCCTATAGTGTTGTAGCAAGGTTTAGGTATATCCCATCCGTAAATTAATAAAACTTGTGTCATATTTTGTAGTATTTTGTATTAAAAATAATACTATTTCGTACCCTCACGCTACATCATCAAGTTTTTGGCGCCGCTGCCGGGGAGCGCTAAAACGCTATATTTTTAATTATAATAATATTGAAATAGAATATAATAATATAATAATATTGAAATAGAATATAATAATATAAAAATATTTAAGAATCTTTACGTAAATTTTTAAAAAAAAAAAAGTCGTATTTATTAAATACTTCAGGGGTATATTATGTAACTTATAATTAATAATTGCTATCATGTCGCTTTCATGTGAATAGTAAATTAATTAATTTATTTTCATTTACTATTCATGAATAGTAAATGAATTAAAAAAAAAAGAGTTTTAAAAAAAATTATAATTATAAAAAAATTATTAATTTGTAAAAAAAAATCGTTTTTAAAAAAAAAAAAAAAAAAAAAAATCGTTTTAAAAAAAAAAAAAAAAAAAAAAAAAAAAAAAAAAAAAAAAAAAATATAAAAAAGAAAAAAAAAAAAAAAAAAATATGTATTTTTAAGACTTTGTTAAATAGTTAAGTTTTAAAAGTTTCTTTATTTTTATTTTAGTTTATAAAAATATAAGTTTTAATTTTAATATCTTTTATTTAATTAAAAAACAGAAAAATAGGAATAAAAAAAAAAAAAAAAAAAAAAAACGCGTAAAAACAAAAGCTGTCAACTGAATTCCTGAACCCCGCGACTCGCGGAGTTTTCCTCTTTATTTGCCGCGACTCGCGGAGGCCTTCTGACACACGGACAAAAACCCTAATCACGGGTTATTTTTAATTATTATTATTATTAAAACCTAATTATTATTATTATTATTATTAGTTTTAAGTTTTATTTTTATTTATGTATTTAGTTTAAATAAGTTTTTATTAAATTGTAAAATTAATAGTTTTATTAAATAAATAATATAAAATAATATTTTTATAAAAATTGTACTTTTTACAACTTTTTGTATATTTTTATATTTTGTACCTTTTTAATCGTTGTAGCGTAACTTTTGTATTTTTAGCTCATATTTAATTTTAAACTTAGTTTTTGCTATAGTTATTTTTACTCCTAGATTTTTAGGCTTTGCCGTAGAATTCCTTAAGTGCTTTTTTTCTTTAAACTAAGATTTAGGTGCTTTAGAATTTTGCGACGCCGTTTTTCGCGTTCTTATTTTTATTTTTCGACGCCTATTCTTCGTCTTTTTCATTTTTCGACACTTTTCGACGCGCACTCTTTTTCTCTCTTATTTCTCGCCATTCTAGTTTTTAGGACTTAGATTTTTTTCTACTTCTTCTCTAAATTTCTTAAAATTACGAAAATTTATTTTAAGTGGTTAAATTGATAGACATCAAAATTTTCTGGTTCGTAGTAATAGTTGGATTTGTACGTGGACCGGGTTATTGGAGCCAAACAGTCCTCAATTATATTGAGACCAAACGAATCCTGCCCCTCTGCTGCATCTTTTGGCTATTCGAAACGTGGGCAAAATCAGAAAAGTCTATTGATTGGATAACTTATTATAATTTTTCTTTCCTTTTAAAAACTAATAGGATATTCAGTGAATGCACCGAGCAAGACGTTCACCACCTTTTGTACGTTCACCACCTGTAACTCGATCAAGACATCGTTTAACACTTATCGCCGCCATTGATTTTTCTTTATAATCGTCATCTAGTCGACCAAGTACTCCAATTCAAATTTCCGATAATCCATCTTTTGAACCCGATTTCACAACTAAGAACCCGGAAGATATTCAAGGACAATTTCAAGATCCTGAACCACTAATTATTCCTCCTGAGCCACAAACCATTAAATCAGAATCCTCTAGTGATTCGTATTCAACAAATTCAATTATGGAAGTAACGGAACCTCTAAGTATGGAAGATCGAATGAGAGCCACACGCACGGGCCAAGGTCACGCCATTATTAAGCCAGAAGTTAATGCGCCAGATTATGAAATTAAAGGACAAATCCTACACATGGTAACTAATCAGTGCCAATATAGTGGTACGCCGAATGAAGACCCAAACGAACATCTTCGTACGTTTAATAGGATCTGTACACTATTCAAAATCCGAGAAGTGGAAGACGAACAAATTTATCTCATGTTATTTCCCTGGACTTTAAAGGGAGAAGCCAAAGATTGGTTAGAATCGTTACCTGAAGGGGCGATTGACACATGGGATGTTTTAGTTGAAAAATTTCTTAAACGATTCTTTCCGGCATCCAAAGCCGTGAGACTTCAAGGAGAAATTGTTACGTTCGCGCAAAATCCAAATGAAACATTATATGAGGCGTGGACAAGATTCGGAAGGATGTTGAGAGGATGTCCTCAACACGGATTAGATACTTTTCAAATAGTACAAATCTTCTATAAAGGCGTAGACATCGCCACACGAAAAGACATCGACATAACCGCTGGTGGATCCATTATGAAGAAAACCGCAACTGAAGCTTACAAGATCATTGATAGCACAGCCTCCCACTCACATGAGTGGCATCAAGAAAAAGATATCTTTCGATCATCTAAAGTGGCTAGAGCCGATTCTAGCCATGACTTTGATTCCGTTTCCGCAAAAATAGATGCTTTCGAAAGACGAATGGAAAAGATGAATAAAGATATTCACGCAATACGAATCAGTTGTGAGCAATGCGGTGGACCACACTTATTGAAAGATTGTCACATTGAACCAACGATGGAACAACGAGAGAATGTTTCCTATATGAACCAAAGGCCGGGAAATAATTATCAAAATAATTATCAACCGCCAAGGCTAAACTTAAATCGAAATCAAAACATTCTTTACAATCCAAAAGGACCCGAAAATAACTGGTATAACCAACAAGGTCCGAATAACCAACCAACTCAAAACAACACTTTCAATCAACAAAGACCTAGCTTGTATAAACCACCACAACAACCCGAAGAGAAAAAACCAAATCTAGAAGAAATGATGGCAAAGCTGATTGAATCTCAAACACAATTCATTACATCTCAAACCCAAACGAACGAGAGGTTTGATCAGTCATTAAGAACTCAACAAGCTTCCATTTTGAATCTAGAAAAACACGTAGGTACTCTTGCTAGCATGATGAGTGAGAGGGAACAAGGAAAGCTACCGAGTAATACTGAAGTAAATCCTCGGAATGAGAATGTTAATATGGTGTCAACGAATTCTGAAAAACCAGCATCAGAAGATGGGAAGGTTTTAGATGAGAGAAACAATGAAGAAGTTACACCACCACCACCCGAGTATGTAAAGCCAGTGGTGGCACCATACAAACCACCCATCCCGTTTCCAAGAAAAGGAGTTGAGTATGAGCAAGTGATAGGTAATAAAGATTGTGATACCTCTGGAAAGAAGAAGAAGAAAAAGAATAAGAAAGTGCAAGAAACAAAAGCCGTAAATATAAACCCGGTGAAGACAGTTCCACCAAAACCTCCACCTAGGGTAGGTGATCCGGGTGAATTTATTGTTCCTTGTGTACTTAGTGATTGTGTCATGTATGATGCACTAGCAGATTTAGGTGCGAGTGTGAGTGTTATGCCTCTTTCCTTATATAAGAGATTAGGTGTAGGTGAGTTAAGTCCAACGGATATGAGTGTTCGACTCTTTGATCAAACCATTAAGCACCCAGTTGGAATTGCTGACAAACTACCCGTTCAAGTAGGCAATTTAACCTTTCTAGTCGAATTTATTGTCATTGACATAGAAGAGGACCCAAACATTCCTCTAATTTTAGGTCGGCCATTCTTAGCGTCCACCAAGGCGTTATTTGATGTAGGAAATGGAAGAATGACACTTAAAAGTGGTGACAAATCGATCACCTTTATGATTCGAAAGTCTAAATCTCCACCAGCCAAAACCGTTGAACCAGTAAAAACAATTGGTAAGAACCATGTGCTTTTACCAACTCCAACGGTAATACTTAGCAATAATGAAACGCCTAAGTGTGGGGAAAATGAAGTAACACCTAATGATGACATGATAACAAAGAACCCCGTTGTTGATACGAAATTAAATAATCCCGTTATTAATAGTTCAATGAAGAAACTTATTAAACGGATTCGCGATGCTAGAACCAAGGGGAACTTTAAGTTATGTAACCGGTTAGTATCCAATCTATCACCTAAAGAAAAGGAGAAACTAGTTGAAATTGTGGATATTACACAGGAATCCGACCAATGGCTTAAAGAAAAAGTCACGGATATGCAAGTTGATTATGGACCAAGAGAAATTAACGATGAAGTTAATCACAATTTTGACACCACGGCTACCTAAGTGTGGGGAGATTCAAATGTTCTAAAAAGAAAATGCTATCTAGAGTTAGTTGTTCTGTTCTCGTGTAGTTCCGAGAATGGAATCAGATTGGTCTTTTCCGCTAGCAGACACTAAAGAACTAGTTTTCTCCCTCCATTCTGAATTTTTATTTTTTTTTAGGTTTTATTTGAAATTAATATGCATTTTAATTTATGTTTTATTGTGATTTTAAAAAACAAAATTTACTTTAATTCATTAAGTTTAAAAAATGATTTCTAAAATTCGTCGTGAGTTAAAGACTAGGTCGTTGAGCCGAAATTGCTTTACCCGAGGGCGGGGCGACAAATTTTGTTATCATTATTTTTAATTTTATTGATTTAAAGTATGCCAAAAATATTATACTTTATAAATTTTTGAAAAGTGGGGTTATAAACCAAACTTCAAAAATATATATATATATATATATATATATATATATATATATATGTTTGTATTTTATCTTATGTACAAAACAGGGTAAAACAACGCACTTTCAAAGATTGTCATGAAGTTCAGCAAAAGCTACTGATTTTGACAAGACGCAAAAAAAAAAAAATCAAATGTGAAATAACAATATGTTTGCAAACTCGGTATTTTTAATCACTTTTCTACGCTAATCACCCTCATGAATTTAAATTATAGTCTGATTTCATGCAAATGAGGGCATTGCATGATCTCAAGTGTGGGGAAGGGTTATAAATTCTCTCGGGTTTGCACTTAGTTTATTTGCCAAATTTTGTGAAAATTTGAAAAATTTTCAATTAAATGAAGTCAAAATCATGTTTATACATATTTATGAACGGTGAAAACTAGGTGATAATACCGAAATTATCGGAAAGGACATAAATTGAAAAACAACCTAAAATGCTTGAATTCATTTAAAATGGAATAAAGGAGAATAAAAAGGCAAAGAAAGAAACTAAGTGTGGGGAGAATGTACCAAGTTATTCAATTAAAAACTATCTATCACATATTTTCGTACAAGATTATTGCAGGTACTTTTGCTTTGGACGATACTAATCAGTTTTACCCGGTTTACTGTAATACATTTGAAAGAAAGATGGATCTACACGATGAATCAATTCCATCATTTGAAGGAAGTAAAGTCTTCCGAAAAAGACACGCGCTTCTTGATTTAGGTCATGAAGTTGTCGTCCAGACCAGCTGTAGGTTGACGAAAAAACTAGAAAAGTCATCACTAAAATCAGCAGGAAATCCACGGACCTCAGCATCAAACAGGGTCGCCATGTGGTCAGATTTATCCTAACCATGAGAAGGATTTATCTCGTACAATGGGGAGGCACCGTGCAAATTAGCTTGATAAGACTAATGAATCAGATCCCCAGAAAAGGATAATCTCCTTAAAGATTAAAAATCAGCTTTTAAGACTGATAATACTCAATCCTAGAGATTGACCTTAAAGATTGAGAATTCAAACTCATGGAATTCGATGATATCTAAACTCGAGCATGAACGAGAAAATATTTTGATCAAAAATACAAACCGATTTGTTTTCTGAAAAACCATTTTCAATGCGTTCATTACCATTGAACGTAAAATCCTAAGAAATTCACCTGGAATTCATTAGGTCACCTGAACCAAATCGGGTGTCAACCGTAAGAACGGTGGTTGCATAGCATGGTCAGAGACAGGACCTTGTGCCAGACCGAAAAATCATAGGATGATCTTTACTATCGCTCCTACCAAGGATAGTTCTAGCATCCGACACGTTAAAAGACCATAATCATCTGCATGTCACGGGACATTGCCTTAACAGTTTCTTGTTCATCGCTTTCCTTTACAACCGGACGGTAGTTTGCCGAAAGGTAATATACGGAACAAGTAAACTGGATGTGTGCTTTCCGATACCGGGATAGCAGTGGATTACACGAACCTAAATGTTTTTAGCCAAAATATTGATCCACAAATATATTTTGCAACACCAATGGTGGATCAAATCAGAAAACTTGTCTAGGGTAAAATCTAGCTTGAATTTTCAAAAGATCAAATGTTTTCATAAAGATCCAATTTCCTTAAAGGATCTAAATTTTTATAGTCATGTGGGACTGTAAACCGCCTTTCAAATGTGCACTTTGCTTTGGAAACCGAAAGTAAATCGGCTATTTGATTGCAAGTGTCGTTGACCTAAACCCAAGGTAACTGTGGATGACACACCCACCTTTAACCATGGTTCTATTGTTAATATCATTGTTTATACCGCTATATCAAAATCACTGATGTACAAAATGTGATGAATAAAAAAGTGATTCATGTATGTTTTTATTTCAAGTTCTGTATTGCTTGAGGACAAGCAACGCTCAAGTGTGGGGATATTTGATAGTGCTCCAAATGAACATATATTTAGTAGCAATATCGTTCCAATATGTAAAGTTTTTAAATGTAATTTCCTTATTTTTAGTTGTAATAGTTAAATAAATAAGTGCGAAGACGAAAGACGCAAATCGCTCGAAAATGAAGATTTAAAGACAAAAACGAAGATTTGAAAGACCAAAACATCCAAAAAGCTCAAAAGTACAAGATACAATTAAAAAGGTTCAATTTATTGATAAGGAACGTCTAAAAATGACAAGAGTACAAGTTACGAAACGCAAAGTACAAAATATCTCAGCGTACGCAAGGACGTTCGAAAATCCGGAACCAGGACATGAACCAACTCTCAACGCTCGACGCAACGGTGTAAAAATTACGAGTCAACTATGCACAAGAATAAAATATAATATTTAAATAAATCATAATAAGAATAATATTAAATAATAAAAAGTTGTTAATTGAGCATAGTTCAGGGGTCGTAAATGAAAATTCAATTTACAATTTAGCCTATAAATGGAACGATTGTAACGATGTAATGAGAAGATATTTTTTCGATCTTTTTTTCTTTCTATCTTTTTTCTTATTTTTCTATATCAAATATCAATATCTATATTTATAATTCTCTATCATAATGTTAATGTAATCAGATATAACAATAATCTTAATTTTAATTTTAAATTATGATAATAATAAGATTTATGATAGAGATCGTTTGAGTGTGTAAGTCGAAATTCTGTCCGTGTAACGCTACGCTATTTTTAATCATTGTAAGTTATGTTCAACCTTTTTACATTAATGTCTCGTAGCTAAGTCGTTATTATGCTTATTTAAAATGAAGTAATCATGATGTTGGGCTAATTACTAAAATTGGGTAATTGGGCTTTGTACCATAATTGGGGTTTGAACAAAAGAACGACACTTGTGGAAATTGAACTATGGGCTATTAATAGATGGGGGGTATTGTCTAATTGAGTGACAACTCATTGGAGTCTGTCGAACCTATCTTCAAATTAATTAACCTAATAATTAATAATGATTATGGTTGTCCTATTTAGTGATGTTCATATGGAATCTGTTATAATCATTTAATTAATCAATTGGGTTGGGTAATTGATTATTCATTCTGATCAAGTGGATGAATTAATATTCATAAACTAATTAAAACAGGGGTGAATTACATACAGTGATAACTGGTGTAATTATTGACAGAAGTGATAACTGCGTCACAGTTTAAATCCTTAATCAGTTGGAATATTTGACTTCGGGTATAAGGGTAATTTGACGAGGATACTCGCACTTTATATTTATGACCGATGGACTATTATGGACAAAAACCAGATAAACGTATCAAATAAACCAGGACAAAGGACAATTAACCCATGGTAATAAATTAAAATCAACACGTCAAACATCATGATTACGGAAGTTTAAATAAGCATAATTCTTTTATTATATTTCTCATCGTATCTTTATTTACTGTCATTTTGTTACTCGCAATTTTATTTTCTGTCATTTTATTTATCGCAATTTATTTTACGCACTTTAATTTTTGTCATTTATTTTTACGCTTAAAATCGACAAACCGGTCATTAAACGGTAAAACCCCCATTTTATAATAATACTACTACTTATTTATATATATATTTTTACAAATAAACTTAATAATATAGCGTTAACTTCACCAGCTCCCTGTGGAACGAACCGGACTTACTAAAAACTACACTACTCTACGATTAGGTACACTGCCTATAGTGTTGTAGCAAGGTTTAGGTATATCCCATCCGTAAATTAATAAAACTTGTGTCATATTTTGTAGTATTTTGTATTAAAAATAATACTATTTCGTACCCTCACGCTACATCATCAAATATCCCCTATCATTCCGGGAAATCCTTCGAACATGATAAAAACAACATCGAAGTACTAAAGCATCTAGTACTTTGGATGGGGTTCGTTAGGCCCAATAGATCTATCTTTAGTATTCGCGTCAATTAGTAGATCGGCTTACTAATTCTTAGGTTACCAAGCAAAAAGGGGCATATTCGGCTTCGATCATTCAACCGTATAATGTAGTTTCGATTACTTGTGTCTATTTCGTAAAACATTTATAAAAATTGCGCATGTATTCTCAGCCCAAAAATATAAATGGTAAAAAGGAAAATGAAACTCACATATTGTATTTTGTAGTAAAAATACATATGACGATATTGAACAACTGAACAATACAGGGTTGGCCTTGGATTCACGAACCTATATCAAGTATATATATTAACACATATAATCACATCATTCCTTCTATATAATATTTATATATATTAAGTGTTGTAGTTATATAAGTATATACTTTATTTATATTTTATATCTTCAATTATATTTTATATATAGTTATTTTGTAAAATAATTATTATTCATACATATGGTTATATTAATATATTTTATATTTGTAATTTGTATTATATCAAAAATTAATAATTTGTTATATGTAATATTTATATAATAAATGTTAATGTGTTTAATATAAAATTTTTATGTAATAATAATAATAATAATAATAATAATAATAATAATAATAATAATAATAATAAAAATAAAAATAATAATAATAATAATAATAATAATAATAATAATAATAATAATAATAATAATAATAATAATAATAATAATAATAATAATAATAATAATAATAATAATAATAATAATAATAATAAATAGAGTAAAATTACTACCTTAAGAATAAGCCTTCAAAAAAATAGAAAATCGCCTCAGCTCGGGCTCGAACCCGCGATCTCTTAATTAAACACAAACACCCATAACCATATAGCTGCAAGTTCATTTTTGATTTAATCCCTACAATTACTTTAATTATTATGATCGAAACTATTTATCTCACCATCACACTATCATTATATATTTATCATCATAATCTACATCGCGTTTATTGCAATCATCATTATCACATCGTCTGTATCATCGATAATATCATCTCGTGTTTCATTCTCATGTTAATAATCATAATCATAACTTCATCATCATTATCTTTTGCGTAAACATGATCGTAATCGTCCGGACTATAATCATCTTCATTATGATTTCAGATGGGTCTCGGCTCAGCAGGAAAACACAAGTAAACACAAGATGTCTCGGATCAACTGGCCCACTTGAAAACCCAGGTTACTACAAGATCAAATAACACAGCCCAATTATCAATTTGTGGGACTATCGTTGGTGTTTAAAAAAAAATCGAATGGTAGCCCAAGGAAATAAATAAACAAATAATCGAGGATAAAGGATTATGACTGTTTGCAGAAACATCACAGCAACCTATTGTCTTCATTATCTTAACATCGTCCTGGTTCTCTAGTCATCATCATATCATTGTTACAGTATCATCATCAACGTCATGATTATAATCGTTACCAACTTCTTCGAATCTCCATCATCAATACTTCTCATCCTAACTTAGGAAGCAGACTAAAGGAGTTCTGCCCATGAACAAATGAAGCTCGGCTCAAGAATAAATAAGGCAAGTTTTTGGCCCAACAAGAAAATGATACATGGCCCAAATTGAACAATGAAACACGGCCTAGTATATAAACGAAAAATAGCTGCCCAACATATAACCCAAAGCAACAGGTGGCGTATGTGTTTGGTTAAAATTGAAGATATTTGATGTACGACTCAGATTCAAAGAATGTCTCCATCGTGAATTATAAAATAGCTGTAAAAGTTGTTATTTATGTGGGGTTTAACTTTATAGTAAATTGTCTGCCACAAAGGGGAAAGAAAATACGCACATGAGACTTGAATTGATAGCATCATTCATTAACTTCTTATCACCATTACCATGTTATTATAATCGAGAGAAAAAAATAATTGCTGCTGCAAATCGGATGGCGACCTGTGGAGTTCGAACCAAATAACAGAAGGCTAGTAGCATCAGTATTTGTGATAAGTTGGTGGTTGTTCTTGGTCGTACATAGTTGCAGTTGTCAATGGTAATAGATGGGATGATGATGACAACCGAATCAGAAAAACAGAAGAAAGAAGCACAAGATATATATATATATATATATATATATATATATATATATATATATATATATATATATATATATATATATATATATATATATATATATATATATATAGTGAAGATAGTGGTGATTGTGGTGGTTACAAGAGGGTTGTTATGTTGGTTTTTGGCTGTTCAAAAACAGAAAATAAAATGCTGTAGCAGGTAATAATAATTTAGTGGGTTTAGTGGTGGTTTAAATGGGTTAGACAAAGAAGGTAAAGAAAGGATTTATAAAGAGGGAGCTGATGAGAGAGAGAGGTGGTTGCATTGAGATTTCGTGATGATCTGAGGTGGTTGTGAGTATTGAAGAGGTCGATGGTTAGTGATCAAAAAATAGCTGCAGCAGAAGTAACGTGGTAGTAGCAGGAACACTAGAAAGGTTCAAATGGTGATCGTGTGTATTGTTAACAAATACAGAAGTGTAGCTGGAGGGTGGTTTAGCCAAAACTAGTAGCAAATAATCGATGGTAGTTTTATGTGATTTTTGGTGAAAGAGCCGCTGATGGTGAGGGTGGTTTGTGTTAGTGATGATTTGTCAAACAGAATAACAATATGAGGGTTTGGTTGGTATTGTAAGTGGTGTTTGAAGGTTGTCATGGTTATGACTATGATCTTGGGTCGAGTAAAAACAAGAGACAGAGTACGTACCGATTCTAATGTTATATGTATGTAAGTGTGGTTTTGATGATGATAACCTCGATTAGAAAAACAACAAGGATAACGATGACGATGATTTGAGTGGTGGTTAATTGAGGAAGAATGTGATCTTGGTTATGCCTCTTGAATATATGAATATATGTATATATATATTGAGTTTATGACAAAATAAAATAATAATAAATTAATCCTAATAATTGTAATCAAACACCTGTGAATATCAACTATCAATAGGTTACCAACAGTCCTTCACGGAGTGGGTATCGTGGTCCATTGCTAAACAGTTAACGTATAAAAGTGTTCCTAAAAATCCCAAAATTTTAAATTAAGACCATTTATTTATTCTGGTCATTACCTGTTTGAAACCTGATTAAAAAGGTTCGATAATTATTTATTTTCTGTTCCAATATATATGTACGGAGTACTAATATTTAAACTTAAAAAGGTAAAAATACCTTTAACAAATCTAAAATCTTCGTAATCGATTTACAGTTCAACTTTTATTTTAATCTTTCATAACTCATGTTAAATCTATATGAACGCTAACTAAATATCAACCGAGTAATACTGACGTTTATGAATTAAGCCCGATATCATTTATTTTTAATATATTCCTTTTCTATATAAAAACAGTTTTAAAATAGCAAGTTTAATTACTAAAACAAATATATTATATATTTTTAAACAAATAGATTTACTATAACTTTACATATTATAAGTAATATTTTATACAGATTTATATGTATCTATATATTCATAAATATAGTTTCCATTACATCGCATTTTATTTAATTTATTTTACAATATATATTTTAATAATTAAATTACATAATATTCCAAATTATATTTCAAATTATAAATAACTATTTAAATATATATTATCTATTTACAAATAATTGTTCGTGAATCGTCGGGAATGGTCGAAAGTCAAACGAATATATGAAACAGTTCAAAATTTTTGTGACTCAACATTACAGACTTTGCTTATCGTGTCGAAATCATTTAAAGATTAAGTTTAAATTTGGTCGGAAATTTCCGGGTCGTCACCGGATCAACCTATTTTTTGGACGGAAAAATAGGTTTTAGTGTGTATGCACCGTTTTGCACGCACTTGTACGACGATATTGAATGAATATATGTTGTAGACTTATAATCTGGTGAATATATGACCTAGTTTATAGTATGAATCGATTATATTATTTATTAGAACACTATACTGACTTTGTTTATGATGTTTCAAGGTGACCAAGAGAATTGAAGACTCGGAAATATAAGACCTCCGAGTTCTTCTCGTGCTGGTATTCGTTGAGTGGGTTAATCTTGCCATTAAGGCATATAGTGACATGACCTCGACCATTGACCTAGTGCTATGCTTTGAACCTATGTTGTTGTGCATTGTGGACTGTGGCCTCGCGTATTAGTTGGACCGACCTTGCTTCTGATCAGGTCAGGAGAGATCAACCTTACTTCTGATCAGGTTAGGTTCATTGATATTGTATGATCAGCATAAGTCAGAATCATGCGTTCGTCGCATGTGGAAGACTTATACTAGTGATACAGGGTTATGAGTTTTCGGTAGACTCTAGTCTGATCACCTGGGTCGTTGGCCCGGCCTGGCCGCTGAGTCTCTCAATGGGTTACTTTGGATTACCTACATGATTGCTTCTGATTGACCATTTCTTATGGTCATCACGGTTGCTTTGGATTGACCGTTGTTGTGGATGTTTTATGTTGTGATGGTCTTTGGATTTAGTTGATTGTTGTCTATTGTATAATATTGTTTTTATGTTGTATGCTAATGGATAGTGTAAGTATGTAGATGGGGGTGAATAGTTACTTAATGCGATTTTTAAAACTTTTTCGATGATCAATACATTATGAACGATACTTGATCACGTTAGTCAACTCAAACTCATGTGTGGTGTGTTTATGTTTGTAATGATGCGGAAAGTAAAGTAAAGAACATAAACACAAGGATTTATAGTGGTTCGGGTGAATGTTAACTAATCCACCTTAATCCACTCCCTGATTCACTAATCGGAATTTGTTGCTTCACTAAGCACTTTTCTCCAAATTCGGTAGAGATCTGATTTACAAGCCTTGTACTTCTCCTTAGACCACAAATCTAATCCCTCTATCCCTTTGAAGGATTACCTCCAACTTAGATCAACTTGTCTTCAACTTGAACAAGTATTAATCTTCAATGAGATTAATCAAGTCCCTAGTTCCCTTTAAAGAAGATGATAGCTAAGCTAGCATATGCCCCTAATTACAAAGTACAAAGACTTTCCCTTTACTAGTGATGATAATTCTAAGACAAGTCTAAGAATTATTACATCACTATGCAAACTTAAAAAGATTAGAATTTAAAAGTAAGTTTACAATAACCCCTTTTATAATCTATGAGATTATAAAACTTCTCTTGCTTTAATCACAAACATATGTAGAAGTATTATGTTCTTGTGATTCTCTGATGAATTTGAGTTGTAGCATGCATGAGGTCCAAATCATCAAAGTTCTCCAAGTCTTGCTATTTATATGGAGAGATAAAAATGCAGCTCTGTATGCGGCTTGACCCACGATCGATCGCGGGTCGACCGCGCGTGCTTCAGTCCAAATTATATATCCATTGTATAGCCGTTTGAATTAGTTTTGGACATCACTCTTTGGATACTTTACTTCAATTAACACCTGTAAAATATAACCAACATCCTATACAAGTACTATATGCATTTAATATCCATTTACCATGGATGGATTGCTTTGATAGTGACTTATCATGTCCAAAGTGGAAATTATAACATTCTTAGATACAAGACATGATAATCATTTGAGGCAATCTCAGGTTTGTCATAATTCTTTATTTGTATTAGCCACATTTGCTAAATCTCTATTGGTTGGCCAACATGTCATTGATGACACAAACCCACTTTAATCACAAAGCATGCTAGTATTCAAATTTGAACTTGTTTGTAATTAATTAAATATGTTAATGATGTCTTGAAAAATTAAGCATGTAATAACAAAAAACATGTCGCAAGACATCAAGTTTAGGCTTACTCATAAATTTAATTTTAGACTTAAGCAAACCTATGTGTGTTAATGTTTCATTGTCTTTTAAGTTTACTAGATTATGACATTTTACAATTTATCCAAGTAACACATGCATATATTGAAGTAGTCCAAATACAAGATCCAACTTGTAACAAACAGCAAGAAAAGTTTGATACATATACATATTAACTTACAACATATCATTTAGCACTTAGTCAAATAGTCAAGTAATACACATGTACTAATAACAAGTAGTCAAGTAATATTCATGTAATAACGAGAAAAAAATAATCTTAGAATTAATCATATCATAGCATTAAACTTAAGACAAGTAAGTTTTACTTGCAAAGTGGCATTTGCAAGATTAATGTATAAGCATACATTAATATCCAACACATGTACAAGGAAAGAGCAATTCTTGGTTGGGACATGATGACCATCCTAAGAATGTCTAGATTCATTTTAGATTTACATGTTTTCTTATAACACTCATGTGTTATCCATAATCTAGGCTTAATCGTCATTAATTATAGATGTTTGAACAGGTTTCATAAATTATAGATGCCCGAAAGTGGTCAAACATTTTTCGATCAAAAACCGGAAAGAAGGTTTCTGCGGTAGACCCACAGTCAGCCGTGGAGTCGACCGTGCATCTCCTGATTTCACAAATCTGGGTGCAGGTCTCCACGGTCTGACCTGCAGTCGACCGTTCAGCTGTGTTCCCTGTTTTTCATTTTAGGCTTTCTTTGATTTTTGGTCTTTTGCTAGATCAAGTGTGGATTAGTGAACTTGATGACTTATGTCAAGATGTCTACCATCACCCTTAGTTATGTGCATATGTCATCATTGAAAAACTTATTGTTATGGGTTAAGATTAGTATAGTCATTAAGTATAATCCCATGTTAACCCACATTCTCCCCCAACAGGTAGATTGCTCTGTTTCTGCATGTTCTAGTGGTTATCTGATTAACCGTCTACCTAATTTGATGTTACGTGTTCTAGTGATTGTACCTGTGTTCTTTAGCTGTTAAATTAGTCCATTCAGTTAGCTTCGTGCTAACCCCGCCACTTTAACACCCCGCCAAAATCCATTAACGGAATGTTAACTCTGGTCCCAGTGCTTGGCTTAACTTCTACGTAACATCAATGTTTTACAGCGGAAGCAATTAATACCTGAGAATAAAATACGCAAAACGGGTCAACAATAATGTTGAGTGAATCTATAGGTTTTAGGTAAACAATACAGTATGTTTAAGAAACGATTTTCAGAAAACGTTTATTATGAAAGACCACCAAGGTTTAATATTAAAAGTTTGCAGGCAACGCTTGTCAAGTTTTAGTCTGTTTGTGTACATCAATGTCAAGTTTAGTTGTGGATGATATTCAAAAATGTTTTGTTTCTCCTATTTGCAAAACACAAGTTTAAGTGATCAATTACAGCGTATGAGACCACAATGGTTTCATTTGTAGATAACACTGTGTCCTGTTTCAATTATTGTAGACACTATCATGTTAAATTTCAAATATTCGTAGACAATACCATGTCAAGTTTTAAATGTTCATAGGAAATACCATGTCGATTTTTATCTCTCTTCTTTGTAATGCACAGTTTTAAATAACGTAACATAGTATCTGAAAAGCATTATTCAGAAAAATAGTTTAATCGCATTTGACCACGAGATTTCAATAAGCACAACCCAAAGTTGCAAAGTATACATAATCCATGAGCACCTGAATACTAGCAATGACCTCCTTTACCCCATAAAAACGTATACACTTGTTCGAGTGTACAAAACAGTTCATAGTAAATGCACCACAGTTATAGTAGGGTGAGGTTTGTCTAACCTAACGGATCCGTCCATCTAAATTGTGCTTACCAGAAGGTAATAAAAGTATTCAAGCTATGGTCTTTGTGAACAACACTCAATACGTATAATAAGTACTCGTGTCAACATAAAAGCATTTGAAAATGTAAGTATAACAACATGTATTCTCATCCCTGAAAATGAGTAAAAAGCGGGACTGTAGACTCACCTTTGAAAAAGCTCGGATTGAAAGTAAGCAAGTAACTTGTATGGTTTAGTGCTGAGTAATGCAACCTAAGTATACGTATTTAAGTTGGTCAATATTTATGTCTTATACAATATTGGTTTCATAGAGTAAGTTGTCTTATTGCTCAGACTGACACGTTTTAGAGCAAAAGTCAACATATAGGCAACTAGTTCATGCAAGTTAACAAAAGTCAACCAAAGTCAAACCAAAAGTCAAACTTGGTCAAGGTGGTCAACTAAAGTCAACATCAGTAGGTTCATCTCAAATGTTGGTCAACATGTTAATCCTAAGTCAACTAACACGTTTCAGTTCATAATTTGTCAAGTACGCGATCACCGTTTATCGTCTAGCATAAAGTTCATGTACAAGTTGCAACAACGCACAATATCTCATAGCACATAAATCATGGTAATATGGAAAACTCCAGATCTCAACTAGACCTATAAATATTTCCAAAAATCATGGCCAGGGTTTCATACGATGTCTACAAGTCGGGTTTCAGAATGGGTGCAGTTATGGTTCACCAAATCAGTTTCTGACTGCGCACCAATCTCGTAATGGGTATAACCGGAGCTAGGAACATGAAATTAATGCAAGGTCAGTGGCTGTGGTTCAAGGACAAGTCAAATTATCACATATCCAAAAATGAGACATTTTTGTTTAGCCAATTGGTACAGTTTATTCAATCAAGTTGCACATTCTGTTTCAGCTCAATTGAGCAGTTACCAAATCTACGGCCTTAATGTGCACAATGTATCAAGTTTTAGAGGTTTCAATAAGCTAGAAATTTATCACATAACATATGAAGTTCAATAATCCATAAGACCAAGGTCTCAAAAGGTCCACAAATCATGCTATAAAGCTATAGGTGCATACGTTACATATTTGGACAGAATACAGGTTACCATTTCGACACGCACATTACACAAGCTTCACAAATCCAAATGATGGTAGGCCTAGATGAAAATTTAACTACAACATATGAATTTTCAATAAATGCAAAGACCTAATTCAATATCACAGTTCAAATGAATTAAAAAGTCAGTTTTATGATAATGAGAAAATCAATTTTTCCATGTACATTCGATTAAGCATAACAGGAGCATTACAACTTCAAATTACTGATATCCTAGCCTAACTTGAGTATTTTTAACTCCTATACTCAATTATGATCAATTTACAATTCAAATCCATGTCCGTTTTTCCAGAATTAGACATAATCACAGATTCATCACAAAAACTTCAATCAATCATATATTAAGCATACGGTAACAAAAATATGCGAATCCAAAGCCTAAAATTATTAATTTTTTGAGAGGATTTTAAATTTATCATCATATTTAACATTCAAGAAATCCATGTTTCTGTAATCATACAAAACAAATTCGGGATTAACCTTAATCACATCAAACGATCAAATTAACGCTTGCAATTAACGACAATGCATATAGACACGAGCAATTAACAACTTGCACTATATAAATACATAAAAATCAAATTTTTAGAAATTAGGGTTTTTGTGATTATACCTTTGATCAAAAAATTGTTAACACCAACGCGTAGAGGACGATGTGAATTACAAACTTCGTGTAGAACGTTTAATTGATTGAGCAAGAGTTTGAGTGTTGGGTGAGGGATGTTGGTCGTCGATCAAGATGGGAGGGAGAAGGAGATGAGGCTACCGACTGGAAAGAATTTGTGTGAGGGATTTACACTAATTTAGGTTATAGCTAATTATTTAAGTTAGGGCCCTAAGTCACTAGTTAAACCAATAATCCCAAAAAACAAAATAAATGGGGTGGGGAAAGGGCCATTCGGCCGAACATGGCCCAAGGGGATATCCCGGGCTTGTGTTGTCCAGTACTGTGTAATCGTGGTCCGTTTCAAGTGCCGTTTAGACGTACTGAAGGCCCGGAACGCTAAACCGATCGTTGAAACGCAACCAATTGTTTAATTTATTAAAAATACCAATAACTTAAATATTTTAAAAAGTTAATAATTATTAAAATAAACCCGAGCGTTTGATTGCTCGAACAGTAGTTTTTGCAGTTAATCAAACCGTATCGTTTTTATCGTATTTCATTATCCGAAATATATTTATCAATTAGTATTAACCCATATTAATTCAAATAGTCCGACAAGGATCACGTATGCATTTAATACACTTAAACACATAAAAAGTCAAGTAATCGCCTTTAAAACAACTAACAGACAGTTAACGGAAGCGACAGAAAAAGCAGGGTTGTTACACCTCCACCTTCCCCCTTGCAGGTTGTAGGTCTTTTGCTTTTGTGGACATGGTAGAAGATGGGTATGTTGGGTTATGTTCGACAAGTCTAGAACTCTGATGTTGTCTATATGAAATCGAATATTAACGTAACACCGGTTTTTGATAACAATGTAATTATGAATGAAGTTGTAATAATTATGTTAATGTTTGTACGTAAGGGCATGTTTTGTAAATAAGACTTTCGCTGTGTTTTATAAAAAAAAAAGAGTACGGTGTTACAACTTTTTCCAAATCTATGTACCGGGGTTCAATGTTTGTTTTGCTAAAGTTGAGGATTTTTCAGATTTGGCTGGATTCGATTGTCTTGGCGTTTTTCGGCTATCTTCGTTTCTTTATTTTGTTTCTTCATAATAGTCACGATTTCCTCTTCCTCCGCCTTCTTGGTTTTCACATGAATTGAGGTCAGTGCAAGAGTTTCTGATGGAATTGATTGGTTCCATTTTATGTTTGGTTTCCATGTCTTTTACGCTTCCCAACTAGGTTTAGTTGATTTTAGTATCCTTTACTCCATATTTCTCGTCAATGGTTCTTTTAGGGGAGTTTTGGTGTTGTTTCCGACTTAGCTGACAGGGTTAGGTTCTCCGGGGAAGTCTCTTGATTGTTTCTCGACCATTTGCATGTTGGATTTGTCTGTTTGATGCTTCCAGTTGATTCGTTATGCTTGCAGATATAGTTAATATATTTGATTATCAGGAGTTCTTTTTGGTTTGCTAGTTGCGGTCTCCAGGAGAGTATTCTAGGGCTTCCCAACGGTGTTTCTTGAAGTTTCATGGACAGTGTTGGGTTTGTGTTATATATCAGAGGTTTTGTGGAGGGATTTTTCACGTTGTGGGAGTCGATATAGATTACATTATTTTATCATTGGATAATGGTTGATTGTTGTTGGTTGATTAGTTTTTTGGATGCGCTAGTGATCTATTGGTTGTTTATTATTGAATTATGGTAGCTTGTGGTCAATTGTTAGTGTATGTATCATTCAGTAGAATGCAATGTTGTTTCAAACAGATCATATGTATATGAAAGGGAAATTCCTCAAGGTGGCAGTTAGGCCTGCCATGTTTTGCGGATCAGAATGTTGGCCAATGACGAAGGCGCAAGAGAGAAGGATGGAGGTGGCAAAGATGATGATGCTTAGGTGGACTTGCGGTAAACCGTGTTGGATATGATCCCAAATAGTGTGATGACCAGGAAAATTTTGACTAATTTACACCAAATCTCTATACGATTTAAAGAAGCAAATGACCAAAATACTAAAATGTATAAGTTACATTTAAAATAAGATAATTTACTGACAAATAAGTCTAATTATTGATAAAGGTACTTATCGCGAAATGTAAAGTACAAGTTTTCTAAGCGTACGAAAGGACGTTCGAAAAACCGGAACCGGGACATAAACCGAGCATCAACGTAAAAGACAACGGAGCTAAGGTTACAAGTCAACTATGCACGAAAATATAATATAATATATAATTAATTAATATAAATTATATATTATATATATAATTATTATATTATGTCGACAAGCTAGTGAACAAAAATCCCTGAGCTGAAAATGCGCACCTTCGCGATCGCGGAGCTGTAAGGCATAAACTCTTCGCGATAGCGGAGCCGTCTGTCTCACAAATGGCCTATAAAAGCCAAGGGTGCTGCTCGAGTTATTACACAATTTCATATCTCTCTATCTTTCTGCATACAATTATATTTATATTTATAATTTATAATTTATAATTTAAGTTTAATAATAATAAGGTATATACACGGGTGTTTTTAATTCGGGTTTCAAACCGTTTTAAAACTAAGAAAATATTGGGTTTTGTTCGTGAATCCAAGACCAACCATACAATCATCCACTATCAGTACGTTTACGCAATTTGCCTACAATACTGAATCTCAATATTGAACCGTGAGTTTATAGTCTCCCTTTTTAAATGCTTTAAATATTTTTGGGCTGAGAATTCATGCAATTTATTGTAAACGCAATGGACACAAGTACATACTTATTTCTACACTGAGTTTAAACCAAAAATCCCTTAGCTTTGGTAACTAGTAACTTCCAGTACATATGATGTGTACTAGTGGGCGCGAGTAATTGTATATGGATCCATAGGACTTGACATCCCCTTCCGAGCTAGAGCGCTAGCCTTTTAACGGACGTATGTTATTTGAGTTTACGACACGTTGGTTTGCGTGTATTAAAACAACAAGGGTAATTATTATTATAGCGTTAAGTTTAGTTACCAGGATGCTCTGTTATGTAGAATCTATTGATAAACTTTTGATGAAATCTTGTGGTCCATCTTTATATACTTATGACTCGAGCAATTAAACCTATAACTCACCAACATTCGTGTTGACCTTTTTAGCATGTTTTATTCTCAGGTCCTTAGACTGCTTCCGCTGTGATGTGCTTGTTGTCTGTATGGAGTCTCTCATGCTTTGTATAAAGTTTATTGCATTCGAAATAAAACTACGTTGTGTAATAAATAATTTGACTGTGATGTCAACCTGTAAGATAAAGACTTATGTATTTCTGGGGATTTACTTATACTTAAGTAATCGCCCACATGTTTATAACTTTCTATGTTTAGAAAGTCACTTATTTTAATGAATGCAATATTTTTATTAAAACGTATCATGTAGAGGTCAAAACCTCACTATGGAATCAATAAATAACGTACCGCGTCAATAGTGATTTTGACGGGTCGTTACAGTTGTTATCAGAGCTTGAGGCCATAGGGAACCAGTAATTGTTAGGATGTATTAGTAAGTTTGGTCTATGACCGTATCTGTTTTTACCGATTTTTGCTTATCATTTTTGTCAAAAATACTATATATGATATATTTATATGCTAACGTAATTGTTGTTTCAATTATGTGATAGATGACTTCTTCTAATCCCATCATTTTGTACGACTCTAAATCGGACACTGAGTCTATTTTCTCCACAACTAAAAAGGGCGTTCCAATACCTATTAAAGAAGAAATTTGTGACGACCCGGAAATTTCCGACCAAATTTAAACTTAATCTTTATATCGTTTCGACACGATAAGCAAGGTCTATAATGTTGAGTCTCAAAATCTTTGAACTGTTTACATGGATACACTTAAACCTTTGACCATCTTCGACGATTCACGAACAGTTGTGTGTAAGTAAAAATGTATATATATATATATATATATATCTGAGAAATAATAATCAATGAAAGTTATTATATGATATATCATATGATTAATAAATACCATATAAGTAATAATACATATATGTAATACAAGTATAACTTTAGTTGTTAAAAATATATTGTTATTACTTCTAATAATAATGTCAATACTATTGATATTAATATTAGTTTAAATATAAAATAAATACGAATTTGATATATAATTTGTCATAATATTATTATTACTAATATTATTATTAACATTAATAATATTAATATTATTATTATAATTAGTATTATATTATGATAAGTAATATTATTATTATTATTATTAATTCTATAGATATTATGTTCTTTACCATCAATCATAATATAATTGATAATGCAATTATATTATTATGAAATTTTGTTAGTGTATTATTATTATAATTATAATTACTAATTAATAAGAGTAATTATATAATGTAAATGCAGATATATTAATACATATGTATATAATCAGATAGATAAATTCAGGTATATACATAAATACATATACATATACGAAATACCAGTATACTTATATAAAAATATATACAGATTATATATATATGTACATAAATACTGATACATACATACAGATGGATACGTAATCAGTTTCACATCACATTCAAACTATTTTTGATTGGTACTCTGCAGATCCTAATTGATGAAATCAAAACCAAAACAAAATTCCAAATTCTGTTGAACGTCGGTATCAAATTTTTTTCTTTTTCTTCATCTCATGCGTACGGTTTATTTTCTTGTCGATTAATAATCACTAAGATACAAATTCGATAGAATCTGATTACATCATCAATCCAGCTAATACATTATATAATTCGGTTATTACCATTTGGAATTGATAAAACTAAAAATTGAAGAAACCAAACCGATATCCCTATTCTTGTTTCTTTCTCTCTTCCATTCTCTATTTCTTCTTTCTGTTTCGAAAGATAACATCAAAGTACCATTGTTGCATTTGCTTTCTGCTTATTGCTCGATTCAACCACCCACTTCAACCCCCATGAACTTTGATCACCATCATCGAGAACCACTTTGGTCTTTTTCTTTCGAAAACCACCTATCTATCTTTCCTCTCTCGTTCTCTTCTTCTTGAACGTGAACCCAAATCAACACCACTATCACCTTTATAATGGAATTTGTTTCCTGTTTAACCTATAACAGCACCATATTCACCATTTAGACAAACCACATCATATACTGTTATTATTTTCTTTTGTTGTCGTGATCATCATCAAACAACTAACCAAACATTATTGATTTGCTTATTGTCGGACTTACTTAATAATCGAAGAACCACCTTCAATTCCTCCTGTTTTAGCTAATGTTTTTGTTTAGGTTATGCAAGACCAACACCTTCTATCATGATTCACCCTACACCATCTCTCTCTCACTCCCTTTTTTCAATTCATTACAAGCCGCCAACCATTAATTGCAGCTTCTGCAATTCAGTTTCTGTATCATTTCGAATAAGAGAGATCACCACAACATGCTATTGTTACTAATTTTGCTTCGGTTGCTTGTTCCACCAGACCCAACACCACACTTCATCACCCTCTCTCTCTCTCATTCTCTCTCATTTTTTTTCTGTTTCAACTCAATGCAAATCAACGAACCAGTTATTTACTTCTGCTTTATTGAAACAATCAGATATGGAGAATAATTGAATATCATAATGGGTCTCTTTTTCTCTATGGCTGACAAGATTCAATTTAAATAAAACCACTTGCAAATTTATAATTCTATATTCCTGTTTATTTAACGACATCATAAACCTACTTGTTGTAGATGAGTCGAGTTCTATTGGGCTAGGATCTCACATCCTTTTTTGTTGGGCCATGTTCCTTTCTTTGTTGGGCCAGTCATGTAACCCATTCCCGTTTTCTGTTCGATCACAAAAGCCAAAACCGAACACCAAATTTTTTTTTTCCTTTTTCTGCTACAGCCTTGTAGTTGCTACTGCACATTTTGTTTATATAGTGATTAAACGAAAATGATAATGGTGATTTAGAAGCGAGTGATGTTAGAATAATGATGAATTGTAAACGAAGTTAGAGATGTTGGTATTAGGAAGATGATATATATGGTTACGTTATTATGATGATAATTATTTGATAAAGATAATCGTGGTTTATGGTGGTAACCGATACCTAATGGCGGTTGATACTTAAATCTTAATTATTGATCGGGTCAGTAATTTTAAAGAAGAAGGAAGGAAATAGCGAAAATGGATAAAATGATTTGGTTAAGGTTAGAAAAACATATGTAAGGTTAAATAAATTTGAATGGGATATTAAAATAGAAACATACGATCAGAGGGATGGTTAAGCATGGTAGTGGGTATTCAGGATGTCTCGGGTTCGAGTCCCGTCCATGGCAAATGTTTTTTGAAGGGCTTATCTTCAAAGGTTGTGCTCTATTTTATTGTTATTATCATTATTATTATTATTGTTATTATTATTATTAATTAAGTATTAGTATTATTAGTATTATTATTATTATCAAGTACTATGAGCATTATTATTACTATTGTTATTGTTATTAAGTATTAGTATTGTTATTATTATTAGTATTATTATTACTATTAAGTATTATGAATATTATTATTATTATTATTATCATTATTATTATTTTTACCATTATTATGATTATTACAACTATATCATTATCATTAGTAATAAAAAGTACTATTATTATAATAATTATTATTATCAGTATTATTATGGTTACCATTATTAAAAGTATCATTATTTTAAAATTTATAATTAGTATTTTCATTGAAATTAATATCTTTATTAAAATTATCGATTTATTATCATCAAAACTATCCTTATTAACAAATAAATAATTTTGTATATAAGAGATACAATTATTACATATACTATAATTAAATTAATATTTCATATAGTTATATATCAGATATATTGATATTACTTATATAAATAATTACACATAACAAATTACTGATTTTTAAATATAATACTAACCTTATATATAGATATATTAACATAACTAAATGAATATTTATATATAACAAATAATTTAAGATATAATAAGGTATATGTTTTAAAATGGAATTCAATATAAATTTTATATAACCACAAATATATAAATATTATATAATTAATAACGAAAATTATGAGATTTCGATTATATGTTTTAATATATATAATTGATATAGGTTCGTGAATCCGAGGTCAACCCTGCATTGTTCAGTTCCATCGTATGCATATTACAAAATATCGTATTGTGAGTTCATTTGATTCCCTTTTACTCTTTACATTTTTGGGACTGAGAATACATGCGCTACTTTTACAACTGCTTTATTAAATACTTTTGAAATACATTTTGAACTGCGAATACATGAAATGCTTTTATAAATGTTTGACGAGATAGACACAAGCAAAACATTCCTCGAATGAATTATGTGGATGTGATAATTGCCACCATTGAATTATGTGGACGTGATAATTGCCACAATTGATATGAATATTTTTCCCCTGATTATTATTGTTTGCTAACCTAAGAATTAGGGAACATCACTAATTTTGAGAATTAGTACACGCCTAATTGACGCGAATCCTAAAGGTAGCTACCGGGTTTAACACCCCCACCCAGAATGTTCACTAGACGAAAGGGCTAGTGGGCGTGGTGTTTAGTACTTCGAAGTTTATATGATTATTATACAGACGAGATGTTCTGTTTTGGGGATATTATTATGCGCATTATATGTTAAGGTCGGTTACCAAGCCAAGCTATAAAAGAAATGAAAAGTGAATGTTATGTATCAAGAGAATGATTTTATACACAGGTTATGTGTATGTTATTTTTGTGCACGAGATATGTGTACGGTTACTAAGATTTATGAAAGATGATTTCGTACACGAGAAAAGTGTACGGTATTTAAAAGATATCGCATGTACATTACAGGTGGGTATAGGATTCGGGCCCATTTGTACCATGCAGCATTTAAATCTTGTGGTCTATCAAAATGATGAATTTTATTGTTTTATGATAAACCTATGAACTCACCAACCTTTTGGTTGACACTTGAAAGCATGTTTATTCTCAGGTATGAAAGAAATCTTCCGCTGTGCATTTGTTCATATTAAAGATATTACTTGGAGTCATTCATGACATATTTCAAAAGACGTTGCATTCGAGTCGTCGAATTCATCAAGATTATTATTAAGTCAATTATAGTGGAGGTATTATAAAAAAGTATGCTTGCCATCAACTTTCGATGTAAAGAAAGTTTGTCTTTTAAAAACGAATGCAATGTTTGTAAAATGTATCATATAGAGGTCAAATACCTCGCGATGTAAGCAACTATTGTGAATCGTTTATATTGTATACGAATGGGGCATTTCAGTTGGTATCAGAGCGGTGGTCTTAGCGAACTAGGCCGGCATTAGTGTTTCTAACTGATAGTCGTTATGATACATTAGTGAGTATGGACTTCGACCGTGTCTGCATGTCAAAAATTTTGCTTATTATTTCGTGTCGAAATTACCTGCTTATCATTCTTAGGGAATCACTTGCTTATTATCTTAAGTCTAGACACGTCATACTGCATTTAGTGCATCGATAGTGTATAGACAAAATTTATATCTTAGTGTATCTGTTACTATAGACTTTGCCTGATAGCTTCCGTAGATTCCTATAAATTATGTATTGCAGGATACTAATCTACGTCCTATAATCTAATTCTTATCGAAAATTTTTCATCTGATTGTACGAGATAAATCCCTCAACCAGTTCGAGTCCCTCAGATTTTGATAGCTATTTCGATAGTTATTCCGACAGCTATTCCGATAAGGAGTTTCACCTAAGCTTCGAAAGCAGTGTCACCAGAATGAATCAATCAACCAGCCATCCCCAATTCATCTGATGGGTTCGTAGTTGACTTAATCAATGGAGACGCGAAGAAGGCGATCCCTTCCACCAACCGAATTCACCTCTTGACAATGAACCTGTTCTAGACACCATTTTCTCTCTCATTTTATCTCGTCACGATCATATACTATCTCAGATTCTAAACCTCATTCATCCACTCATCCGAACCGACAATCATCCTGGTATAATAGAAGAAGTTAACGAGCTTCGTGCCCGAGTTGTAGCCTTGGAAAAAATAGTGCAAAACGTACCAGCTTCAGCAACATCACCGGCACCAACAGTATCACCAATATCAATACCAGTACCACCAACAACCCAAGCTTCAACACCACATGTCTCAACATCTCATTCTGTACCTCGAGTATAATCATCGTTCTACATGACGTTCTACATCTTCGTTCTTCATGATGATTATGTAATCTCTAATGTTTTAGAGATTATGTATTCTAGTTCTAACGATAAATCAGATGATATTAATATCATATTAATTCATCAAATCCAAGATTTACATCTGAAAAAAATATATATGTAAATATATTTTCATAAAGATTGTAAATAAAAATTCTTTCGTACAAACTGTTAATGGTAAAAATATTTTAACGGGTAGGTAATACCCGATGAATATTTAGATTTCACATTAATAAGTTACATTGTACATTCTTCGAATCTGATTCAACAGTCATTTACTATCCTACTTACATTCACCGATATATGAATCTGTTCACCACAAAATAACCATTTTCTTTCAATTTCATATTTGGATTTTAATTTATCAGAATCCAACAAGTGGCATAATGAAGAAAACATTTGACAAAATAAAATTTGTTAGAAACAAACAAATTAACTATGAGAAATTTTGTTAAGAATCCACGCTAACTGTTCCTAGCTAATTGTTCCTAGCTAACTGATTACATTTTTTTCATCGCAATTTAATTATCGCAATTTACATTCTCGCAATTTTATTTATCATCATTTAATTTCTGTTATTTACTTTACGTACTTTATTTATCGTCATTTAATTTATGTTATTTATTTTTACGCACTTTAAATATCGGGACATGTATACAAGGTTTTGACATATCATATCGACCCAAGTATATATATTATTTGGAACAACCATAGACACTCTATATGCTGTAATGATCGAGTTCCCTATACAGGGTTGAGGTTGATTCTATAATAATATATATATACTTTGAGTTGTGATCGAGTCTGAGACATGTACACGGGTCACGACACGTATTAATTAATTCGAATATAATATATTAAACTATATATGAATTATTGAACTGTTAACTGTGGACTATCAACTAAGGACTACCAATATTGGACAATTAAAATGAATTAAAATATTGATTATAACATATGAAACTAAACAATTCTTCAAGTTTGCCACTTGATTTCATCTTAAACCTCATTTGTAACTTTATAATTACAATCTACGTTCAAACCTTTCATAATTCTTGAAAACACCTCAATCGAGAGGATGAACCAACCGCACTTCATCTACGGAAGAAAAGATCGATGTATATATTTATACACCTGAAAACTCTCGAAAACTGAGTAAACGTTTAACGCGTAGCTGTGCCAATTCCTTTAGCGTTATTATTACCGAAAATAACTTTGCAATCTCTTTCCAAATTAGCCAATTTTGTCACAGCTTCAACAAGTCAACTTCGATTTTTCGTTCGAAACAACCTTATTATAACCTTGATATATATGTGTGCTCTTTTAGTGTTACCGGGGAACTTTTTATATTCCATCATATTACCAGCAGACGTACCAGCAACCTCGTTGCTCCTTGGCTTAAATCTCTTCGACAAAACACTATATTTATCTATTGAATTCTTATCATGAACTCATCGGCATTTTGTAGCGAGAATTGCCATACCAAGTATCGAGAAATCAGCAATCAATATTTTAAATCTCGCAGCGCTTCTACATTAAAAGTTATATATACATATAACATTTATCTCCTAGAATTATGATCTCTCATTTTGAAACTCTGAACAAATCACAAGGACTAAACTTGTACATAAAGAATCATGATGATTCTATTTCTGATGAAATCTTTAGCTAATACCTTGCTCCTGACTCTAAACCCTTACGGACAAATCTTCTTCATCATTCTGTGATATTAGAAATCCTAAGATATCACCGTATCTTTCATTAAAGATATCATCAATATTTTTGAAGATATTTTCATAACTATTCTTATCTAAAATCACTTATCTTTTCACACAATCTGTATTACATCACAAAGGAAACTGTTTAGTTTCTATATTCTGAAAACCTTCGAGTTTAAAGTAAGAATGTTTTTGAAGTAGTGTTGGGAATTGAAGCATGAGTTAGTATAATATAATGACACTTGATCAACGTGATTATATTACAGTAAGTCATGCTGAGTTTCTAATGGAACGTGATGAGTCACAAATCACACTCACATCATGAACCATGTTACACGACTCTTTCATTTTACTTAATCTCTAAGCATATCACGGAAATATTTCCTTGATATTTTTGTACTACTGTAATTCCAACAGTTTGTTAATAAATCGTGCTATTATTTTTCTTTTTGATTAGAAGATTTTCTTAAATCCCTTGAATTCCGAAAATCAATCTTGACTACGTCAAAAATTAAAGCGAAACTTTATTTCTTCAGTCACTCTTTTGTGATAGCTTCATTTGTACTCTTCGAAAAATCGAATCGTTTTATCCATATTACCCAATGATGATAAAACTCTAATTTTCAACATGTATGAGTCATGAAAACATATTTATCGTCAGCCACGACCATCCTAATCAAATTTCGGGACGAAATTTCTTTAACGGGTAGGTACTGTGACGACCCAAAAATTTCTGACCAAATTTAAACTTAATCTTTATATGGTTTCGACACGATAAGTAAGGTCTGTAATGTTGAGTCTCAAAATGTTTGAACTGTTTACATGGATACACTTAAACCTTTGACCATCCTTGACGATTCATGAATAGTTGTGTGTAAGTAAAAATGTATATATATATATATATATATATATATATATATATATATATATATATATATATATATATATATATATATATATATATGAGAAATAATAATCAATGAAAGTTATTATATGATATATCATATGATTAATAAATACCATATAAGTAATAATACATATATGTAATACAAGTATAACTATAGTTGTTAAAAATATATTGTTATTACTTCTAATAATAATGTCAATACCATTGATATTAATATTATTTTAAATATATAATAAATACGAATTTGATATATAATTTGTCATAATATTATTATTAATAATATTATTATTAACATTAATAATATTAGTATTATTATTATAATTAGTATTATATTATGATAAGTATTATTATTATTATTATTAATTCTATAGATATTAGGTTCTTTACCATCAATCATAATATAATTGATAATGCAATTATATTATTATGAAATTTTATTAGTGTATTATTATTATAATTATAATTACTAATTAATAAGAGTAATTATATAATGTAAATGCAGATATATTAATACAGATGTATATAATCAGATAGATAAATTCAGGTATATACATAAATACATATACATATACGAAATACCAGTATACTTATATAAAAATATATACAGAATATATATATGTACATAAATACTGATACATACATACAGATGGATACGTAATCAGTTTCACATCACATTCAAACTGTTTTTTATTGGTACTCTGCTGATCCTAATTGATGAAATCAAAACCAAAACAAAATTCCGAATTCTGTTGAACGTCGGTATGAAATTTTTTTCTTTTTCTTCATCTCATGCGTACGGTTTATTTTCTTGTCGATTAATAATCACTAAGATACAAATTCGATAGAATCTGATTACAGCATCAATCCAGCTAATACATTATATAATTCGATTATTACCATTTAGAATTGATAAAACTAAAAATTGAAGAAACCAAACCGATATCCCTGTTCTTGTTTCTTTTTCTCTTCCATTCTCTATTTCTTCTTTCTGTTTCGAAAGATAACATCAACTTACCATTGTTGCATCTGCTTTCTGCTTATTGCTCGATTCAACCACCCACTTCAACCCTCATGAACTATGATCACCATCATCGAGAACCACTTTGGTCTTTTTCTTTCGAAAACCACCTATCTATCTTTCCTCTCCCGTTCTCTTCTTCTTGAACGTGAACCCAAATCAACACCACCATCACCTTTATAATGGAATTTGTTTCCTGTTTAACCTACATTAGCACCATCTTCACCATTTAGACAAACCACATCATATACTGTTATTATTTTCTTTTGTTGTCGTGATCATCATCAAATAACAACCCAAACATTATTGATTTGCTTGTTGTCAGACTTACTTAATAATCGAAGAACCACCTTCAATTCCTCCTGTTTCAGCTACTATTTTTGTTTAGGTTATGCAAGAACAACACCTTCTATCGTGATTCACCCTACACCATCTCTCTCTCACTCCCTTTCTTCAATTCATCACAAGCCGCCAACCATTAATTGCAGCTTCTGCAATTCAGTTTCTGTATCAATTCGAATAAGAGAGATCACCACAACATGCTATTGTTACTAATTTTGCTTCGGTTGCTTGTTCCACCAGACCCAACACCACACTTCATCACCCTCTCTCTCTCTCTCTCTCTCTCATTCTCTCTCATTTTTTTTTCTGTTTCAACTCAATGCAAATCAACGAACCCTTTGTTTACTTCTGCTTTATTGAAACAATCAGATATGGAGAATAATTGAATATCATAATGGGTCTCTTTTTCTCTATGGCCGACAAGATTCAATTTAAATAAAACCACTTGCAAATTTATAATTCTATATTCATGTTTATTTAACGCCATCATAAACCTACTTGTTGTGGATGAGCCGAGTTCTATTGGGCTAGGATCTCACATCCTTTTCTGTTGGGCCATGTTCCTTTCTTTGTTGGGCCTGTCATGTAACCCATTCCCGTTTTCTGTTCGATCACAAAAGCCAAAACCGAACACCAATATTTTTTTCCTTTTTCTGCTATAGCCTTGTAGTTGCTGCTGTACGTTTTGTTTATATAGTGATTAAACGAAAATGATAATGGTGATTTAGAAGCGAGTGATGTTAGAATAATGACGAATTGTAAACAAAGTTAGAGATGTTGGTATTAGGAAGATGATATGTATGGTTACGTTATTATGATGATAATTATTTGATAAAGATAATTGTGGTTTATGGTGGTAACCGATACCTAATGGCGGTTGATACTTAAATCTTAATTTTTGATCGGGTCAGTAATTTTAAAGAAGAAGGAAGGAAACAGCGAAAATGGATTAAATGATTTGGTTAAGGTTAGAAAAACAGATGTAAGGTTAAATAAATTTGAATGGGATATTAAAATAGAAACATACGATCAGAGGGATGGTTAAGCATGGTAGTGGGTATTCAGGAGGTCTCGGATTCAAGTCCCGTCCATGGCAAATGTTTTTTTAAGGGCTTATCTTCAAAGGTTGTGCTCTATTTTATTGTTATTATCATTATTATTATTATTTTTATTATTATTATTATTATTAATTAAGTATTAGTATTATTAGTATTATTATTATTATCAAGTACTATGAGCATTATTATTATTATTGTTATTGTTATTAAGTATTAGTATTGTTTTTATTATTAGTATTATTATTACTATTAAGTATTATGAATATTATTGTTATTATTATTATTATTATCATTATTATTATTTTTACCATTATTATGATTATTACAACTATATCATTATCATTAGTAATAAAAAGTACTATTATTATAATCATTATTATTATCAGTATTATTATGGTTACCATTATTAAAAGTATCATTATTTTAAAATTTATAATTAGTATTTTCATTGAAATTAATATCTTTATTAAAATTATCAATTTATTATCATCAAAACTATCCTTATTAACAAATAAATAATTTTGTATATAAGAGATACAATTATTACTTATACTATAATTAAATTAATATTTCATATAGTTATATATCAGATATATTGATATTACTTATATAAATAATTACACATAACAAATTACTGATTTTTAAATATAATACTAACTTTATATATAGATATATTAACATAACTAAATGAATATTTATATAATAAGGTATATGTTTTAAAATGGAATTCAATATAAATTTTATATAACCACAAATATATAAATATTATATAATTAATAACAAAAATTAAGAGATTTCGATTATATGTTTTAATATATATAATTGATATAGGTTCGTGAATCTGAGGTCAACCCTGCATTGTTCAGTTCCATCGTATGCATATTACAAAATATCGTATTGTGAGTTCATTTGATTCCCTTTTACTCTTTACATTTTTGGGACTGAGAATACATGCGCTACTTTTACAACTGCTTTATTAAATGCTTTTGAAATACATTTTGAACTGCGAATACATGAAATGCTTTTATAAATGTTTGACGAGATAGACACAAGCAAAACATTCCTCGAATGAATTATGTGGACGTGATAATTGCCACCATTGAATTATGTGGACGTGATAATTGCCACAATTGATATGAATATTTTTCCCCTGATTATTATTGCTTGGTAACCTAAGAATTAGGGAAAATCACTAACTTTGAGAATTAGTGCACGCCTAATTAACGCAAATCCTAAAGGTAGCTACCAGGTTTAACACCCCCACCCAGAATGTTCACTAGACGGAAGGGCTAGTGGGCGTGGTGTTTAGTACTTCGAAGATTATATGATTATTATACGGACGAGATGTTCTGTTTTGGGGATATTATTATGCGCATTATATGTTAAGGTCGATTACCAAGCCAAGCTATGAAAGAAATGAAAAGTGAATGTTATGTATCGAGAGAATGATTTTATACACAGGTCATGTGTATGTTATTTTTGTGCACGAGATATGTGTACGGTTACTAAGATTTATGAAAGATGATTTCGTACACGAGAATAGTGTACTGTATTTAAAAGATATCCCATGTACATTACAGGTGGGTATAGGATTCGGGCCCATTTGTACCATGCAGCATTTAAATCTTGTGGTCTATCAAAATGATGAATTTTATTGTTTTATGATAAACCTATGAACTCACCAACCTTTTAGTTGACACTTGAAAGCATGTTTATTCTCAGGTATGAAAGAAATCTTCCGCTGTGCATTTGCTCATATTAGAGATATTACTTGGAGTCATTCATGACATATTTCAAAAGACGTTGCATTCGAGTCGTCGAATTCATCAAGATTATTATTAAGTCAATTATAGTGGAGGTATTATGAAAAAGTATGCTTGCCGTCAAATTTCGATGTAAAGAAAGTTTGTCTTTTAAAAACGAATGCAATGTTTGTAAAATGTATCATATGGAGGTCAAATACCTCGCGATGTAAGCAACTATTGTGAATCGTTTATATTGTATATGAACGGGGCATTTCAAAATTGTGTTAGCCATGAAATCTCAACTCTCGGTAAATCCAGAGGAGGTCCCAGCTCCACCCAGCCCTAGTTTCCCGGAGCCACAGTATCATTTTGATGGTACCGTAATCCCTGGGATAAACGGGGGCCGTCCATTTCTTAACGAACGTGGACACTGGGTCAGATACACTGCCGATGAGCGGGTTGTGTCGATTCCACCTGGTAGACATCGGACCAGGACCACCGGCCGGACATATTCTCCCACACATGATGCACCTGCACCACCCTCAGACGACTTGGACAGTTCATCATCAGACGAGATCAGTGAGGAGGAGAAGGAAGTAAAGGAGATTACTGAAAAAGAATTTAACAAGGGAAAGGAACCTGTAGTCACCAACCCAGAATTGCCGAATCCAAAAATTAATAAAGCAATTATTGCACAAAGTGCTCCTGACATTGCTACCCCTAGTCACCCTTGCCTTACCAACTCTATTGAGGTATCAAGTACCTCAGAACCCCGACGAAAATATAAACGTACCGCTCGAATAAGCGTTATTCCAGTACCTGATAATAAGAATTAGATTATAGGACGTTGATTAGTATACTTAAAGTTGTAAAAAGTACAATTTTTATAAAAATATTATTTTTATATTATTTATTTTATAAAACTATTAATTTTATATATTAATAAAACTAAATAAACTAAATAAAACAAATTAAATACAAAAACTAAAATAAAAATTAAATTAAATTAATACACTAACCCTATTTAGGGTTTTGATTAAATAATAATAATAATTACTCCGTAATGATTGCAGTGGAAAGTCAATTAGGGCGTGTCAGATAGGGCCATGCGATCGCATGGTCCTCACTTTAAAAATCCATGCGATCGCATGGATAAAGATTTCGGGCCAGGCTTTGGGCTGCTACAGTACGGGACTCGAGTGTTTTTATTAATTTTTTTTTTCAGTTTTCTGTTTTAATAAATAATTATATAAATAAATAAAAACATGTATTTTAAAAACTAAAATAAAAATAAAGAAACTTTATAATTTTATATATATATAACAAACTTATTAAAAATATATAAATATTTTGTTTTTCTTTTTATATTTTCGAATATTTAAAATGTATTTTTACAAAACCGTATTTTTATAAAAGTAAAATAAAAATTAATAAAAATCTTTTTTTATAGCGTTGCGCTTCCGGCGTTTAAGTAAGAATTTCCCCGGCAGCTGCGCCAAAAATACTTGATGTGTGCGAGGTGTACTAGGAAATAGTATTATCTTTACAAGAAAATACTATTAAATATGATACAATTTTACACAAGATATTTATTTATTTATAGAATGGATATACCTAAACCTTGCTACAACACTTATAGGCAGTGTACCTAATCGTACAGTAGTGTAGTTTTTAGTAAGTCCGGTTCGTTTCACAGGGAAAATTAAACAAACTTAACGCTATATTAGTTTTAAATTTATAAAAATACAAATATATATATAAGTAATATTATTATTATAAAAGGGGGGTTTTTTACCGTTTAATGACCGGTTTGTCGATTTTAAAACTTTAGTCGCAGTTAAAACCTAATGTAAAATATTAAAAATAAATACAACTTAATTTAAAACGTAAAGTAAATAACGATAATGAAATTGCGATAAATAAAAGTGCGATAATTAAAAAGTACGATAATTAAAAGTGCAATTAATGACAATAAATAAAAGTGCGATAATTAGAAGTGCAATTAAATATAAAATAAAGGAAATTAAATATGAAATAAATGAATTATGCTTATTTAAACTTCCGTAATCATGATGTTTGACGTGTTGTTTTTAGTTTATTCCCATGGGTTAATTGTCCTTTGTCCTGGATTATTCGATATGTCCATACATATTTGTCCATAATAGTCCATCAGTCATAAATATAAAGTGCGAAAGTCTTCTTCAAATTATTCTTATTCCCGAAGTCAAATATTCCAACTAATTGGGGATTCGAATTGTAACAAGGTTTTAATACTTTGTTTAATGAATACACCAGGTTATCGACTGCGTGTAAACCAAGGTTTTACTACTTTGTTAACAATTACACCAATTACCCTTGAATGTAATCCACCCCTGTTTCAACAAGTTTATTAACTATTAATCCAGTTCTATGTCCGATAAAATGAACAATTATTGGTATTTATAGATATCCCGCCCACCGTACCCAGTCAAGCGTATGTGGTTATATATAAATACGTCAAATTATAAGTCTATATATTAATTTAACGAGGTATCGTTTAGTTAATATAAAGCCCATTAATAGCCCATAGTCTAATTTCCACAAGTGTCGTTCTTTTATCCAAACCCCAATTATGGTCCAAAGCCCAATTACCTAATTTTAATATTTAGTCTAACATCGTGATTACTTCGGCATTAAATAAGCATAATAATAACTTAGCTACGAGACATTAATTTAAAAATAACATTAACCATAACTTACAGTGATTAAAAATAGCGTAGCGTTACACAGACAGAATTTTGACTTACACCCTTACAACATTCGCTAACATACCCTTATTATTAGAATTTAAAATTAAAATTATAATATAAATATAAATATATATACGTTGTTGAATGAGAAGAGAAAAAGATGTTGGATATTGAACCAAAACACGCGAATTTATAGCAATGTGGGCTGTCACCTACTGCCATGCGATCGCATGGCTTTTTGCCTTCCAGGCCATGCGATCGCATGGCCCCTTTTTCCAGCTCACAAGACTTTGTTTCTTTGCTTGCCGACGGTTTATAATAATATATATAATATATAAACAATTTTAAGAATTATTTAAATATTATATTATATTCGTGTGCATAATTGACTTGTAATTTTTAGTCCGTTGCGTCGAGCGTTGAGAGTTGACTTTGGTCCCTGTTCCGGATTTTCAAACGTCCTTGCGTATAATTTAATATCTTGTACTTTGCGTTTTGCGTCTTGTACTCTTGTAATTTTGAGACGTTTCTTATCAATAATTGGAACCACTTTGATTGTATTTTGTACTTTTAAGCTTTTTGGTCATTTGCGTCTTCAATTTGTCGAATCTGTCTTTTGTCTTCACCTTTTATTATTTAAACGAATATTACTTGTAAATAGAACAATTGCAACTAAAAGCTTGTCTTTCTTGAGGGATAATGCTATGAAATATATGTTCGTTTTTAGCATTATCATCAATACACATACGCATTGACCCATCTTTCTTTTTAACAAACAATACCGGAGCACCCCACGGTGAAGAACTCGGTCGGTTAAACCCACGATCTAATAACTCTTGAATCTGTGACATCATTTCACAGATTTCAGACGGCGCTAATCGGTATGGACCTTTTGCAACTGGAGTTGTTCCAAGAACCAACTCAATCTTATATTCGACTTCCCTTACCGGCGGCTGACCTGGTAACTCATCTGGGAACACTTCGGGAAATTCTGATACTACCGGAATATCAGCCACAGTTTTCTTTTCTTTCTTCTCATCAATTACATATGTAAGAAAGGATTCATAACCCTTTGCCATCGACTTTTTTGCTTTCATCCTGGTTATCAATAGAAAATTATACCCGCCCCTCTCCCCTCGGGCCACAACACGGGTTCCATCGGTCGAACAAAAGGTAATCATTTTCCTATCGCACTTAATATTAGCCCTAAGCGAGCTCAGCCAATCCATTCCTAATACTACATCAAAGCTAGGAATAGGTAACACTAAACAAGTCACCGGGAAAAACTTCCCTTCAATCTCTATACAAACCCCAGACACATATGTTGTGACGGGTGTGATCTTACCATCGGCTACTTCTACACTAACCAGCTTGGGTAATACAGTAACTGGTAATTTCAACTTAGCATAGAAATCTAGAGACATAAAACATCTATTGGCACCACAATCAAACAATACGTGAGCAGGTATTGAGTTGATTAGAAACATACCGGTGATTACTTCGTCGGTTGCCACGGCATTCTCAACCGAATTCTGAAAAGCTCTAGCCTCTGTTGTTGGAGGGTTCTTCCTCTTCTGCCCACTCGAAGCAGTTGACCCTACGGCTGATGCTGAACGCGCCCCTGACCCTGCCCCAGAACTACCACTCTTCGATGGACAACTAACTGCACGATGCCCTGGTTTATGACAACTCCAACACACACTATTCGGATACGGACATGCTGAAGACTCATGCCCAACCACACCACACTTTAAGCATCTTCTTGTAGCCTCAGAACACTGACCACTATGAGAAGATCGACACGTGTGACACCAATTTCCTTTACCTGATCCAGACCCAGAACTACTCTGACCACTTTTACCCTTCGATTTTAACCCACTAGACTTCTTGGATTTAGATCCTGATTGACCAGATACTTGCCCACCTTGTTGTAGCGCATTACCAAACATTCTGTTTCTGGCAGCCTGAACATCACTTTCCACCATCTTAGCCATCACAACCTCTTGAGACAACGACGTAGCCGTTCTAACAAAAGTTCGGTACTCTGGCAAAATGATATTAACAAAATGTTGTATACGAGACGCTTCGTCTGGCACCCACTGTTGTACAAATCTCTGTTTATCCATATACTTCTCTACTACCTCGTCGATCGTCATTTGAGATGTCATCTTCATTTCAAGAAACTCAGTCTTGATTCGGTTCATATCAAATGGATTACAATACTGTTCACACACCTTCCCATGAAACTGCTCCCATGTGATCATACTCACTTGCTCTTTTGGTATACTGAAAATCAAAGAATCCCACCAAATCATAGCCCTAACTTTCAACAATCGACTAGCATATGTCACTTTCAGCTCGGGTTCACACTGGCACGCTTCAAATACCCTTTCAATTTCTCGCAACCAATTGAGAGTTACAGTCGGATCAGTACTTCCAGAAAACTCGAAGGGTTTGCAATCACGGAAGTTCTTATAAGTACACTTTTTGGGTGGTTGCATGTAATGTTGTTGAAACATTTGCATTCGGTACGGGTTCATCATCATGGGATTTTTGTAAGTAAAAGTGTTTTGCGGTGGCATATAGTATTGATTAGGTATTTGATTCTGATACTGGTTCTGGTGCGCATTAGGTATCGTTTGGGATTGCGCGGTTGGGAATCCAGGTGGTGTATCATCGTTTCCAGAATGCCTCACTAATTCAAGCTCATTAATTTTATCTTCAGCCTCTTCAGACTTAACACCCTCTTCTGGTGCTCTGAATGTTCCGGGGTTGGATGGGCCAGTTGCGTTTCTATCAGCCATACCTGTGCTACAAAACAGCTCACACAAAAGCTTAGTGGATAACAGTTAGTTTAATCACAACTCACACAAAAGCTCAGGGTTTGGGAACAAAGTACGAACGTATTTGCTGCCAAACCATGCTCTGATACCAACTTGTAACACCGGCCATTTTTTTTAAAAACACAGCGGAAGAGTTTAATAATAAACACGATATAAGTCACGTCATTACATTAAACCGTATAATTAAGTTTAAGCTTACACAACAGTGTTACGTTATTACAAACATTATTTAAACAAAAGTCCACATCAGAGTAGGGTTGTCAAACATGTCTTCTGCATCAATACCCATCCCGACTAGCAGTACCTAAACCTGCAAAGGGGGAAACATGTAGGGGATTAGCGCACCGCTAAGTGAATGGAATCTATCTAACAGATATAGCTTAAGCCACACACAAGCTATATACTAACAACAACACTTGCTAACTACCAACTAGCATACAATAAGACAATACGAGGATCGGCGGCTTGTATGAGCACACGACTCTCAGCTGATCGGGCCTGAGTCTACCGATAGTCCCTGCTACTCAATTCACAGTATAGTTATCCAGATGCAGGGGATGCATCATTCACACTATACTCCACAATCAGTAGCCTATGGACCCAACCTCCCCAAGGCACGGTTGACCTCATACGGACTCTAACCTCTCCTAGGCACGGTCTCGAGTCCCCAGTCTCCCTAGGCCCGACTGGTGCCATTCACACAGTGTACACATAATTCACATACAATATTAGGCAAACTATATTATTCTATCATGGCAATTCCTACACTATGTATGGTAAAAGAGTCAACCACAGTAGCATGATATGCTACTTAAACGCTATCCGTAGATAGACCCACTCACCAATTACCAGCAACTGCTCAGTTATTATTTCTGAGCTTCCTCCTTGTCCTTATCTCCTGAGAACAGCAAAAACCAAGTTAGAATAGTGTTCCCATCAAGATTAGGCACACTGAAAGTGAATTATAGCAAATTAGTAAAAAATGCGTCCGCTAAAATTTTCATGCTTAACACTTATGCACTTTCAAAATTTACATCCTGAACACCAAAATATAAACGGGCAGCATAAGGCTAGAAAAAGGCACTTTGGTAAAACATTCTGCCCTGGACACACAGTCGGTCGACTGACACTTACAGTCGGTCGACTGTCGACACAATCGGTCGACTGACCTTTTCAGTCGGTCGATTCATTGGGTAATACATCAATCGGCCGAAGGTAAATCTCAGTCGGTCGGTTCACTAAACAGTCAGTCAGTTGAACCCTCAGTCGGTCGACTATCGACCGACAGTCGGCCGACTGTGTTCATCTTCCTCAGAAACTGAACAAAGGCTATGGACTTCACGATGAAATCCTCAAATCTCGATCTAGAGCTCGTTTTAAACACCAAAATCGACCACAACTTGTTCACTACCTGTTATAGACTCAAAACCCACAACAATTTGACCATAACAATACTTAAATAACTAGTTATGACACAAATTCAAGCTTTTTACAAAACTCACACAAAAGCATGAATTTAACAACGAATTGAACACAAAAACACATGTTACTTACCTTGATAGACTCAGTAAATGATTTCAAACACGATTTTAACACCAATTTGAGCTCAAGATCAATGTTTAAGGATTAGGGTTTGAAGAGGTGGAAGTTAGGTACGGGAGTGAAGAATGAATTTTCTGGAAACATCACAAAATAAGCAGGTCAAAGCTTATATATTTGTGTTAAACACAATACCCCATCACACACGTGTATTTACCAGTTATCTGATATCTTTCGCACAGGATTAGGTAACCCAAACGAGGTCCAAATAAAGTAAACAAACCTGTTCTGGAACCCTTGTCACAAACTGGATACAACACAAATATAATAAAAAAAACTAATAAAATAATTAAAATAAAAGCACTTAAGACTAAGCACAAACCCTAAGGGAAAAATAGTCCACTTACAACTAGCCCGGGTTCCAGTCTGTTACATTATGATCTGTAAATCATCACGTTCCATTTAGAAACTCGGCATGACTTACTGTAATATAATTACGTTGATCAAGTTTCATTATATTATACTAACTCATGCTTCAGTTCCTAACACTACTTCAAAAACATTCATATTTTAGACTCGAAGGTTTCAGAATTTAGAAACTAAATAGTTTCCTTTATGATGTAATACAGATAACGGGAAGAGCTAATTAATCTCGGACAATGATAGTTATGATGGTATCTTCAGAAATATCGAGGATATTTATACTGAAGGATTCGATGATGTTTTAGAATTTTAAAATATCTGGAATCAAAGGACGATACGAAAAATTTTTCTGTGAAGGTTTAGAATAAAGAGTAAGGTGTTTGCTAATGATTTCAGCAGATACTGAATCATTTGGATTCTTTGAAGGCAGATTTAGTCTTTGTGATTTGTCCACAGCCTCCTTCATAGTTTGCTCAATACATTTCCCAGTTCCAAACCTTCTATTTTTCTGAGCTTTGCCAACACACTATTCTTTATCATCAAACTTTTGGCCGTTAAGGTCGTTTACAGTTTTTGCTGCTTCATTAGTATTTTTCCAAAAATTCGGAGAACTAGTTCACAGCTTAAGATTTTTTTTAGAAACTTCACATTCAAAGTACGTAAGCATAGGAGATAGATGTTATATGTACACATATAACTGTTGGCGTAGACATGCTGCGAAATTTTAAAATACTGATTGCTGATTCCCAGTAATTGGCATGACAATTCTTGTTACAAGATGCAGATGAGTAAATGACGGGGTTTCAATAAATATAGTGATTTTTCAGAAAGTCAAAGATCAGTGAAGTTGTTGGTAAGTTCATTGCTAATGTGGTGGAACATAAACGGTTCCCCGGTAACGATGATGAAGAGGAAATCGTTTAATAAGGCTTATTCGAATGAACCATTGAAGTTAATTTGCTGGAGCTATGACAAAACTGTCTACTTTAAAAGGGGATTGAAAAGTTATTTTAGCTAATAAATGCCAAAGGGTCTGATACAGATGACTTTGGTTTCAAGAGTTTTCTAGGTGTATCACTATACGCGTAAATCCTTCTTGTTGATAACGTGAGGTTGGTTCATCCTCTCGATTGTTCATTATTTGTAGTGTCTTCAGGAATTTTGAAGGGTTTGAACACAGATTGTAATCGTTAATATACATATGATGTTCTAGAATTTTGAATGATGCGAATATTTTTCTGGGTTGTATGAATAGAAGTGATGTTCTAGCATAGTTTTGAAGTCAAAGTATAGCTTCGAAAGATTTAGGAATCTAAGAGTGATGTCTTCTGTTAAATCTTGACTTGGATTTTGCAATCAAATTTGAATGAGAATGGTTGTTTTGATTTTTATAGAAGAATGTATATTGTTGTGAAAGTAGTGAGTATAGTTGATGATTGCGGAATCAGATTCGAAGAATGTAATATATTAATTGTGAATTTATATATCTCTCGGGTATTACCTACCCGTTAAATTTTTTTTCACAAATAACATTTTTGTACAAATGAATTTTATTACAGTCTTTATGAAAATATATATATGTATGTATATTTTCTTCAGATGTAATGTAGATTTAATGAGTTAATAATAAATTAAACTCATTTGATTTTCGGCTGGAATTAGAAATTAATAATTTCTAAAACTTTAGAAATTTTCTAATTTTTGTGGATTATCACTTCATCGTAAATGAAATTATGAATCAGTGCTTCATCATTCATTTTTATTGATATTTACTCGGTGAATGATGTTGGTGTTCGTGGGATTCTTGTAAACTTTGCAAGGTACGAATGATGTTCTCTAGAAAGTTTTGAGTATATCGAAAGTGTAAAATCAAATATGTAATTGAATAATACACTTAGCTTTCTTATGAAATGGAATTCATTGAATTGAAACAGAAATTGTAGTTTAACGATTATTAAGTGGCTGACGAAGGATGTACATCATAGCATATTAGTAATAGGAATTAACCGAGTAGTTAAGATTCACACATAATAGCTTAGTACGGAAAGATTTATATCTATAAGATATACATATAAATCCTTCAGTGGAAATGAGTTAATGTTTCATAACTCGTTATTTCAATATACCTATTGGTGATTGTGTTATCGATATCATTGGTGGTTATGTAATTGATGGAGATTGTAGTGTTACAGGTGTTGCTGGTGTTGGTAATACTGACGGTGATACTGGCGGTACTGGCAGTGCTAGTGATGCTGACGGTACTGTTGATGCTACTGGTAAACAAGTCTAGCTTGTAATTCGTGCACCATCCTTGTCAGGGTTTCTATTCTTCCCTGTATCATTTCTATCCATCCATTCATCTTGGTTTACGGCTATGATTTGAATAAATAATCTCTAAAACTTTAGAGATTACATAATCACCGTAGAATATTTCTCCGTTGAAGTTATGAATCAATACTTTATCGTTTGTTGTTGTTGGTACTCCTTGGTGTCTATGGTGTGTGTGACGTTGATGCTCGAGGTACCGATTATGATGTTAAAGTGTGGGGTGCGGATGTTGCTGTTGGTGGTGGTGATGGTACTATTGCTGTCGGTGCTGCTGCTGGTGCTTGTAACCTTTGCACCATACTCTCCAAAGCCACTACCCGAGCGCGAAGCTCGTTGACTCTTCTATTACACCAGGGTGGTTGTCGCTCCTGACGAGTGGATGAATAAGATCTAGAATCTGAGATAGTATATAATCGTGATGAGATACTCTGGAAATGAGAGAGAAAATGGTGTTTCGAACAGGTTCGCCGGTAAGTGCTTCAGGTTCTTCGCCAAGAGGGAAATGTGGTGGATGGAAGGGATCACCTTCTTCCTGTCTCCAATAATTTAATAGGCTACGAACCCATCCCCAATTCATCCAAAATAGATGATGGCTAATTGGTTGATCCATCCCGGTCACACTGCTTTTGGAGCTCGAGTGAAACTCCATATCAGAATCCGAGGGACTTGAATTAGTGCCGAGTTCCATTTCGTACGATTGAATAAATGATTTTTCGATATGAAATGATTTTCGGCTATCGGATGGTATTCTAATTTCATAAAATATCTATATATATAGATCAAAAGATTTCGTAGATTACGGAAGAATTTACGGAATATGTCAGGCAAAGTTTACAGTAACAGATACGCTAAGATATGAATTTTGTCTATACACTATTTATGCAATCAATGCAGTAAGATGTGTCTAGACTAAGAATAATAAGTATGTAATTTCCGATAAGAATGATAAGCAAAACTTTTTGACATGTAGACACAGTCGAAGTCCAGACTCACTAATGCATCCTAACAACTATTAGTTAGACACACTAATGCAAGACCTTGTTCGCTAAGACCACCGCTCTGATACCACATGAGACGACCCGTCTTAATCCATAAGGATGAATAATGATAATGCTAAAAACAAACATATATTTTATAGCATTATCCCTCAAGAAAGACAAGCTTTTAGTTGCAATTTTTCTATTTAGAAGTGATATTCATTTAAATAATAAAAGGTGAAGACAAAAGACAGATTCAATGATTTGAAGATGCAAACGACCAAAAAGCTAAAAAGTATAAAGTACAATTAAAGTGGTTCAAATTATTGATGAGAAACGTCTCAAAATTACAAGAGTACAAGACGCAAAACGCAAAGTACAAGATATTAAATTGTACGCAAGGACGTTCGAAAATCCGGAACCGGGACCAAAGTCAACTTTCAACGCGCGACGCAACGGAGCGAAAATTACAAGTCAACTATGTACATAAATATAATATAATATATAAATAATTCTTAAAATTATTTATATATTATATATTTATTTAAAACCGTCGGCAAGAAGCAAACAACAATATGTGAGCTGGAATCCCAGGCCATACGATCGCATGGCCTGGAAGTGCAATTTTCATGCGGTCGCATGACCCCAATATGCTGGCCACATCTATAAATTTTGCAGTTTTTGGCCAAATAAAACACATCTTTTCTCTATCTCTCTATCTCACGTATATATATATATATATATATATATATATATATATATATATATATATATATATATATATATATATATATATATATATATATATATATATATATATATATATATTATAATTTTAATTTTAATTTTAATAATAAGGGTATGTTAGCGAATGTTGTAAGTATGTAAGTCAAAATTCTGTCCGTGTAATGCTACGCTATTATTAATCATTGTAAGTTATGTTCAACCTTTTTAAATTAATGTCTCGTAGCTAATTTATTATTATGCTTATTTAAATCGAAGTAATCGTGATGTTGGGCTAAAATATTAAAGATTGTGTAATTGGACTTTGTACCATAATTGGAGTTTGGACAAAAGAACGACACTTGTGGAAATTAGACTATGCGCTATTAATGGGCTTTATATTTGTTTAATTAAATGATAGTTTGTTAATTTAATATAAAGATTTACAATTGGACGTACCTATAAATAACCATATACACTCGATCGGACACGATGGGCGGGATATTTATAAGTACTAATAATCGTTCATTTAACCGGACAAGGGAATGGATTAATAGTCAATGGACTTATTAAAACAGGGGTGAATTATGTACAAGGACACTTGGCGTAATTGTTAATAAAGTATTAAAACCTTGGGTTACATGCAGTCGATATCCTGGTGTAATTATTAAACAAAGTATTATGACCTTGTTACAGTTTAAGTCCCCAATTAGTTGGAATATTTGACTTCGGATATAAGGATAATTTGACGAGGACACTCGCACTTTATATTTATGACTGATGGACTGTTATGGACAAAAACTAGATGGACATATTGAATAATCCAGGACAAAGGACAATTAACCCATGGGAATAAACTAAAATCAACACGTCAAACATCATGATTACGGAAGTTTAAATGAGCATAATTCCTTTATTTCATATTTAATTGCACTTTTAATTATTGCATTTTATTTACTGTCATCATATTTAATTGCACTTTTAATTATCGCACTTTAATTTATTGTCATTTTAATTATCCCAATTTTATTTATTGTCATTTTATTTATCGCAATTTTATTTATCGCACTTTAATTATTGTCATTTACTTTACGCTTTAAGTTAATTTTATTTTTAATATTTTACATTAGGTTTTAACTGCAACTAAAGTTTTAAAATCGATAAACCGGTCATTAAACGGTAAAAACCCCTTTTTATAATAATAATAATACTACTTATATATATATTTATATTTTTACAAATATAGTTTTTAAAAATATAGCGTTAAACTTGGCTAAGATCCCTGTGGAACGAACCGGACTTACTAAAAACTACACTACTGTACGATTAGGTACACTGCCTATAAGTGTTGTAGCAAGGTTTAGGTATATCCACTCTATAAATAAATAAATAACTTGTGTAAAATTGTATCGTATTTAATAGTATTTCGCAGTAAAAATACTACTATTTTGTACCCCTTCGCTTTAACATCAAATACAATAACATATGGATACATTGTGAGGCATTTGACCTCTATATGATACATTGCAATCGTTTTTAAAAGACAAACTTTCATTTCATCGAAAGATGACAGATATGCATACCAACTCATAATATATCCAAACTATAATGACTTAATCTGTCATTTACTTAATAATAATCTTTATTGAACTCTACGACTTGAATGCAACGTCTTTTGAAATATGCCATGAATGACTCCAAGTAATATCTTTAAAATGAGCAAATGCACAGCGGAAGATTTCTTTCAAACCTGAGAATAAACATGCTTTCAAGTGTCAATCAAAAGGTTGGTGAGTTCATTAGTTTATCATAAATAATCATTTCCATTAATTTAATAGACCACAAGATTTTCATTTTCATTTCTCATAAACAACATGCATCTGCATAAAAATCATTCATATGGATTGAACCCCTGGTAACCGACATTAACAAAATGGATCTAGAATATCCCCAAAACAGAACCACTCGTCTATAGAGAAAAATTAAAATTACTAAAGCAGTTCAAATTCTCTGACTGGGGAGTGTCAAAGCCCATAGATCTATCTTTAGGATTCGTGTCAATTGGTGGCAATTATAATAAACACCAATTCTTAGGCTACCAAGTTCAACAAGGGCGATATCCGGTACAAAAATTCAACCATAGAATGTAGTTTCGATTACTTGTGTCTATTTCGTTAAACATTTATAAAAGTGCATGTATTCTAAGTCCCAAAAATATATATTGTAAAAGCATTTAAAAGGGAGCAAATGAAACTCACAATACTGTATTTCGTAGTAAAAATACATATGACGGCATTGAACAAATGCATGGTTGGCCTCGGATTCACGAACATATATTAAGTATATATATTTATATGTTGGTCAATATCTGTTCAACAATTTAGGTTAAGTCGTAGTGTATCACAATCCTAATGCTCAAGATTATCATGCAAAAGTCAACAAAAGTCAACTTGTCCCAAAATGACGTCCAAAATCTATACATGATTATTATAAAACTTAAATATAATCATTTTATATATTTAAATATATTTATCAGATTTTTATTAAAGTAAGAATACAAATCATTTATTAATAAGTAAAAATTTATATTAAAATTTATGTATGATAAAAATATACTTTTATATATCTTAAGTAATAAAATTTATAAAGTTCACTTAATATCATAAAAATATAGTGGTATGTATTATTAATGTAATTATATTACTTGTGGTAAATATATCTTTGTATTATATATTTATTTGATAAAATAATATTGACAGTAATAATAATGAGTAAAAGTTGTATTATTTTGTATTAATAATAATAATCATTATTATTCTACTAATAATAATAACAATATTTATATTTACTAATGACGATATTAATTATGATAAAATGATAATTCTAATCATGATAATCTTAATAACATTGGTACATTTTAATATTACAAGTAATAATAACAATATTTTATAAAAATAATATTTCTATTCAAAATGATAATTTTTAATAATAATAATACTAAAATGATTATGATATTTTATAATAACAGTGATATTTCTATTTAAAAATGATAATTTTAATAAAAATGATTGGTTTTAATATTATTGATACTTTTAATAATAATAATGACGATAAAAATAATAAAATGATAGTTTTGATAAAAAAAAATTAATTATTTTAATAATATTAATAATAATAAAAATAATAATCATAATAATAATAATAATAATAATAATAATAATAATAATAATAATAATAATAATAATAATAATAATAATAATAATAATAATAATAATAATAATAATAATATTGATTATTAGATAATAATAATAATAACGATAATAATGACGATAACGATAACGATAACGATAACGATAATAATAATCATTTTAACAATAATACTTTAAAACTATAGAAAATTCAATTGACGATATCTTTTAATCCGTTCATCGAAATCATACACTTTCTAAATGAAAAGTTATTAATTTTTCGCCAGCTTTCTAACGACATGCATATCATATACCTTATCTCAATCGCAAATGTATTAAATTTATAATTTATCATAAACTATCTAACGACAATAATAAGTGTATAAGCATGCATAAACAAATATACTCGAGCACTAGTCAGGGATACACTAACAATATATAAAAGTTAAGTTATGAGTGCTCACCTATCAATATTGAGATTCAATATTGCAGGAAAGTATGTAGGCGCAACGGAAATGATAAACACTAGATTGACCTCACGAGCATACCCCCGAACATTACCCATAACCTCCATAGCTATAACCCATAATTTCCTTAGCTCTATCCCACTCGAAAAGCAGTTTTAAAAATCCGTTTTAGATCACTCAAGCAGCACTCTGTCATAGTATTTTATGTATAATACTAATAATAATACTAATAATACTAATAATAATATTAAGATTAATAATATTAATAATAATAATAGTACAGAGTGTAAGAGGAGAAGGAAATGAAGAATGAATGAACGAGTAAACTGAAACCGCTCAATATATACACATTTCTCCCACCAACCCCCATGCGATCACATGGGGTTTGTATGGTAAGACCATGCGATCGCATGGTAAACTTTACCAACTCAAATTCGTTCAATCATATTTTCCGACACTCTTTATATTAATATTTAATATATATATTTATATTTAATTTATCTAATTAATTAATTATATATTATATTATATTTATATTCATAGTTGAATTAAAATTTTTGTTCCGTTGACTCGATCGTTAACGCTCGACTTGTGTCCAGGTTCCGGTTTCTCGAACGCTAACTCGTACACTTAGAAAACTAGCATTTTACGTTTCGTGATGTGTACCTTTAACAAAAATATAGACTTAACTTATCAATAACTAAATCATTCGAAGTGTAACATGAATGTTAGAGTGTTTTGGTCATTAGCTTTTATAAATCAACGCCTCGTTATATACACATATACACACACATACACACACACACACACACACACACACACACACATATATATATATATATATATATATATATATATATATATATATATATATATATATATATATATAATAGTATTATTTTAACTCAAAACATTTTATTGCCAACTTAATACTAAATTTTATTACATTGAAATATATATATATATATATATATATATATATATATATATATATATATATATATATATATATATATATATATATATTCATTTCGAAATATAAATTTGAAATATTTATTTAACAATATAATATATAGTTTTTTTCAAAATTTAATTATATTTCAAAGTTTAATATATATAATTTTTAAAATCGTTTCGAAATTATTATTTAGTAATACAAAAATATATTTACAAATTTATAATACAAGCTTTAATGAAGTTCTTTAAAATTCATAAACAAGTTGTCTTATAAAGTGCTTTAATAATAAAGTTCTTTTTAAACTGAAAACGATTTGTACGTTCAAAATTATATCAAACAAATATGATAATTTCTTTTTCCAAAACTAAATATATTTAAGAATCATTTTAAAAGGTTAAAATTATGGAATTCGTTATATCATACAATGTTTTAGAAATGTAAAATTATATGTACTCATAATAAGTTTCAAGTTTTTGAATTACCATTTATTGATGAAACGTGAGATAAAGTCCAAGGTTAAAAGAACGTATGAAGTCATTTTAAGGTAAAATGTCAATTTAATTACTCATCGGTATCCAACATCTAAGTTATTCACACTCCGCGTTCTTACTTTCACTTTAAGTAAAGTGAAAACTAAAATAGTTATTGTGAAGACCCTTCCTAATCCATCCGGACAAAGTCCATATCGATTATAAACGATTCACAACAGTTGATTACATCGCGAGGTACTTGACCTCTATATGATACATTTTACAAATATTGCATTCGTTTTTGAAAAGACAATCTTTCATTACATCGAAAGTTGACAGCGTGCATACCATTTTATAATATATTTAACTATAATTGACTTAATAATAATCTTGATGAACTCAACGACTCGAATGCGACGTCTTTTGAAATATGTCATGAACGACTCCAAGTAATATCTTTAAAATGAGCAATTGCACAGCGGAAGACTTCTTTCATACCTGAGAATAAACATGCATTAAAGTGTCAACCAAAAGGTTGGTGAGTTCATTAGTTTATCATAAATAGTCATTTCATAATTTTTAATAGACCACAAGATTTCATATTTAGTTTTCATAAATATACGTCCCATGCATAGAGACAAAATATCATTCATATGGATTGAACACCTGGTAATCGACATTCACAATATGCATATAAGAATATCCCCATCATTCCGGGATCCTCCTTCGGACATGATATAAATTTCGAAGTACTAAAGCATCCGGTACTTTGGATGGGGCTTGTTGGGCCCGATAGATCTATCTTTAGAGTTCGCGTCAATTAGGGTATCTGTTCCCTAATTCTTAGATTACCAGACTTAATAAAAAGGGGCATATTCGATTTTGATCATTCAACCATATAATGTAGTTTCAATTACTTGTGTCTATTTTGTAAAACAGTTATAAAAACAGCGCATGTATTCTCAGTCCCAAAAATATATATTGCAAAAGCATTTAAAAAGGGATTAATGAAACTCACCTAATGTATTTTGTAGTAAAAATACATATGACGACATTGAACAACTAAACAATGCAGGGTTAGCCTCTGATTCACGAACCTATATCATTTGTATATTTATTAATACACATAATCGTAGTCGAACAAATTTATTTATTATATCTTGATTTACATATTATATATTTAATTTGTGTATATATTCAAAATGATTTATATCTATATTAATATATCCATATTTATTCATATACATTATTGTTCAGTGTTATATTTAAAATCAATAGTTTGTTATATGTACGTATTTAAATAAATAATATCAGTAAGTTTGATTTATATAGTTATGTGACATATTAATACACTTATAACATATGGTATAAGTATATTTTTATGTGCAATATATTTATCTGTTTAAAAAGATAGTTTTTGATAATAATAATAATAATAATGATGATGATGTTCTAATAATAATAATAATAGCTTTAATATTAATACTAATAATAACACTAATGCTACTTAATTATGTTATTGAATAAAAAAAAATGATAATAATATCAATAATAATAATAATAATAATAATAATAATAATAATAATAATAATAATAATAATAATAATAATAATAATAATAATAATAATCATACTTGTAATTTTCATTATGATAAATAATAAATGGTTATTAATACCTATTTAGTAATAATAATGATAATAATAACTATAATTCTTCTATTTTTAACAATCATTAATAATAATAATAACATTAATGATGTAATAATCATAATAATAAATATAATGATAATAATAATGAATAATTAAATAACTACCTTATTAAATAAGCTGTTTAAAAAGAATCTCCCAAGCACGGGCTCGAACCCCCGACCTCTCGCATACTCGAAACACCCCCTAACCATTTGTCTATTTCTGTTTTTCCTGATATCAACCCCCTTCATTTTATTATAACCCGTATCATTCATTTCTCCCTCTTTCTTCTTCATTAATTCAGACAACCATCGACCAGAGTACAAATCGGTCTACTAATACGTTTCCATATAATTTTTAGATTTATATACGATGCAGAAACCTTATAGGATTGGTCAAATTATTTAAAAACAGAAAAGAAATAACAGAAATAAAAAGAAAATAAGATGAAACAGGTTCGTATGAACCTGGAATTGAACTCGACATTAGAAGATGTTACAGGCCACGACCTCAACATGAAAAAGGTTCTAAATTATCATTAGCAACTTTCTGTAGCCTCAATTGAAACTAAAACGCCAAATTGATCTCGAATTTTGTTCAAGAACAATGTTTGACTTTTTTTGAAATAAACTTTGACTTCAAAATTACGATTGAATAAGAAGAATTAGAGTATGATCTTTTACAGAAAGTTTATATGAACAAATCCTAACCTAACTGCATTTACAATTTTTGAATTTTATTTTAAATTCGAACTTTTTGAAAAAAAAATACAAGAACAGAGAAGTTTACTCGTGTTCTTCCCTCTTTCATATTAATTTCGCAATTTGTGAATTGTAAAAGATAATTGGAACTGATATTTGATAATGTGAGTTTGTTTTTATCCCTAAATACAGAATCGTATCAATTATAACTCCAAAATGGATCGACAGCGAAATATTTGCAAGGACAGAAAATAAATAAAAAAATAAAAAGATGAAACCTATTGCTAACAGAATTTGGATTTACTCTCCTGGCTATATTGTGATTCGTACTAATTTGAAACAGATAACTAATCAACTACAGATTGAGGTTGACTTGAAAATGAATTTCAAAATCTTCTGTATCTAGATTTATATATATATATATTATTTATATTTTTGTTATTCTGTATCATAAATTAATAATATAAATTTATTAATATAATCTATTAATATTATAAATTTGAATATGGATACTAATAATAATAATAATCACATTAATACTAATATCAAAATAATGTTGTTAGTAATGATAATAATAAAAAATTTATATAATAATGATAATTATATTATTATTAATGGTAATAACAATAATAATTTTTAATGATAAAGGTAATCATAATATCTAATAATAATACCAGTGATAATTAAGATATAACAAGTTGTTTGTATCCCTTTTTATGTTAGAAACAATATTGTTAATAATACTGATATTAATGCAAATATTAATACATAATGATAATAATGAATATAATAATAACATAATAACAATATTGAAATTTGTAATTAAATTCAATATTTAAATATTACCTATTATAAATTATGTATCATTTGCTAATTATATCTATATACAATAACATATAATATTTTTACTTTTTATATATAATTCAATATATATATCATTGTAATTATTTATAGAATCCATATACATTTATATATAGCTTTATTTTAATAATCCTATAATATATTACATACTAACTCTTATTAAATATTTACGTTTTATAAATAATACAATATTATAGTAATCATTTAAATTCATTTTAAATTACACTTAATTATTTTATATCTTATCTTACATATTTAATTCTAATGTTTAAATCATATTTTATATTTACAAGTTATTTATATACTTATATTTATATATATACATATTTATTTACAAACAAATGTTCGTGAATCATCGGGCACATTCCAGGGTAATTTATTATATGAACATAGTTCCAACATTTTCGAGACTCACTATTACAGACTTTGCTTATCGTGTCGGAACCATATAAAGATTAAAGTTTAAATTTGGTCGGAAATTCCCGGGTCATCACAGTTATCTTATCGAAGTCACGAGAAAGTATTATAGAGCCTGAATTGAGATTCAAATAGGAATTTTCACTAACCCTTGTCTAGTTCACGTTAATTTTCACATTTGTTTTTACTTGTAAATCACTTTACCATTTTTCGAATATCGTTAAAAAGAATAGATTTCTCAAATCAACCTGGACCTCACAATAGAGACTCGTAATCATACAATGTATCTGATAAATCATATCTTCTAATTCCATCGATAATCATATTGTAACAAATACGTTCATTTAAAGTATTATACGTTTAATACTTTGTTAATATTCTCAAGTTATAATATATATACATATATATATATATATATATATATATATATATATATATATATATATATATATATATATATATATATATATATATATATATATATATATATATATATATATATATATATATATATATATATATATATATATATATACAATCATATCCATTTATATAATGGTTCGTGAATCGTCGGAGTTTGGTCGAGGTTAAATAAATGTATGAACATAGTTTAAAATTTTTGAGATTCAACACTACAAACTTTGCTTATCGTGTCGGAAACATATAAAGATCAAGTTTAAATTTGGTCAGAAATTTCTGGGTTGTCACAAACACAAGCCTCAACACCCCATATCTCAACATTTCAATCGATATCTCGAGCATGATCTTCATTCTACATATCTTTCTACATCATTTATCTTCATTCTACATGGAGATTATGTAATCTCTAAAGTTTTAGAGATTATGTATTCTATTTCTAACGCTAAATCAATTAAGATTAATATCAATCCATGATTACATATGAAGAAAATATATATCTAAATATATTTTCATAAAGATTGTAATTAAAATTCTTTTGTACAAACTATTAATGATGAGGATATTTTAACGGGTAGGTAATACCCGAGAAATATTTAAATTTGACATTAATATGTTACACTGTACATTCTTCAATTCTGATTCAACAGTCATTAATTATCCTACTTACATCCACAGATATTCTGATTCAATTACATATTCTGATTTTGACAACCTTTTTCGTTCAAATTCAATTACATATTCTAATTTTGACATATCAGAATCCAAGTCAAGATTTAACAAGTGGCATCACTCTTAGATTCCTACATCTTTCAAAATCATAATTTGAAATCAAACTGTACTAGAACATCACTTTTATTCATAAAACCCAGAAAAATATTTGTATCATTCAAGATTCACTATGATTTCATCTTAAACATTATTTGTATCTTGACGATTACAATCTGCGTTCAAACCCTTCAAAATTCTTGAAAACACCTCAGATTGATAACCAATGATTCAGATATGAGAATGCTGATGAAGCAGGAAAAGCTATAGATAGTCTTAATGGTCAAAAGTTTGATAATAAAGAATGGTGTGTTGAAAAGCTCAGATTTGGAACTGATAAACGGATTGAGCAAACTATGAAGGAGGTTGTTGACAAGTCACAAGGATTAAACCTATACCTAAAGAATCTAGATGATTCAATTTCTGATGAAAATCACAAAAGATTTCTTTACGCATTCTAAACCCTTACAAAAGAATTTTCCTCATTTTCCTTCGATTTTAGAAATTTTAAGATATCATCGTATCTTTCGTTATAAATATCCTCGATATTTCTGAAGATATCTTCATAACTATTCTTGTCCAAAATTAATTATCTCTTTATGCTATCTGTATTACATCATAAAGGAAACTGTTTTAGTTTCTAAATCTCTATAAAATTCGAGTTTAAATTATGAATGAATTCTGGAGAAGTGTTGGGAATGGAAAGCATGAGTTAGTATAATATAATGACGTCTGGCCAACGTGGTTATATTACAGTAAGTCATGCTGAATTTCTAATGGAACGTGATGATTCACATACCATATCGTCATCACGAGCCATGTCACATAACTCTTTCATTATACTTTAACTCTAAACATATCAAGAAAATATTTTCTTGATATTTCTATCTTTCCGTGATTCTGGTAATTTACTAAATCGTGCTATTACTTTTCCATTCTGCTTAATATATTATGATCATTCGAAACTTCATACCTACGAATTCTGGACCATTACTTGCTTTACTCAAAGTCGAGAAGAGAAAACAAAAGTATGAAGCTTCAAAACATAAATAGGAGTATAAATCACAGCAAACGAGAAAGGTCATTAACCGTGGATTTCAATAATTATGGAAATACAGATGTAAGGAAGGATTATGAAAACCACCACCCCAAGAACGAAGTAGAAGTAAACAGATTCCTCCGGTGGGAGTTGGAATAGAAGGATGATTGTTGCGATAGTTAGAATGAGGTCAAGGATCAGAACTGGATTAAGCATTTTCACAATCTTTTGAAAGTATGAATTGGGAAAGAAAATAAAGGAGGGGTGAAAATAATTGAATGGAAGAGATTAATTTATAGCAAAATATCAGACATAGAAATCGAGGCAGATTACCGCATTTAATCAAAGAGGATCATAATTTCCTTATTCACCGAAGAACCGAATCTTATATAGATTTCGAAGATTATCTCTAAATTTCTTGAATTCTAAAAATCCACCGTGACTACGTCAAAAGTCAAATCTCTATCTCAATCTTTTGTGACAGCTTCACTCGTACGCTTCACATAAACAAATCATTTTAACTATATTAATCAATAATGATGAAACTCTATTTATCAACTCATATTCGTCATGAAAACATTTTTATTGTCAATCATGAAGACCTCACTCAAATTTCGGGATGAAATTTATTTAACGGGTAGGTACTGTGACGATCCGGAAAATTTCGACTAATTTTAAATCAAACTCTCAATACGATTTAATATTTTTGGCACGATAAGAAAAGTTTGTTAGGTTGAGTCTCAAAAATTTTCAACTATTTTCATATATCCATTTGACATTCCACTGTTCTCGACGATTCACGAACAACTATTTGTAAATAGATACATATATATTTAAATATATAAATATATATAATAATTTAAAATATAATTAGAAATAATATACGACTTAATTGTTAGAAATAAATATGTAAAATGATATAAGAAATAATAAAATTTATTATTAAAATAAAGCTATATATATATATAAAAAATAATAAATCTATATATATATATATATATATATATATATATATATATATATATTGAATATATATGTATGGTTTCGAATTTATTTAGTAAACGATGTAGCACTCCGTGGAAAATTGTCGATAATATAATCCAAATGTGTGGCTGCTTACTATTCGACAAGTTGAATTAGCATTCTATGATTTATCTCCACACGTTTTCTTTTTGGTTGATTAACATACAATTTATTATTATATTGTATTAATATTCCTATCTATATTATATATATACATAAAAGTGCAGAGAATATCACCACCATTCTCTTAATTTTCCCTGATCACCATTTTCCGAATTAGACAAATGCAAGTATTATTTTTCCTAGATTGATTGATATCCAAATACCCCACACCCACTTGTATTCTTCTTTTGCTTTATGCTCTCCTTCGACAACACAAGCACACCCAACAAACCATCTATCTTATATTATACTATATATATATATATATATATATATATATATATATATATATATATATATATATATATATATATATATATATATATATATATATATCTTTCAATCATAGACCCTTTATCTTTATAAAAATCTGGAAAGCAAGATTGCTTTTATAATTTATCATCTGAAAACAAAATAGGGACTTACTTTCACACATTTTTGGTCACAAGTTGTTAATGTATTTGTTCTTTTTAGCCTACTAATATTATATAGATACACATGCATATAGATTAGCTATAAAGTAAATAGATTATTGAACTAGAGCACACACATCTATTTTTGCTCTGTTACCTGATTCTATCTTTCTGATTCTACTTATCATCTTCAATCACCAAATCAACTTGTTACAACTACTCATTTTCTAGTTACTACATCAACGAGAACCAACCACCATTAACCCTTACTACCACAACCAACGGCCACACTTCCAACTGCCACCACCCTTGACTTATCACCACCATCTAACCACCTTACTATTTTCTCTCTTCGATCAACCATCTCCACTCCACCATCATCACCATGTTCAAACCACCACCACCAGTAACCCACCGCCACCTCCATCAACTACAACTTGCCCTTAATTTAACCACCTGTTACTTGTTCATGCTTCTATTTTTCTGTTCGAAAATAGCCCACAAAACCACCACTCAACCCATCGACAACCTGCTGCAAAAACCACCACCAAGGAATCATCTCACCCGTAACAACCTTCATCACCCCGACTGCTACTGCTGCGTCCTTTCTTTTCATTTCTGTTTTGAATGATTCACACTAAGAACCTATATACACACGCAAACTGTTGTTCTTCTATCTTGTTCAAATCACAAACTAAATATAATGCTACACGATCACAACTCATGTTTTTCTATTTCGTATTCACCAAGACGCCAACAACTGCTCGATATGCTATACTACCCGCTTGTTTCTGTTTTAAAACTGTAACGAACTGCCATCTTACTATTTTTCTGTTTGCAACCATTTCACCCACCACCGGTTCCACTATTTTTTTCGAATGTTATGAAATCACAAGAAACTTCATGTACAACCACACCCATCATCCTCACACCATTGCTTTAGTTTTGTTTGTTGTTTCTATTCGAATTCAAACCCAAAAGAACGAAACCCATTTGTTTCCTGTCCAAACACCACACACACATGCAACTGTTGTAGCTATTTTTTTTATTTTATTTCGTGTTCGGTTTGCAGCTTCAAACATCCTCGCGAACTAATTATTTTCATTTTCTACCCAAACCAACACACTCACATGGTACACGATGATTTGAGATACCAGACAATATTGGGACTTCAAAAACATATCTTCACATGAGGTGTTTCATCACTTGCATGGACAACAATGATGTTAACATTAACATAGAAGAAGATGACCAAGTACGGTTCCTGTTTTTCCACATCTTTTGACATTTGAGTGTTACCTGAACAAAATCCCATTTTTGCTTTTGGATTATATTCATGTTTGGGCCTTGATTCTTTTATTGAACTTCCTATTTGGGCTGTGTAATGTTTGATTGTCGGGCCGTATTCCATATTAGTTAGTGGGACGTGTTTCCTTAGCTTGTTGGGCTAAAAAGGAGATGATGATAGTAGACTTAGCTGTTACAACCGATTGGTCCATTTTCTTTTCTGTTTAAAACAATCGCAACTCAAAGATATTGATACTTGAATGATGTTATGATTACGAATATGGTTATGAGGCAACGAATATAATGATAGATGAAACATGATGATTGTGAACGACGAGTTAAAACAATTAAACTAGCGACTTAAATCAGAAAAGCAACAGACGGATTGATGGTTAGGGGTGTTGTCACCGAGCGAGAGGTCTCGTGTTCGAGCCCGGGCAGAGGTGTTTATTTTTTTTGAAGGCTTATTATTTAAGGTAGTATTTATTATTATTATTATTATTATTATTATTATTATTATTATTATTATTATTATTATTATTATTATTATTATCATCATTATTATTATTATTATTATTATTATTATTATTATTATTATTATTATTATTATTATTATTATTATTATTATTATTATCATTAGTATTAATAGGATTATCAAGATTATTATTATTATTATTATTATTATTATTATTATTAAAATCATAAATATTATTATTAAGATTATTATTATTAATTTACTAAATAAATATTATATATATAAGAAAAATATATTTATTACATATAATATAACTATATTATATTTTTATAATAAATACTAAGTATTTATTTAAAATATATAAAATAAATATAGTTAATTAATTAATGAAACATATAGATTATTAATATAATAATTATATCATTAATAATATATGAATATTCGTTCGATTACAATTATACGTGTTAATATGTATACTTGATATAGGTTCGTGAATCCGAGGCCAACCCTGCATTGTTCAGTTCAGTCGTATGCATATTTTTACTACAAAATATCGTATCGTGAGTTCATATGCTCCCTTTTTCAATACTTTTACAATATATATTTTTGGGACCGAGAATACATGAAATGCTTTTATAAATGTTTGACGCTATAGACACAAGCAAAACGTTCCTCTAATAAATTATTATACAGACGAGTTGTTCTGTGGATTATTATATCGAATATCGCCCCTGATTATTATAGCTTGGTAACCTAAGAATTAGGGAAATGGCCCCTAATTGACGCGAATCCTAAAGGTAGATCTATGGGTACTGACCAGCCCCATCCGGGTTATAGATGCATTAGTACTTCGAGGTTTATATATATACAGACGATACTTGTATATTACAGACTGAAAGTTCTGTTTATTTTGGGGATATTCATGATGCGCTTTATATGTTAAGGTCGGTAACCAAGCAAAGGTTATATATATAGAGAGAATGATTTTTATACACAGGTTATGTGTATGTTATTTTGTACACGAGATATGTGTACGGTTATTAAAATTCGCGAGGCAACCTATGGGGGAGAAAAGGATACTAACCTACTCTGCCAAGCATTTATAAAAAAAGGTTTCGTACACGAGATAGGTGTACTGTATTTAAATCTTGTGGTCTATCAAAATTACTGAATTTTATTGTTTACGATAAACTTACGAACTCACCAACCTTTTGGTTGACACTTTTAAGCATGTTTATTCTCAGGTATGAAAGGAATCTTTTGTTGTGCATTTGCTCATTTTAAATATATTACTTGGAGTCATTCATGGCATATTTCAAAAGACGTTGCATTCGAGTCGTTGAGTTTAAAAAGATTATTATTAAGTAAAAGACAGATTAAGTCATTTATAGTTTGAATATTATGAAATGGTATGCATATTGGTCAATTTTCGTTGTAATGAAAGTTGTCTTATGAAAACAAATGCAATGTTTGTAGAACGTATCATATAGAGGTCAGTACCTCGCAATGGGACCAGATGTTATTGTGTTCGTCCAGGTGAATTTAGACGGGTCGTTTCAGATATCTCTTGGGAAGAATTGAAAAAGATGCTAATCGAGGAGTACTGTCCACGAAACGAGATCAGAAAAATGGAATCTGAGTTACGTAATCTGAAGGTTTTCGGTGCGAGTCTCAAGAACTATGAAAAGCATTTCATGGGACTAGCCTTGTTGTGTCCTGAATTGGTGCCAAATGAGAAACGAAAGATAGAGATGTATATTGACGGTTTGTCGATCAATATCAAAGGAAATGTTACATCGTCTAAACCCAATACGATGCAGGAAGCCATGAGAATGGCACACCAACTCATGGACAAGATCACGGAGAGTTCTATTAAGGCACCAACTGTGACAACCCGGAAATTTCCAACCAAATTTAAACTTTAATCTTTATATGTTTCCGACACAATAAGCAATATTTGTTAAGTTAAATTTCAAGAATTTTAAACTATGTTCATACATTCATTCAACCTCGACCAAGTTCCAACGATTCACGAACCATTAAACGAATATGATTATATATGTATATGTGTATATATATTATAACTTGAAACGTAAATAAAATATTAGATTAAATACTTTATATGATTGTATCTGTTTCAAAATGTTTATCAATGGAAATAGAAGATAAGATCAAATGATTGAATTATCAGATATATTAAATTATGATTACAAGTCTCTGTTGAAAGGCCCACGTTGATTTGAGAAATCTTTCCATTTTAACAATATTCGGAAAATGGTAAAGTAATTTATAAATAAGAACAAATTGTCAATCATTGAGAACTAGACAAAGGATAGTGGAAGATTGAATCTCATAAAGACTCGATTGATCTATTTAGTTTCAAACGTACAAAAACGTTTTCAGTTTAAAAAGAACTTTATTATTAAAACGTATATAACTTTTATAAATATCTAGAACCACTTTTGACAACTCATTACTTAACTAGTATGATAAAGATAACGATATTTATATTTTATTTTATTAAATATATATAACGATTTAAATTAATATTATATATATTTATACGCGTATAATATGTACATAGTTTTATACTTTTACTATACTTAAACTTTACCTTTACTTTATTTTTACTTTACTTTAACTTTAATAATTCACTTTAATAATTCATACTTTAATAATTTATACTTTAATAATTCACTTTAATAATTCATACTTTAATAATTCACTTTAATAATTCATACTTTAATAATTCACTTTAATAATTCATACTTTAATAATTCACTTTAATAATTCAAAAATCTATTATAAATAGAATTCAATAGGTTTCATTATTTCATAGAAACTTGAAAATATTTTTCTCTAAACTCTCTCAATCGATTTACATATATATATATATATTTACTCCGTATTATTTCAAGATATTATTAGTATACATAAAATATTACGACGGAGTGTTGTCCGAGTGATTTCGAAATTGTTTTTCGAGTAGGATAGGATTAAGGAAATTATGGGTTATAGCTATGGAGGTGATTGAGTATGGTTCATGGGTATGCTCGTGAGGTCAATATAGTGTTTATCATTTCCGTTGCGTCTACGTACCTTTCCTGTAATATTGAATCTCAATATTGATACGTGAGTACTCATAACTTAACTTTTACATACTAATAGTGTATCCCTAACTAGTGCTTGAGTATTTAGGATTATGCATGCTTGTACTTTTGATATTGCCCTTAGACAGGTTAGGTTGAATCTTGAATTAGTTACACTTGCGGTTGAGATAAGGTATAAGATATGCATGTCCTTGGAAAGCTAGCGAAAAATTAAGAACTTTTCCTTTAGATATCGAATGGTTTCGATGAACGGATTAGAAGTTATAATCAATTGAATTGTTGATATTTTTATTAAAAATGATTATTATTATCGTCGTTTTTATCGTCGTTCTAGTTTTATCTTATTATTATCATTATCAATAAAAGGGATTTATCATTAAAAATTGTTTTTTTTATTATTATCGTTATTATCGTTAAAGTTATAATTAGTATTATTATTATTATTATTATTATCCAATTATTATTATTATTATTATTATTATTATTATTATTATTATTATTATTATTATTATTAGTATTATTATTATTATTATCATTATTAATATATATATATATATATATCATTATTTAAAAATGGTTATTGTTATTGTTATTATTATTATTACTATATTATCATTAAGATAATTATTAGTATTATCGTTAATAATATTATAGTAACTATCATTATTAATAATAGTGTAATTAAAACAAATAATTGTAACACCTAAATATTTTGATTACTATTATTATCATTATTATGAACACGATATAAAAGACGATTAAAAGCTATTAAACGAAACGATTAGGAAATAATGAGTAAGAGTATCATGATGAAATTAAAATATTATAAGATATTAATTTAGATAAAATTATCGTTCTTATTATTTTTATCATTACTATTATTATTAAAAGTATCGTTAGTATTAAAACTATCAGTTTAACAAAAATTATCATTTTAATAGAAATTTCATTGTTACTATAAAATATCATTATTATTATTTTAAATAGAATTATTATTTTAAAGATAATATTAAAAATTATCGTAAATATTAAAGTTATCATAATTAGAATTATCGTTTTATCATAATGTCATCTTAGTAATTATAAATATTGATATTTTTATAATAATAATTATTATTACAAAATAATACAACTTTTACTTACTATCATTATAGATATTATTTTATCAAATAAATATGTGATACAAACATATTTTACTACGTGTAATAACTTACTTTAATAATACCTATCATATTATCTTTATGATATTAAATGAACCCTATAAATTTTATTACTTAATATATATAAAAGTATATTTTATTATATAAATTTAATATAAAATTTTATTTATTAATAAATAAATTATATTATTTACTCTAATAAATCTTTTAAAAATATTTAAAAATATAAAACGACGATATTTAAACTATATATTAATCATGTATAGATTTTTGGAAATTATTTTGAGTCAAATTTACTTTTGTTGACTTTTGCATATTAGTCTCGAGCATTAGGATTGTGGTACACTATGACTTGACCTAATTTGTTAGACAAATATTGACCAACATATAAATATATATAATTAATTTAGGTTCGTGAATCCGAGGCCAACCTTGCACTTGTTCAATGACGTTATATGTATTTTTACTACGAAATACAGTATGGTGAGTTTCATTTGCCTTTTTACCCTTTATATTTTTGGGCTGAGAATACATGCGCAACTTTTATAAATGTTTTACGAAATAGACACAAGTACGTGAAACTACATTCTATGGTTGAATTATCGAAATCGAATATGCCCCTTTTTATTAAGTCTGGTAATCTAAGAATTAGGGAACAGACACCCTAATTGATGCGAATCCTAAAGATAGATCTATTGGGCCTAACAAACCCCATCCAAAGTACCGATGCTTTAGTACTTCGAAATTTATATCATGTCCGAAGGAGGATCCCGGAATGATAGGGGATATTCTTATATGTATCTAGTTAATGTCGGTTACCAGGTGTTCACCATATGAATGATTATTTTTGTCTCTATGCATGGGACGTATATTTATGAGAACTGAAAATGAAATTCTTGTGGTCTATTAAAATGATGGAAATAAATGATTATGATAAACTAATGAACTCACCAACCTTTTGGTTGACACTTTAAAGCATGTTTATTCTCAGGTGTTAAAGAAATCTTCCGCTGTGCATTTGCTCATTTTAAAGATATTACTTGGAGTCTTTCATAGCATATTTCGAAGAACGTTGCATTCGAGTCATTGAGTTCATCAAAGATTATTATTAAATCAATTTATAGTTGGATAGTGGATATTATGAAATGGTATGCATGCCTGTCAATTTTCGATGTAAAGAAAGTTTGTCTTTTAAAAACGAATGCAATGTTTGTAAAATGTATCATATAGAGGTCAAATACCTCGCAATGTAATCAACTATTGTGAATCGTTTATAATGTATATGAACGGGTCCTTTTAGTTGGTATCAGAGCGGTGGTCTTAGCGAACCAGGTCTGCATTAGTGTGTCTAACTGATAAGTCGATAGGATGCATTAGTGAGTCTGGACTTCGACCGTATCTGCATGTCAAAAGTTTGGCTTATCATTTTGTGTCGAAAATTAACTACTTATCATCCTCAGGAAATTACCTGCTTATCATTTTTAGTCTAAGACACGTCTTGCTGTATTGATTGCATGAATAATGTATAGACAAAAATTCATATCTTAGCATATCTGCTAAATCATATCTTATTGTATCTGTTACTTTAAACTTTGCCTGACATATCCCGCAAAGTCCTCCGTAATCTACGAAATCTTTTGATCTATATATATATATATATATATATATATATATATATATATATATATATATATATATATATATATATATATATATATATATATATATATATTCTATGTAATTAGAATACCATCCGTTAGCCAAAATCATTTCATATCGAAAAAAAAAAATCCTTTATCCAATCGTACGAAATGGAATTCGTCATCAGTTCAAGTCACTCAGATTCTGAAATGGAATCCCATTCAAGCTCCGAAAGCAGTGTGACCGAAATAGATCAACCAATCAGTCATCACCTATTCTGGATGAATTGGGGATGGGTTTGTAGCCTCCTCAATCATTGGAGACAAGAAGAAGGTGATCGCTTCCATCCACCACATTGCCCTCTTGATGAAGAACCTGAAGCACTTACCGGCGAACCTGTCCGAAACACCATTTTCTCACTCATTTCCAGAGTATCTCGTCACGATTATATATTACATCAAATTTTAGATTTTATTTATCCGCTCGTCCGAACCGACAATCACCCCGGTGTAATAGAAGAAGTCAACGAGCTTCGCGCTCGGGTAGTGGCTTTGGAGAATATGGTGCAGAGATTACAAACACCAGCAGCAGCATCAGCAGCATAACCAGTACCACCATCATCAATGCCAACAGTACCATTACCACCTCCAACCACAACCGCGTCGTAAACCTCAACTTCACAATCTGTCCCACGAGCATCAACGTCATACGCACCATAGATACCAAAGAGTACCAACAACAATAACTGACGAAGTATTAATTCATAACTTCATTGGAGAAACATTTCGCGGCGATTATGTAATCTCTAAAGTCGTAGAGATTATCTAATCTAGCCCTAACCATAAATCAGTTAAGCGAACCAAAATGATGGAAGGAAGAGTAGAAACCCTGACAAAAATAGTGTGTGATTAACAAGCTAAACTTGCTTTACCAACAACATCAATAGTACCATCAGCGTTACCAGCATCGTCAGTACAGTCAACATCCGAATCAACAACACCGATAACATCACAAACTCCGTCAGTTCAAGAATCACTGTGGACATCATTACGAATCAATAACGTTTATATTGTATCAACGAGTTATGAAGAATTAACTCATTTCCTCTGAAGAAATTATATGTATATTATATATATATATATATATATATATATATATATATATATATATATATATATATATATATATATATATATATATATTGAAATAAATCTTTCAGTGCTAAGCTATTGTGTGTGAATCTTAACTACTCGGTTAATTCATATTACAAATATGCAATAATGTACGTCCTTCGGTCGCAACTTAACCAGCATTAACTACAATCTCTGTCGCAATTCAACAAATTCCAATTCATAATAAATCAAGTATATATTTGATTTTACACTTTCATCATCAATGTACCCGAAACTTTTCAGATAACATCATTCGTACTTTGCGAAATTCACAAGAATTCCACGAACCGAACACCATACATCAACAAATAACGAAGTATTGATTCATAATTTCAATGTCATTAAAGAAATACTGCGTAAAAGTTATGTACTTTTTAAAGCCTTTAGGGATTATTCAATTCTAGTTTCAACCGTAAATCAAATGAGTTTAATTTAACATTAACTCATTAAATCTATGTTACATCTGAAGAAAATATACATATATATATTTTCATAAAGACTGTAATAAAATTCTTTTGTACAAAATATTAATTGTGAATTTTTTTTTAACGGGTAGGTAATACCCGAGAGATATATAAATTCACAATTAATATGTTACATTCTTCGAATCTGATTCAGCAAATCATCCATTATACTCCCTACTTTCACAACAATATACATTCTTTTATAGAAATCAAAACAACCATACTCATTCAAAATTTAATTACATATTCTGATTTTGAAATCTCAAAATTTAACGTGAGATATGACCAAAATCATCACTCTTAGATCCTTACATCTTTCACAAGCTATATTTTGACTTCAAAACTGTGTTAGAACATCAAATGTATGTTAACGATTACAATCTGTGTTCAAACCCTTCAAAAATTTCTGAAGACACTTCGAATGATGAGCAATCGAGATGATGATCCAACCACATGTTACCCACAGTTATGTACCCGAAAAACTCTTGAAACCAAAGTAAAAGTTTAAACAACGTATCCGCGTCAGATTCTTTGGCATTTATTAGCAAAAATAACTTTGCGACTCCTATTCAAAGTAGCCAGTTTTGTCACAGCTCCAACAAGTCAACTTCGACTTGTCAGTCAGACTAACCTTATTATAACCTTGAGATATACACCATCGTTACCAGGGAACCTTTTACATTCCACCATATTATTAGCAGATGTACCAACAACTTCATTACCCTTTGACTTTAGCCTCTCCAAAAAGTCATCATAATTATTCATTGAAACCCCATCATTTACTCATTCGCATCTTGTAATGAGAATTGCGATACGAATCATTGGGAATTAGCAATCAGTATTTTGAAATCTTGCAGCATGTCTGCGCCAACAGTTATATGTGTATATATAACGTCTATCTTCTGGACTTAATTTGAATGTGAAGTTTCTGAAAAACACTCCGAACTACGAATTGGTTCTCCGAAAATGGAAAAAATGCTGATGAAGCAGCAAAAACTATAAACGACTTTAAATGGTAAAAGCTGAATGATAATGATGAAGTGTGCTGACAAAGCGCAGAAAAAGAGAAGTTTTGGAACTGGAAAACGGATTGAGCAAAGTAGGAAGGAGGCTGTGGACAAATTACAAAGACTGAACCTGACTTTAAAGGATCCAAATGATTCAGTACCTACTGAAGTCATTAACGAATACCTTATTCCTGACTCTAACCCCTGCGGACAATATTCTTCATCATCCTCTGATATTAGAAATTCTAAAATATCATCATATCTTTCATTATAAATATCCTCCATATTTCTGAAGATATTATCTTAATTTTTCTTATTTGAAATCATTTACCTCTTCGCGCTATCTGTATTACATCATAAAAGAAACTATTTTAGTTTCTAAATTCTGAAAGATTCAAGTTTAAAATAGGAATATTTTGAAGTAGTGTTGAGAACTGAAGCATGAATTAGTATAATATAATGACACTTGATCAATGTGATTATATTACAGTAAGTCATGCCGAGTTTCTAAATGGAACGTGATGATTCACAGATCATAACATCATCATGTGCCATGTTATACGACTCTTGTATTCTATTTAACCTCTAAAATATCAAGAAAATATTTCTTGATGATTCGGCCTTTTCCAAGGTATTCTAGTAATTTGACAAGTCAAAATCGTGCCATCACAATTTCCTTCCTAGAACATTAACAATGTTCATTCCGAAATTCATATCTGTGAATTCTGGACCATTACAAGCGGTGCTTAATCGCAAGAAGAAGAAACGAAAGGACAAAACTCCGAAATAGAAATTGGGGTATAAATTGCAGCAAATAAAAGAGAGCATTAACTGTGAATGATAATGATTATAGAAGACAGAAGCAGAGACTTTGAAATATAAAGGAACATATAAAGCCCAGCGACAAACCAGAAATTATAAACCATATATCGATGCATATAGCAATATAAAGACACGGGAGAACTAGAAACACTATAAACCCAAGAGTATATTAGAAGTAAATAGATTCTTCCGGCAGTAGATGAAAAAGAAGAATGACCGATATGAAAGTTAGAAGTATATCGAGAATCAGAGCTGGATGGAGCATATTGATGAATACTTTAAAATATGAGTTGAGGGGGAAAGAATAGAAGGTGATGAAACATGACTAGGAACTTAGAAATCAACAGATTTAACTCACACAATGGCAGAATAAGTGAATCAAACCCTCTAGTGAATAGGTTAAGTTTTGTTTTTGATTAATTTAGTCAAACCACAACTAAATCAAGTGTGATTAGATCAACACCTAGAGCTATTATTCACCACATGGGTGATTTGGACTGAGAGAGAATCGGAGGAGCTCACTAGATCTGAGTGTGTGTAACAAATAAGAGGCTTAACCTAAAATGAAGAACATAATACTTTATATACCCCTGCTGTTGACTCACCCATACGATTCATTCATCACACGTACGAGTTGGCTTCATCAGCGGTACGGGTGATCACTCACTCGTGTCTTCTCATTTAGGTTGTAATTGTGACTTAGCTCAGCATCAACCGTGCGTATGAGCCTGTCAGCCGTACTAGTGAGGCTTCACTCGTACGTCTGACTAAGTCTAACATAGTCAAACATCTAAATCTCGTTCCTGCAGTTCCTGTAACCACATACAAACACAGGATAATAATGAGCAATCATGGTGGCCTGTAAACTGTTGTACCTGCAATGGACGTGGGTAGATGTCTAGGGACTTGCATAAAATGCATCAACAGAAGGTGTGAGTTGTAAGGAAACGAAGGAGGTGAATTTATAAGAAAATCTCCGACAGAATAATTAAAATGGACGATCGCATTTAAAGCGGATCCTAATTTTCTTGATTACCGGAGAGTCAAATCTTATTAAGAAGATTTTCTTCAAATCCCTTGAAATCTGAGAATCAATCATATCTACGTCAAATGATAAGATGAATCTACACTTACTCATTTCACTCTTCTATGTTAGCTTCATTCGTACTCTTCATATAAATGGATTGTTTATCCAAATTATTCGCTGATGATAAAACTCTAATTTTCAGCCCGTATGTATCATGAAAACATACTTATTATTATTCATGACCTTTCCACTTAAATTTCGGGACGAAATTTCTTTAACGGGTAGGTACTGTGACAACCCGGAAATTTTCAACCAAATTTAAACTTTAATCTTTATATATTTCCGACACAATAAGCAATATTTGTTAAGTTAAATTTCAAGAATTTTAAACTATGTTCATACATTCATTCAACCTCGACCAAGTTCCAACGATTCACGAACCATTAAACGAATATGATTATATATGTATATGTGTATATATATTATAACTTGAAACGTAAACAAAATATTAGATTAAATACTTTATATGATTGTATCTGTTTCAAAATGTTTATCAATGGAAATAGAAGATAAGATCAAATGATTGAATTATCAGATATATTAAATTATGATTACAAGTCTCTGTTGAAAGGCCCACGTTGATTTGAGAAATCTTTCCATTTTAACAATATTCGGAAAATGGTAAAGTAATTTATAAATAAGAACAAATTGTCAATCATTGAGAACTAGACAAATGATAGTGGAAGATTGAATCTCATAAAGACTCGATTGATCTATTTAGTTTCAAACGTACAAAAACGTTTTCAGTTTAAAAAGAACTTTATTATTAAAACGTATATAACTTTTATAAATATCTAGAACCACTTTTGACAACTCATTACTTAACTAGTATGATAAAGATAAAGATAACGATATTTATATTTTATTTTATTAAATATATATAACGATTTAAATTAATATTATATATATTTATACGCGTATAATATGTACATAGTTTTATACTTTTACTATACTTAAACTTTACCTTTACTTTATTTTTACTTTACTTTAACTTTAATAATTCACTTTAATAATTCATACTTTAATAATTTATACTTTAATAATTCACTTTAATAATTCATACTTTAATAATTCACTTTAATAATTCATACTTTAATAATTCACTTTAATAATTCATACTTTAATAATTCACTTTAATAATTCAAAAATCTATTATAAATAGAATTCAATAGGTTTCATTATTTCATAGAAACTTGAAAATATTTTTCTCTAAACTCTCTCAATCGATTTACATATATATATATTTACTCCGTATTATTTCAAGATATTATTAGTATACATAAAATATTACGACGGAGTGTTGTCCGAGTGATTTCGAAATTGTTTTTCGAGTAGGATAGGATTAAGGAAATTATGGGTTATAGCTATGGAGGTGATTGAGTATGGTTCATGGGTATGCTCGTGAGGTCAATATAGTGTTTATCATTTCCGTTGCGTCTACGTACCTTTCCTGTAATATTGAATCTCAATATTGATACGTGAGTACTCATAATTTAACTTTTACATACTAATAGTGTATCCCTAACTAGTGCTTGAGTATTTAGGATTATGCATGCTTGTACTTTTGATATTGCCCTTAGACAGGTTAGGTTGAATCTTAAATTAGTTACACTTGCGGTTGAGATAAGGTATAAGATATGCATGTCCTTGGAAAGCTAGCGAAAAATTAAGAACTTTTCCTTTAGATATCGAATGGTTTCGATGAACGGATTAGAAGTTATAATCAATTGAATTTTCGATATTTTTATTAAAAATGATTATTATTATCGTCGTTTTTATCGTCGTTCTAGTTTTATCTTATTATTATCATTATTATTATCTTTATCAATAAAAGGGATTTATCATTAAAAATTGTTTTTTTTTATTATTATCGTTATTATCGTTAAAGTTATAGTTAGTATTATTATTATTATTATCCAATTATCATTATTATTATTATTATTATTATTATTATTATTATTATTATTATTATTATTATTATTATTATTATTATTATTATTATTATTATTATTATTATTATTATTAGTATTATTATTATTATTATCATTATTAATATATATATATATATCATTATTTAAAAATGGTTATTGTTATTGTTATTATTATTATTACTATATTATCATTAAGATAATTATTAGTATTATCGTTAATAATATTATAGTAACTATCATTATTAATATTAGTGTAATTAAAACAAATAATTGTAACACCTAAATATTTTGATTACTATTATTATCATTATTATGAACACGATATAAAAGACGATTAAAAGCTATTAAACGAAACGATTAGGAAATAATGAGTAAGAGTATCATGATGAAATTAAAATATTATAAGATATTAATTTAGATAAAATTATCGTTCTTATTATTTTTATCATTACTATTATTATTAAAAGTATCGTTAGTATTAAAACTATCATTTTAACAAAAATTATCATTTTAATAGAAATGTCATTGTTACTATAAAATATCATTATTATTATTATTTTAAATAGAATTATTATTTTAAAGATAATATTAAAAATTATCGTAAATATTAAAGTTATCATAATTAGAATTATCGTTTTATCATAATGTCATCTTAGTAATTATAAATATTGATATTTTTATAATAATAATTATTATTACAAAATAATACAACTTTTACTTGCTATCATTATAGATATTATTTTATCAAATAAATATGTGATACAAACATATTTTACTACGTGTAATAACTTACTTTAATAATACCTATCATATTATCTTTATGATATTAAATGAACCATATAAATTTTATTACTTAATATATATAAAAGTATATTTTATTATATAAATTTAATATAAAATTTTATTTATTAATAAATAAATTATATTATTTACTCTAATAAATCTTTTAAAAATATTTAAAAATATAAAACGACGATATTTAAACTATATATTAATCATGTATAGATTTTTGGAAATTATTTTGAGTCAAATTTACTTTTGTTGACTTTTGCATATTAGTCTCGAGCATTAGGATTGTGGTACACTATGAATTGACCTAATTTGTTAGACAAATATTGACCAACATATAAATATATATAATTAATTTAGGTTCGTGAATCCGAGGCCAACCTTGCACTTGTTCAATGACGTTATATGTATTTTTACTACGAAATACAGTATGGTGAGTTTCATTTGCCTTTTTACCCTTTATATTTTTGGGCTGAGAATACATGCGCAACTTTTATAAATGTTTTACGAAATAGACACAAGTACGTGAAACTACATTCTATGGTTGAATTATCGAAATCGAATATGCCCCTTTTTATTAAGTCTGCTAATCTAAGAATTAGGGAACAGACACCCTAATTGACGCGAATCCTAAAGATAGATCTATTGGGCCTAACAAACCCCATCCAAAGTATCGATGCTTTAGTACTTCGAAATTTATATCATGTCCGAAGGAGGATCCCGGAATGATAGGGGATATTCTTATATGTATCTAGTTAATGTCGGTTACCAGGTGTTCACCATATGAATGATTATTTTTGTCTCTATGCATGGGACGTATATTTATGAGAACTGAAAATGAAATTCTTGTGTTCTATTAAAATGATGGAAATAAATGATTATGATAAACTAATGAACTCACCAACCTTTTGGTTGACACTTTAAAGCATGTTTATTCTCAGGTGTTAAAGAAATCTTTCGCTGTGCATTTGCTCATTTTAAAGATATTACTTGGAGTCTTTCATAGCATATTTCGAAGAACGTTGCATTCGAGTCATTGAGTTCATCAAAGATTATTATTAAATCAATTTATAGTTGGATAGTGGATATTATGAAATGGTATGCATGCCTGTCAATTTTCGATGTAAAGAAAGTTTGTCTTTTAAAAACGAATGTAATGTTTGTAAAATGTATCATATAGAGGTCAAATACCTCGCAATATAATCAACTATTGTGAATCGTTTATAATGTATATGAACGGGACCTTTCACCAACTACCGAAGTCAAGACAACCAAAGGAAAGTGGAAATGGGAGGACCATAAGGTCAAAACTTCTCATCTGAAGAGGTAAGAGACTTTTAAGGGCAAACAAGATGGGGCGATTGCTAGTCCAAACTACGGATGGACACACATCATTCAGGTTTTTGCCAAGTGGTCGGTGATAAGTGCAACAAGAAAGGACATGTGGCAAAAAATTGTTATGCCACCGTTTCTGAAGTGAAGACAAAACTGACCGATGTCAAGAAATGTTTTGGATGCGGGAAGCCTGGTCACTTTATAAATCAATACCCTGATAAGGAGAAGAACAAAGAACCCGCACGTGGGAGGGCATTTAATATTAATGTCAGTGAAGCGTGTGAGGACCCTGATCTTATTACGGGTACGTTTACCGTTAATAATCAACTAGCTTCTATTATGTTTGATACTGGTTCTGATAGAAGTTATATGTGTAAAGACTTTAGTTCTAAACTGAAATGTTCATCATTGCCTCTAGACGATAAATATACTATTGAATTAGCTAATGGTAAACTGATAAAAGCCGATAAAATTTACCATGGTTGTGAGATAAACCTTGCTGGTGAAACATTCAAAATCGATTTGATACCCATAGATTTAGGAAGTTTTGACGTGATCATTGGCATGGATTGGATGTCCAAAACAAGAGCGGAAGTTGTTTGTGCTGAGATGCAAGAATTGAAAAGCCAATTACAAGAATTATCGGATCGTGAATTTATTTGTCCCAGTTTTTCACCTTGGGGTGCTCCTATTTTTTTCGTCAAGAAGAAGGATGGATCTATGAGAATATGCATAGATTACCGAGAATTAAACAAATTAACGTTCAAGAATCGGTACCCATTACCGAGGATTGATGATTTGTTTGATCAATTGCAAGGATCAAGTGTTTATTCTAATATTGATCTACGCTCCGGATATCATCAGTTGAGAGTGAAGGAAGAAGATGTTCCTAAAACCGCATTCAGAACCCGTTACGGTCACTATGAGTTTTTAGTCATGTCTTTTGGTTTGACTAATGCTCCAGCAGTATTCATCGATCTAATGAATCGCATCTACATACCGTATTTAGACAAATTTGTCATTGTTTTTATCGATGACATATTGATTTACTCGAAGAACAAGGAAGAACATGAGCAGCACTTAAGACTGGTACAAGAGGTATTCAAGAAAGAAGAACTGTACGCAAAATTTTTGAAGTGTGATTTCTGGTTACAAGAAGTACAATTTTTTGACCATGTTGTCAGTAAACATGGAATTAAAGTTGACCCTGCCAAGATCGAAGCCATTAGTAAAAGAGAAACACCGAAGACTCCAACACAAATCCGCCAATTCTTAGGTCTGTTGGTGATTTTAGTGTCATCACCCATTTTGTGTGATAAGATGATTTACTTGAGATAAATGGATTTCTAGTTAAGCTTTATGACAAGTTAGGAGAATATGGAGTACACGCTTGTTTAAGCTAAGTAGAGTCATTTAATTGAAATGTTGTGTTTGTTAGTTGGTGTTTTTTTGGCCAAAATACATAACTCTTCATGAATTGATGACACTTTTAATGAAATAGTGTAACTTCATGAAATGGTGTAACCATGGTACCTTTACACCAAGAGGTGTGACATTTCATAGAAAGTTTTATACCAAAAGATGCAACTTTTCATGGTGACCTTTCATATTCTATAAATAAGAGTATTTGTCTCACTTTTCAAGATGATGAAATTTGATCATTCACAATATACAAATTATCTATGTTCTTGACTTCCAATTTTAATTGCTTATATTGGAGTTGTGCCTTTGTCTTATCCCGAATAAAGATTTCGTGTAACCCTAAGGCAATCATGTATAGGGTCGAAATACTTTATCGCGAAAGTGACTACACGATTCAAAGGTTTATCCGGCATTCAAACCCTATTAACCAACAAAGCGATAAATTATTTTGTGTTGGTAAACCTTGATGATTCTGATCGATAATGATTTCACTGGTTAAATCAATTATGTGATTCTGTCGTGGCACTATAATATGTATTCATTAATAGATTAGTCGGTTGACGCGTTACTACATATTATGGAATTCATTTATTGATCGATCAGTGATGTATGTGTTCCATTTGTATAATGATAGTACACATGTATGAGGCACGTGTGCAAGTGCAACAAGTGCATGCCATTTTTGCAGTACGTTGCAAAATAATATTATATTCTATTCTAACTTCTAAGGCAATTTGGAAAAAGTTTGGATAGTCGGTACGGTTTTTATTTGGAACCCCAGTACGAGAAAATCGATTTAAAATCACTGTCCAGTTGAAGTTTGGTATGATACGAAAATGAGGAGATATTTGTTGAGAATGGAAATTGTAAGAAAGTTGGTAACTTTTCTCATGGGTTTCCATTGGATGATTCGGAGGACAAGTCTGAGGAATTCTGTAACAATAAAAGGAACTTGGAGTAATTTGATTTTGAATGACATTCAAGGCTAGATGGAGATCTGAATTGTGGAACATCCAACGTATGAGTACGCAATTTCTATCCATCTTATATAATTTTTATCCCATGATTGATCATAAATAAATATCAATGCAAGAATGAAATGAATTTTACGTGAACAGATTAACATGAAGTATATTGAAATGTTAATTGATTGTTTCTGTACCATCTATGTCAGTGATTGTTAATTTGCCTAGTTGGTGTTGCAATATCATAACAAAAATAGAAAGATTCTTTCTATTTGTTATTCTGAGTGTAAATCCAATTTGGTAATCGTTGGGATGGTTAGAAGATTAAAAGTCAACTACCAACGTAGCATTGCTTCAACGGTATCGGGTGCTAGGACTGAGCCTCTGTGGGAGGTCTCAGGTTCGAGCCCCACCAGGGGGTTTTCTGTGAAATTCCTGACTGTCTGCCCTTGGATGCCAGTTAAGGGTCCGCGGTTTCTGTAGTGACCAAAACTTTTCCATGTTTATATATATTAATTGAGATTGATATTTACATGATTAAATGTTTCCAACATGTTAAGCAATCAAACTTGTTAAGACTTGATTAATTGAAATATGTTTCATATAGACAATTAACCACCCAAGTTGACCGGCGATTCACGAACGTTAAAACTTGTAAAAACGACATGACGATATATATATGGATATACATATAGTTAACATGAGATTATGATAAGTAAGTATCTCCATAAGTATATTAACAATGAGTTATATACATATAAACAAGACTACTAACTTAAGGATTTCGAAACGAGACATATATGTAACGATTATCGTTGTAACGACATTTAAATGTATATATATCATATTAAGATATATTAATATATCATAATATCATGATAATATAATAATTTAACATCTCATTAGATATAATAAACAATGGGTTAACAACATTAATTGAGATCGTTAACTTAAAGGTTTCAAAACAACACTTACATGTAAGACTAACGATGACTTAACGACTCAGTTAAAATGTATATACATGTAGTGTATTTAGATGTATTAAAATACTTTTGGAAGACTTCAAGACATATATCAAAAACTCATACTTAACGAAAATGGTTACAGTTACTTTTCCATTCTTTTCTTTCATCAAGAATTCTAGTCGTATTCTTACCCGTATTATACACAGCTTCAAAACGTACTTACTATGAGTATATACCAATAGGAACTAGCATGAGATTCCACTCTTGATTATGTCATGTATGACTAATCAATTTTAACTTCTACCATGAGCTAGTCAACTAACTAGAACTCCTTTTAACCCCACTCACCACTCACCAATTACCACTCATCATTCACTCCATTTCACTTCCAATTCTCTTTCTAATTCTCTCTCAACACACACACACACTATTATGAACGTATTTTTCCAGTAGTTAATCATCATCTTCATCAAAAATCACTTCAAGAATCAAGCTATAATCATCATAGGAAAAACACTTCAAGAACACTTCAAAAATCCCTTCAAGTTTACTAATTTACTTCCAAGCTTTCTAATCCATTCCAAGTAATCATCTAAGATCAAGAAACCTTTGTTATATACAGTAGGTTATCTTTCTTATTCAAGGTAATATTCATATTCAAACTTTGATTCAATTTCTATAACTATAAACTATCTTAATTCGAGTAAAAATCTTACTTGAACTTGTTTTTGTGTCATGATCCTACTTCAAGAACTTTCAAGCCATCCAAGATCCTTTGAAGCTAGATCATTTCTTGTTACTTCCAGTAGGTTTACCTACTAAACTTGAGGTAGTAATGATGTTCATAACATCATTCGATTCATATATATAAAACTATCTTATTCGAAGGTTTAAACTCGTAATCACAAGAACATAATTTAGTTAATTCTAAACTTGTTCGCAAACAAAAGTTAATCCTTCTAACTTGACTTTTAAAATTAACTACACACATGTTCTATATCTATATGATATGCTAACTTAATGATTTAAAACCTGGAAACACGAAAAACACCGTAAAACCGGATTTACGCCGTCGTAGTAACACCGCGGGCTGTTTTGGGTTAGTTAATTAAAAACTATGATAAACTTTGATTTAAAAGTTGTTATTCTGAGAAAATTATTTTTATTATGAACATGAAACTATATCCAAAAATTATGGTTAAACTCAAAGTGGAAGTATGTTTTCTAAAATGGTCATCTAGACGTCGTTCTTTCGACTGAAATGACTACCTTTACAAAAATGACTTGTAACTTATTTTTCCGACTATAAACCTATACTTTTCTGTTTAGATTCATAAAATAGAGTTCAATATGAAACCATAGCAATTTGATTCACTCAAAACGGATTTAAAATGAAGAAGTTATGGGTAAAACAAGATTGGATAATTTTTCTCATTTTAGCTACGTGAAAATTGGTAACAAATCTATTCCAACCATAACTTAATCAACTTGTATTGTATATTATGTAATCTTGAGATACCATAGACACGTATACAATGTTTCGACCTATCATGTCGACACATCTATATATATTTCGGAACAACCATAGACACTCTATATGTGAATGTTGGAGTTAGCTATACAGGGTTGAGGTTGATTCTAAAATATATATAGTTTGAGTTGTGATCAATACTGAGATACGTATACACTGGGTCGTGGATTGATTCAAGATAATATTTATCGATTTATTTCTGTACATCTAACTGTGGACAACTAGTTGTAGGTTACTAACGAGGACAGCTGACTTAATAAACTTAAAACATCAAAATACATTAAAAGTGTTGTAAATATATTTTAAACATACTTTGATATATATGTATATATTGTTATAGGTTCGTGAATCAACCAGTGGCCAAGTCTTACTTCCCGACGAAGTAAAAATCTGTGAAAGTGAGTTATAGTCCCACTTTTAAAATCTAATATTTTTGGGATGAGAATACATGCAGGTTTTATAAATGATTTACAAAATAGACACAAGTACGTGAAACTACATTCTATGGTTGAATTATTGAAATCGAATATGCCCCTTTTTATTAAGTCTGGTAATCTAAGAATTAGGGAACAGACACCCTAATTGACGCGAATCCTAAAGATAGATCTATTGGGCCTAACAAACCCCATCCAAAGTACCAGATGCTTTAGTACTTCGAAATTTATATCATATCCGAAGGGTGTCCCGGAATGATGGGGATATTCTTATATATATGCATCTTGTTAATGTCGGTTACCAGGTGTTCACCATATGAATGATTTTTATCTCTATGTATGGGATGTGTATTGAAATATGAAATCTTGTGGTCTATTGTTACGATTTGATATATATAGGTTAAACCTATAACTCACCAACATTTTTGTTGACATTTAAAGCATGTTTATTCTCAGGTGAATACTAAGAGCTTCCGCTGTTGCATACTAAAATAAGGACAAGATTTGGAGTCCATGTTTGTATGATATTGTGTAAAAACTGCATTCAAGAAACTGATTTCGATGTAACATATTTGTATTGTAAACCATTATGTAATGGTCGTGTGTAAACAGGATATTTTAGATTATCATTATTTGATAATCTACGTAAAGCTTTTAAACCTTTATTTATGAAATAAAGGTTATGGTTTGTTTTAAAAATGAATGCAGTCTTTGAAAAACGTCTCATATAGAGGTCAAAACCTCGCAACGAAATCAATTAATATGGAACGTTTTTAATCAATAAGAACGGGACATTTCAGTTGGTATCCGAGCGTTGGTCTTAGAGAACCAGAAAATTTGCATTAGTGTGTCTTATCGAGTTTGTTAGGATACATTAGTGAGTCTGGACTTCGACCGTGTTTTCTTTAAAAATGATTGCTTAACATTTTTGTTGGAAACTATATATTTTTAACATATGAATATTATGTGATATATTAATCTCTTAACGTGTTTGATATTATGTGATAGATGTCTACCTCTAGAACAAGTCCCATTGACTCACCTAATAATAATGAAGATTCAAATGTAAATTGGAATGATTCGTGGACTGATTCACAAGTTCCCAAAGAGGAACCGGAAGAAGAGTCGGAACCGGAAGAAGAATCGGAACCGGAAGAAGAAATAGAACCGGTGGGGGAAATAATAAAACGGTTAAGTAAAAGAGAATCCTCAACCAACCGACCAAGGTTAATTATGGTCAATGGTGTTTCCGCCAATGAAGCAAAATATTGAGAGGATGACCAATTCTCCGATGAATCGGATTCCGACGAGAATTTCGATGATGTTATAGAAATTACCCCAACTGAATTTAAAAAGGCAAAAGAAAATAATAAGGGAAAGGGCATAAAAATAGAGAAATCTAATTCCAACCCCGATGAACTTTATATGTATCGTCAACCCCCGAAGTCCTTAAGTTGTAACAATGACCCGGGAACCTCTAAACCACCAGGTTTTTCTAAACCAATATGGACAACGACGGCTCGTATTAGGGGAACATCATATATCCCTAGAAACTTTGCAAAACGAACCAAAACCGAACAAGAAGAAACGAGTGAGTCGGAATAAGATAGTTGTATTCATGTGGTGTAATATATGTAATATAGTGTGCTTATGCTTTATGATATTTGTAAAAATTGCTTGTATTAATAAGTATTTTTTTTATGAATCTAACTCTTGTCTATTTTACAGTATAAAAACACAAAATGGATAGACAACCCAATATTTTAAGAGACCTACCCGGAGACATGATTGATGAAATCTTGTCTAGAGTCGGTCAGAATTCCTCGGCACAACTATTTAAGGCGATATCAGTTTGTAAGACATTCGAAGAAAGTTCCAAGAATGCCTTGGTTTATAAAAGGCTTTCGTTCGAAAGATGGGGGATATCACATTGGGAAATCCATAAGTTACGATGTGTTTACTTTGACGCATATATTGCGGGGAACCCAAATGCTATTTTACGCAACGGGTTAAGAAATTATTTTGACTCAGTATATCCGAATATAGGACTTCGTGATTTAGAAAAAGCGGCTAACATGCAACATAAAGAAGCATGTTATGCTTACGGGTTAGTAATGTTCGCTTCTCACCAAAGTGAGAACAAGAACATCAGGCTACAACTATTAAACAAAACGTTCCCACAAGTGACGGAGTCGGTAATTGGGGTAAGAAATGAGGTTTTTAGGTTATTACGAGACTGTTGGTCATTACGTAACCCTCGTCCCTTTGACGACGTTACAACACGCTGTCTTATCAACGGCCATAACGGTTATGTTCCACAAGACCAAGGATGGGAAGTAGTCCTAGTAAAACCAGAATGCATGACTTGTTTCTGGACGTATGAATTACGTGTCTTTATTGCCTTTGCTGAACGACTTGTGTACTAGCTAGAATTATCTTCACAACTATCTTGTATCAAAGTTATTGTGTGCTATATTTCATGCTTTATGTAAAATAAGCGGTATTGTAAGTTTGTAAAATATTGTATAAAAGTTTGAACGCGAAATATTATTACAATCAGTTTTTCATATAGAATTGTAGTAGTTGAATTGTATATTAGCTACTAAATATGAACTTAACGGGTAGGTACTACCCGAATTTAAACTTATAAAACGCTAATATGAAGAAAAAGCTTTTATAAATGAGTTCATATTATGCTACGAAATACTATTAACTACTCTTAATATTCTGTATGATTAACTTGTTCCATTTGACTATTTTGAAGGAAATGGCACCGACTACTCGACACACCGTGAATATGAATGAAGAGGAATTCGGTACTTTTCTAGCTTCAAACATAGCCGCAGTACAGGCTGCGCTACATACCAACAATAACCTTGGATCTGGTAGTACAGGAAATCGTGTAGGATGCACCTACAAAGAATTCACTGCCTGCAAACCTTTGGAATTTGATGGAACCGAAGGACCGATCGGATTGAAACGGTGGACCGAGAAGGTCGAATCGGTGTTTGCCATAAGTAAGTGTACTGAAGAGGACAAAGTGAAGTACACTACGCATACCTTCACAGGTTCTGCGTTAACATGGTGGAATACCTATCTAGAGCAAGTAGGACAAGATGATGCGTACGCACTACCGTGGTCAGCATTAGAGGGTTACGAACCCAAGGATTTGATATTACCACGTACGAAAGACGATTCACAGAATTGTGCCTATTGTGTCCGGGAGCATTCGAAGATGAGGAAGAGAAGATCGACGCATTTGTGAAAGGATTACCGGAAAGAATCCAAGAAGATATAAGTTCACACGAGCCCGCCTCCATACAACAGGCATGTAGAATGGCTCACAAACTAGTGAACCAGATTGAAGAAAGAATTAAAGAACAGACTGCTGAAGAGGCCAATGTGAAGCAAGTCAAAAGAAAGTGGGAGGAAAACGGTGATAAGAATCACCAATACAACAACAACAGCAATTACAACAATAATCGCAACAATTATCCCAACAATCGCAACATCAATCGTAACTACAACAAACGGCCCAACAACAACAACAACAACAACAACAACAACAACAACAACAACAGCAACTACAACAATCATCCCAACAACAATAATAACCGCAACAACAACAACAATCAGAAGCAGCTATGCCAAAGGTGTGAAAAGTATCACTCGGGGTTCTGTACCAAATTTTGCAACAAGTGTAAAAGAAATGGTTATTATGCGGCGAAGTGTGAGGTCTACGGACCAGGGGTTAATAGAACGAAAGGAACAAATGGTGTCGGAACGAGTAATGGCGGAGCAAGTAGTGTCGGAGCAAGTTATGCCAATGTAGTTTGTTATAAATGTGGAAAACCGGGCCACATTATTAGAAATTGCCCGAACCAGGAGAACACGAATGGACAAGGCCGCGGAAGAGTTTTCAATATTAATGCGGCAGAGGCACAGGAAGACCCGGAGCTTGTTACGGGTACGTTTCTTATTGACAATAAATCTGCTTATGATTTATTTGATTCGGGTGCGGATAGAAGCTATATGAGTAGAGATTTTTGTGTGCTAAATTAAGTTGTCCATTGACGCCTTTGGATAGTAAATTTTTACTCGAATTAGCAAATGGTAAATTAATTTCAGCAGATAATATATGTCGGAATCGAGAAATTAAACTGGTTAGCGAAACATTTAAGATTGATTTGATACCAGTAGAGTTAGGGAGTTTTGATGTGATAATCGGTATGGACTGGTTGAAAGAAGTGAAAGCAGAGATCGTTTGTTACAAAAATGCAATTCGTATTATACGAGAAAAAGGAAAACCCTTAATGGTGTACGGAGAAAAGGGCAACATGAAGCTACATATTTTTAGTAATTTGAAGGCACAAAAACTAATAAGAAAAGGTTGCTATGCTGTTCTAGCACACGTCTAGAAAGTACAAACTGAAGAAAAGAGCATCAATGATGTTCCCATTGCAAAAGAATTTCCCGATGTATTTCCGAAAGAATTACCGGGATTACCCCCACAGCGATCCGTTGAATTTCAAATAGATCTTGTACCAGGAGCTGCACCAATAGCTCGTGCTACTTACAGACTCGCACCTAGCGAGATGAAAGAACTGCAAAGCCAATTACAAGAACTTTTAGAGCGTGGTTTCATTCGACCAAGCACATCACCGCGGGGAGCTCCTGTTTTGTTTGTCAAGAAGAAAGATGGTACATTCAGGTTGTGTATCGACTACCGAGAGTTGAACAAACTTACCATCAAGAACCGCTACCCACTACCGAGAATTGACGACTTATTTGATCAACTACAAGGCTCGTCGGTTTATTTGAAGATTGATTTACGTTCCGGGTATCATCAAATGCGGGTGAAAGAGGATGATATTCCAAAGACTGCTTTTAGGACGCGTTATGGTCATTACGAGTTTATGGTTATGCCGTTTGGATTGACTAACGCATCAGCTGTGTTCATGGACCTTATGAACCGAGTGTGTGGACCATACCTTGACAAGTTTGTCATTATTTTCATTGATGACATACTTATTTACTCAAAGAATGACCAAGAACACGGTGAACATTTGAGAAAGGTATTAGAAGTATTGAGGAAGGAAGAATTGTACGCTAAGTTTTCAAAGTGTGCATTTTGGTTAGAAGAAGTTCAATTCCTTGGTCACATAGTGAATAAAGAAGGTATTAAGGTGGATCCGGCAAAGATAGAAACTGTTGAAAAGTGGGAAACCCCGAAAACTCCGAAACACATACGCCAGTTTTTAGGACTAGCTGGTTACTACAGAAGGTTCATCCAAGACTTTTCCAGAATAGCAAAACCCTTGACTGCATTAACGCATAAAGGGAAGAAATTTGAATGGAATGATGAACAAGAGAAAGCGTTTCAGTTATTGAAGAAAAAGCTAACTACGGCACCTATATTGTCATTGCCTGAAGGGAATGATGATTTTGTGATTTATTGTGACGCATCAAAGCAAGGTCTCGGTTGTGTATTAATGCAATGAACGAAGGTAATTGCTTATGCGTCTAGACAATTGAAGATTCACGAACAAAATTATACGACGCATGATTTGGAATTAGGCGCGGTTGTTTTTGCATTAAAGACTTGGAGGCACTACTTATATGGGGTCAAAAGTATTATATATACCGACCACAAAAGTCTTCAACACATATTTAATCAGAAACAACTGAATATGAGGCAGCGTAGGTGGATTGAATTATTGAATGATTACGACTTTGAGATTTGTTACCACCCGGGGAAGGCAAATGTGGTAGCCGATGCCTTGAGCAGGAAGGACAGAGAACCCATTCGAGTAAAATCTATGAATATAATGATTCATAATAATCTTACTACTCAAATAAAGGAGGCGCAACAAGGAGTTTTAAAAGGGGGAAATTTAAAGGATGAAATACCCAAAGGATCAGAGAAACATCTTAATATTCGGGAAGACGGAACCCGGTATAGGGCTGAAAGGATTTGGGTACCAAAATTTGGAGATATGAGAGAAATGGTACTTAGAGAAGCTCATAAAATCAGATACTCAATACATCCTGGAACGGGGAAGATGTACAAGGATCTCAGGAAATATTTTTGGTGGCCGGGTATGAAATTCGATGTTTCTAAATACGTAGGAGAATGTTTGACGTGTTCTAAGGTCAAAGCTGAGCATCAGAAACCATCAGGTCTACTTCAACAACCCGAAATCCCGGAATGGAAATGGGAAAACATTACCATGGATTTCATCACTAAATTGCCAAGGACTGCAAGTGGTTTTGATACTATTTGAGTAATAGTTGATCGTCTCACCAAATCAGCACACTTGATGATGTAGCGTGAGGGTACAAAATAGTATTATTTTTAATACAAAATACTACAAAATATGACACAAGTATTATTAATTTACGGATGGGATATACCTAAACCTTGCTACAACACTATAGGCAGTGTACCTAATCGTAGAGTAGTGTAGTTTTTAGTAAGTCCGGTTCGTTCCACAGGGAGCTGGTGATACTTACTATATTTTTAACTATATTTATACAAAATATATATAATTATATAAGTAGTAATATTATTATAAAAGGGGGGTTTTACCGTTTAATGACCGGTTTGTCGATTCTATATTTTAAGCGTAAAGATAAATGACGATAATTAAAGTGCGTAAAATAATGACAATAAATAAAATGACAGTAAATAAAATTGCGAGTAATAAAATGACAGTAAATAAAGATACGATGAGAAATATAATAAAAGAATTATGCTTATTTAAACTTCCGTAATCATGATGTTTGACGTGTTGATTTTAATTTATTACCATGGGTTAATTGTCCTTTGTCCTGGTTTATTTGATACGTCTATCTGGTTTTTGTCCATAATAGTCCATCGGTCATAAAAATAAAGTGCGAGTATCCTCGTCAAATTACCCTTATACCCGAAGTCAAATATTCCAACTGATTAAGGATTTAAACTGTGACGCAGTTATCACTTCTGTCAACAATTACACCAGTTATCACTGTATGTAATCCACCCCTGTTTTAATTAGTTTATGAATATTAATTCATCCACTTGATCACAATGAATAATCAATTACCCAACCCAATTGATTAATTAAATGATTATAACATATTCCATATGAACATCACTAAATAGGACAACCATAATCATTATTAATTATTAGGTTAATTAATTTGAAGATAGGTTCGACAGACTCCAATGAGTTGTCACTCAATTAGACAATACCCCCCATCTATTAATAGTCAATAGTTCAATTTCCACAAGTGTCGGTCTTTTGCCCAAACCTTAATTATGGTCCAAAGTTCAATAACCCCTTCTTAATATTTTAGCCCAACATCACGATTACTTCGGCTCAAATAAGCATAATAATAACTTAGTTACGATACATTAATGTAAAAAGGTTGAACATAACTTATAATGATTAAAAATAGCGTAGCGTTACACGGACAGAATTTCGACTTACACACTCAAACGATCTCTATCATAAATCTTATTATTATCATAATTTAAAATTAAAATTAAGATTATTGTTATATCTTATTAAGTTAACATTATGATAGAGATATAGAATATAGATATTGATAATTGATATTGATAAATAAGAAAAAGATAGAAAAATGTGTGTTTTTACATTACGATTACAAAGCCTTTTATAGGCGAATTTAGAAATTGAATTTTCACTTATGACCCCTGAACTATGCTCAATTAACAACTTTTTATTATTTAATATTATTCTTATTATGAATTATTTAAATATTATATTTTATTCTTGTGCATAGTTGACTCGTAATTTTTACACCGTTGCGTCGAGCGTTGAGAGTTGACTCTGGTCCCGGTTCCGGATTTTCGAACGTCCTTGCGTACAATTTTATATTTTGTACTTTGCGTTTTGTAACTTGTACTCTTGTCATTTTTAGACGTTCCTCATCAATAATTTGAACCTTTTTGAATGTATCTTGTACTTTTGAGCTTTTTGGACCTTTGTGTCTTCAATTCGTCGTTTTCACCTTTTGTCTTCGCACTTATTTAAAATAAACGAATATTACTTGAAAATGGAACAATTGCAACTAAAATCTTGTCTTTCTTGGGGGATTTTGCTATGAAATATATGTTCCTTTTTAGCCTTATCAACACTTCCTGCCAATAAGAGAAGATGACAAGATGGAATACCAATCTCTATTATCTCTGATAGGGATGGCAGATTTATTTCAAGATTCTGGCAGACATTACAGCAAGCATTAGGAACTCGTCTAGACATGAGTACTGCCTATCATCCACAAATTGATGGGCAGAGCGAAAGGATGATACGAACGCTTGAAGACATGCTACGAGCATGTTTTATTGATTTCGGAAATAGTTGGGATCGACATCTACCGTTAGCAGAATTTTCCTACAACAACAGCTACCATTCAAGCATTGAGATGGCACCGTTTGAAGCACTTTATGGTAGAAAGTGCAGGTCTCCGATTTGTTGGAGTGAAGTGGGGGATAGACAGATTACGGGTCCGGAGATTATACAAGAAACTACCAAGAAGATCATCCAAATTCAACAACGGTTGAAAACCGTCCAAAGTCGACAAAAGAGCTACGCTGACATTAAAAGAAAAGATATAGAATTTGAAATTGGAGAGATGGTCATGCTTAAAGTTGCACCTTGGAAAGGCGTTGTTCGATTTGGTAAACGAGGGAAATTAAATCCAAGGTATATTGGACCATTCAAGATTATTGATCGTGTCGGACCAGTAGCTTACCGACTTGAGTTACCTCAACAACTCGCGGCTGTACATAACACTTTCCACGTCTCGAATTTGAAGAAATGTTTTGCTAAAGAAGATCTCACTATTCCGTTAGATGAAATCCAAATCAACGAAAAACTCCAATTCATCGAAGAACCCGTCGAAATAATGGATCGTGAAGTTAAAAGACTTAAGCAAAACAAGATACCAATTGTTAAGGTTCGATGGAATGCTCGTAGAGGACCCGAGTTCACCTAGGAGCGTGAAGATCAGATGAAGAAGAAATACCCGCATCTATTTCCAGAAGATTCGTCAACACCTTCAACAGCTTAAAATTTCGGGACGAAATTTATTTAACGGGTAGGTACTGTAGTGACCCAAACTTTTCTATGTTTATATATATTAATTGAGATTGATATTTACATGATTAAATGTTTCCAACATGTTAAGCAATCAAACTTGTTAAGACTTGATTAATTGAAATATGTTTCATATAGACAATTGACCACCCAAGTTGACCGGCGATTCACGAACGTTAAAACTTGTAAAAACGACATGAAGATATATATATGGATATACATATGGTTAACATGAGATTATGATAAGTAAGTATCTCCACAAGTATATTAACAATGAGTTATATACATATAAGCAAGACTACTAACTTAAGGATTTCGAAACGAGACATATATGTAACGATTATCGTTGTAACGACATTTAAATGTATATATATATCATATTAAGATATATTAATATATCATAATATCATTATAATATAATAATTTAACATCTCATTAGATATAATAAACAATGGGTTAACAACATTAATTGAGATCGTTAACTTAAAGGTTTCAAAACAACACTTACATGTAACGACTAACGATGACTTAACGACTCAGTTAAAATGTATATACATGTAGTGTATTTAGATGTATTAAAATACTTTTGGAAGACTTCAATACATATATCAAAACACTCATACTTAACGAAAATGGTTACAGTTACTTTTCCATTCTTTTCTTTCATCAAGAATTCTAGTCGTATTCTTACCTATTATTATACACAGCTTCAAAACGTACTTACTATGAGTATATACCAATAGGAACTAGCATGGGATTCCACTCTTGATTATATCATGTATGACTAATCAATTTTAACTTCTACCATGAGCTAGTCAACTAACTAGAACTCCTTTTAACCCCACTCACCACTCACCAATTACCACTCATCATTCACTCCATTTCACTTCCAATTCTCTTTCTAATTCTCTCTCAACACACACACACTATTATGAATGTATTTTTCCAGTAGTTAATCATCATCTTCATCAAAAATCACTTCAAGAATCAAGCTATAATCATCATAGGAAGAACAATTCAAGAACACTTCAAAAATCCCTTCAAGTTTACTAATTTACTTCCAAGCTTTCTAATCCATTCCAAGTAATCATCTAAGATCAAGAAACCTTTGTTATAAATAGTAGGTTATCTTTCTTATTCAAGGTAATATTCATATTCAAACTTTGATTCAATTTCTATAACTATAAACTATCTTAATTCGAGTAAAAAGCTTACTTGAACTTGTTTTTGTGTCATGATCCTACTTCAAGAACTTTCAAGCCATCCAAGATCCTTTGAAGCTAGATCATTTCTTATCACTTCCAGTAGGTTTACCTACTAAACTTGAGGTAGTAATGATGTTCATAACATCATTCGATTCATATATATAAAACTATCTTATTCGAAGGTTTAAACTCGTAATCACTAGAACATAGTTTAGTTAATTCTAAACTTGTTCGCAAACAAAAGTTAATCCTTCTAACTTGACTTTTAAAATTAACTACACACATGTTCTATATCTATATGATATGATAACTTAATGATTTAAAACCTGGAAACACGAAAAACACCGTAAAACCGGATTTACGCCGTCGTAGTAACACCGCGGGCTGTTTTGGGTTAGTTAATTAAAAACTATGATAAACTTTGATTTAAAAGTTATTATTCTGAGACTATATCCAAAAATTATGGTTAAACTCAAAGTGGAAGTATGTTTTCTAAAATGGTCATCTAGACGTCGTTCTTTCGACTGAAATGACTACCTTTACAAAAATGACTTGTAACTTATTTTTCCGACTATAAACCTATACTTTTCTGTTTAGATTCATAAAATAGAGTTCAATATGAAACCATAGCAATTTGATTCACTCAAAACGGATTTAAAATGAAGAAGTTATGGGTAAAACAAGATTGGATAATTTTTCTCATTTTAGCTACGTGAAAATTGGTAACAAATCTATTCCAACCAGAACTTAATCAACTTGTATTGTATATTATGTAATCTTGAGATACCATAGACACGTATACAATGTTTCGACCTATCATGTCGACACATCTATATATATTTCGGAACAACCATAGACACTCTATATGTGAATGTTGGAGTTAGCTATACAGGGTTGAGGTTGATTCCAAAATATATATAGTTTGAGTTGTGATCAATACTGAGATACGTATACACTGGGTCGTGGATTGATTCAAGATAATATTTATCGATTTATTTCTGTACATCTAACTGTGGACAACTAGTTGTAGGTTACTAACGAGGACAGCTGACTTAATAAACTTAAAACATCAAAATATATTAAAAGTGTTGTAAATATATTTTAAACATACTTTGATATATATGTATATATTGTTATAGGTTCGTGAATCAACCAGTGGCCAAGTCTTACTTTCCGACGAAGTAAAAATCTGTGAAAGTGAGTTATAGTCTCACTTTTAAAATCTAATATTTTTGGGATGAGAATACATGCAGGTTTTATAAATGATTTACAAAATAGACACAAGTACGTGAAACTACATTCTATGTTGAATTATCGAAATTGAATATGTCCTTTTTTATTAAGTCTGGTAATCTAAGAATTAGGGAACAGACACCCTAATTGACGCGAATCCTAAAGATAGATCTATTGGGCCTAACAAACCCCATCCAAAGTACCGGATTCTTTAGTACTTCGAAATTTATATCATATCCGAAGGGTGTCCCGGAATGATGGGGATATTCTTATATATATGCATCTTGTTAATGTCGGTTACCAGGTGTTCGCCATATGAATGATTTTTATCTCTATGTATGGGATGTGTATTGAAATATGAAATCTTGTGGTCTATTATTACGATTTGATATATATAGGTTAAACCTATAACTCACCAACATTTTTGTTGACGTTTAAAGCATGTTTATTCTCAGGTGAATACTAAGAGCTTCCGCTGTTGCATACTAAAATAAGGACAAGATTTGGAGTCCATGTTTGTATGATATTGTGTAAAAACTGCATTCAAGAAACTGATGTCGATGTAACATATTTGTATTGTAAACCATTATGTAATGGTCGTGTGTAAACAGGATATTTTAGATTATCATTATTTGATAATCTACGTAAAGCTTTTAAACCTTTATTTATGAAATAAAGGTTATGGTTTGTTTTAAAAATGAATGCAGTCTTTGAAAAACGTCTCATATAGAGGTCAAAACCTCGCAACGAAATCAATTAATATGGAACGTTTTTAATCAATAAGAATGGGACATTTCAGTTTCCTCCTGTGTGGATGTGTGAGTGGGTCTAACAACTAACAAGCCGTTCTAAAAAAAAAAAAGATTAAAAGTCAACTATAATTTGGTAGTTATTATGTGTAACTATTATTGGGATTTTTTTTTTAAAATGGTAATTTTTACAAACAGACTTGCAAAAATGGAAACTGAAACTAAATCGTTGCAAAAATGGTAAAACCGAACTTCCAAAGTTCGGTTTTGGTCAAAGCCGAAGTTTGGAAGTTCGGTTTTGGTTTTTTATTGATTTTGTCCGTTGAATTGGTGACTGGATTGGCGACGTGGCAAAACCGAAGTTCCAAACTTCGGTTTTGCTTTAACTTCCAGCTACCGCATTAACTGTGATTTTATCCAATAAATACAAATCCGGGAAATTTTTTACTTGCGAATAAAATAATGACACGTGGCAAAACCGAAGTTTCAAACTTCGGTTTTGGTTCTGTATAAATCCGAAGTCTGTAACTTCGGTTCTCACACACAATTCAGTTCCATTGAGAAAAAAAAAAACTTCGAAAATCCTTGAATTTTTATCAAAAAAAATGGCTCAAACGAACCAAGTACGTGCTAGATCAGAGCCGGTTGATAGTTCTTTATTATTTTTACAAGCCGAAAGGAATCATATATCGTACGTAGTATTTACAAAGAAGCTGGACGAGGACACGTTGATCAAACCACGAAGAGCTGATCTGAGCTTTTGGCAGTATATTAAACAGCTACCAAACGAAACAATTAATGAGCATGTGCAGGTGTATCTCGATAATGTGGGTTTGGGTTTACTAGCTAAATTGGGTAAACAAAGACTGGATTGGTCACTTGTTACTGCTATGATTGAAAGATGGCGCCTGGAGGCGCATACGTTTCATTTATCGATTGGTACAAAATCATTACCTTATATATATATATATATATATATATATATATATATATATATATATATATATATATATATATATTAATCATTTATTTTAATATATATTATTATATCTTCGCTATATTTATATTTATTAGTTTAGTCAAGTTTCTATTAGATAATTGTTTAAAATAGTATTTACGAATATATATATATATATATATATATATATATATATATATATATATATATATATATATATATATATATTAATATTTGTAGGAGAAGCAACTGTAACGTTGCAAGATGTTCAGGTTTTATTTGGTTTACCTATAGACGGGGATGTATTCTCCGGTATTTGGTATGAAACAAATGATAGCGATTGGATACCGTTTGTTGAAACGTACTTAGGGATCTCCCGTCAGGCTATTGGTAATAGGGGTATATGCAGAGGGAGGATATTAATTTCCGTTTTAATTACGGAGTTGAATGAAGAAGTTGGAGACACTATCGAGTCTCACCAACAGCGGGCTAGAGTATATATTTTAGCTATGATGGGTGGCATTCTATTTTCTGATGCTAATGCGTAAGATGTCCCTTTGAGTTTCTTGCACACCATCGTGGACTTGAGTCCAGCTAATCGTATTAGTTGGGGTAGTGCGGTTCTCACACATCTTTATAGAAATTTGTGTAAAGCGGCCACAAACTATGAAGCCAAGGCCATTAATGGTTCGCTACTTTTAGTACAACAGTGGGTGTATGAACGAATTCCATCCCTCGCGCCAATTCTCAGAACTGATGTACGAAAGATTCCAAAGGACTTGCCACCGAACCAGATTCCACTTATTCCAGCACCCTATGGTTCTAGGTAAGAGATCATTGTAACTTTAAACCTTTAGTTATTGTAACTATATTCATTTGTATGTGTTATTCATATGTAGGTGGCATGGTAAACGGACTAACAAAAATACGCCAGCACATGTATTGTCAACATATCGCTCCCTACTTTCGGCGTTAACGCCTAGACAGGTAACATTTATTTGGTGTGAAACTATAGAAGCTATGTTAAAGTCAAAATAATTATTAAGTATTATAATATGTTGATGCAGTTTATATGGCAACCCTATGATGATGAGTTATTCGCCCGACTACCCGAGCAGTGCACAGCTGACAGACCCTTATGGTCATACAGTAGGCCTATTATATTCTGGGCTACTATTGAGACACATCTACCCGATCGGGTATGTAGGCAGTTTGGATGGGGTTAGCCAATTCCAGGCGTTGAATACTTGCTTCCCGCTCAGACGCATCATCAGTTGCACAAAACAAACCTTAGAATGAAAAGAAGTGTTGATATGAGGGCTAATGCCCCCCAGGCCACGTACATCGCAGAATGGAATGACCGAGCCAACCGTATATTTGTTGGTAGAGATGGTGGGGGTGTCAGTAGGGGTTACTATGACTGGTACAAGGCTCGCACTGTTGTGCACATTACAGATCCAAGAACCGACGAGGGTACCAACACATATCCTAATCGGGCTGGGACTACCAATGTCTATGTAAGATACAATTGTGTGATATTTTAATTATTTATAAACAATAACCTCACGATTGATAATATTGGTTTACTTTTAACTATATACAGGAGGAAGGGCTTTGGAGGATGCAAGATATGGCATTTGCACAAATGCAACCTAACAGTCAACCTAACCCGCAAGCATTTTATGACATGCCACATAACCTACTTTCATACGCGCATCACCAACAGCCAGATGCTCCATTTGAATACTATCCGTCACAAAACTTCGAGTTCCCGGCTTATGATGACGGTGCTCAGTCGCATTATCATGTGTGATGACCCGGAAATTTCTGATCAAATTTAAACTTAATCTTTGTATGATCAACATTTCTGACGCGATAAGCAAAGTCTGTAAAACTAAATCTCAAAATTTTAGAACTGTTTCATGTATTAAATTACATTTGACTGCTCTCGACGATTCACGAACAATTATATGTATGTATATATATATATATGTACAAGTAAAAACGACTTTCCTACCGTAAAACACTATTTGCTACAGTAAAACATTATTTGCTACGGTGAACCCGTATTTTGCTACAGTGAAACCGTATTTTGCTACAGTGAAACCGTGATTTGCTACAGTAAAACACTATTTGCTACATTAAAACACTATTTGCTACAGTAAAACACTATTTGATGTCTACGAACTAGCAAACAAAAACAGGATAAGGCGGCCATGCGATCGCATGGCAAAACCACTGAAAACTCATGCGATCGCATGAGGTACTGCAGCAGGCCACATACTATAAAAGCTCGATCTGGTCTCGAGTTTCTTTTCTAATTTATTCCTCCTCCTTATTATTATTATTATTATTATTATTATTATTATTATTATTATTATTATTATTATTATTATTAAGATTAATATTATTATTATTAATCTTATTATAATATTATTATTAGTATTATATATACATAAAATACTACAACGAGGTTATGAGCGTGTCACCTTCAAAATGGGTTTTTGAGCGGGATAGAGCTAAGGAAATTATGAGTTATTGCCAAAGAGGTTATGGGTAATGTTCGAGGGTATATTTATGAATCAAATCTAGTGTTTATCATCTCTGTTGCGTCTACGTACTTTTCTACAATATTGAATCTCAATATTAATACGTAAGCATTTATATTTTATATTTTATATTTTATAAATTAATAGTGTATACATACTAGTGCTCGAGTGTATATATTTATACATGATTGTACGCTAAATTTTGTCGTTAAACAGTTATGATGAATCACGAAGTAAATACATATATTACTGATAAAAGGTATATGATATGCATGTTTTTGGAAAGCTGGCGAAAAATCAATAACTTTTCATTTAGAAATCGCGTAATTTCGGTGAACGAATTAAAAGATATGATCAACTGAATTATGATTGACATTGATTGAAATTGCTTTTAAAACTTGTTTGTAAGAATGATAAATTAGATTTTTGAATATTACCAGCCAAGTAAATGAATAAATATATATAAGGCACGTCTTGTTTTGTTGAATTATTGTCAAAATTGACTTTTTGAAACGACTTTGGATAACTTTTGTATGTCGATCTCGAGCATTAGGATTGTTATACACTATGACCTGACCTAGCTTGATAGACATTTATTGACCAACATATGTTCTCTAGGTTGAGATCTACGGTTATTTGGTAATCCGAGTTTTGATCACATTTTGGTGAACGACTTTATATGCTGCTAAGGTGAGTTTCATATGATCCCTTTTACTCTCTACATTTTTGGGCTGAGAATACATGCAAATGCTTTATTAACTGATTTACAATATTTATATGCGTGAGTTTCATTTGCTCCCTTTTTAATTGCTTTTGCAATATATATTTTTGGGCTGAGAATACATGCACTTTATTTTAAACACAATGGATACAAGTACATACTAAATTCTACACTGAGTTTGAACCGAAAATCCCTAAGCTTTGGTAACTAGTAACTGCCAGTTATAAGAACTGGTGGGCGCGACTAGTAGTATATGGATCCATAGGGCTTGATATCCCCGTCCGAGCTAGAGCACTAGCCTTTTAACGGACGTATGCTATTTGAGAAGCGTACACGTTGGTTTGCGTGTATTATTAAGATGATTATACAAAGGGTACAAATTATATATACGTTAAGTTTAGTTACCAAGGTGCTCAATTTCGTAGAATATTTTGATAAACGTTTCTGGATTGAACAACTGAAATCTTGTGATCCATCTTTATATACAGATTATGCGCAACATTAAAACTATGAACTCACCAACATTTGTGTTGACACTTGTTAGCATGTTTATTCTCAGGTTTCCTAGAAGTCTTCCGCTGTTTGCTTAGATGTTAAACAAGCTATGTGCATGGAGTCTTACATGACATATTTTTCAAGGAGACGTTGCATTCACCAAATCATCACCATGTATCTTATTTTGACTGCATTGTCAACGGAAATACTGTTGTAAACTATTATTTATGGTGATTGTCTATATGTAGAAATCATCAGATGTCGAAAACCTTTGATTTAAATATTCATTTATGGTGTGCCTTTTCAAAAGAATGCAATGTTTACAAAATGTATCATATAGAGGTCAAATACCTCACAATGAAATCAATGAATGACGTGTTCGTCCATATGGATTTGGAGCGATCGTCACATCATGATCCTCGCCAAACCTATCCTTACCCTCGAGACATATACAGTACCCCTCGAAACACATACAGTACCCATCAAAACGTCTACAATACCCATCAGAACATCTTCAACAGCCCTCCAAACATATACAATACCCCGTTGAACACGCATCTTGGATCATCCTCTCGGACCCCTCAAGATATATATCATGGATCTTCCTCTCGAACCCCTATCCGACCATATGTAGGTGCCTCGTCCTCTCGAAGCCCTCTTGACATGAGTGTTTCTGATTACCCATTTGAGGATGAGCCTGTCGAGGATTTAACCGCAGGCGATGATGAAAATCGGGAACAACTACCGCGGAGGAGTACAAGGCAATCTGTCCCAACAAGGTGCGAAACTGGTCATCACCTACGATATATACGTGGGGGACGTCATGGGCACTGATTAGTTGTATTTTATGATGATTTGGTTGTAATGTTTATCTTTTGAACTTGTTTAAATAAATTCGTTGCGTTTGTGATATACATTTAGTATCTTTTTAAACAAAACTAACAACTAGTTTAATTTAAATAACAATAACAACATATAACAATACATTATTTAAAACAACAATAACAATAGTTTATTTTAAATAAAAACAACAACACAATGCTCTACGTAGATCCACCGTCTTTGAAGAACATCTTAATTAACGTCGTGCGTGTAATGTTAAGGATTTTAACCTTCACACTGGGGCAAAAGATAGAGAAATTTTGTAACACCAGAACAGCTCCCACACGTATGCCTTTTACACCTTCATACTTCCCATGTACACCATCGACGATCTTGCTAGATACTGATCCTCGAATAGTACCCGTAGTGTCCTATTAAGCATAAATGAATATAGTTACATTAACCTGTTTTAGTCAACGCAATACAAATATGAAAATATACATAAGTTAGTGATGTAAACTCACTTTGAGCGTTAAAGACAGATCACCGACACAATTTTTCTCACAAGTCTTAACAACACCAACAACTTGATCAGCTGGTAAAAATCTACGTTGTCTTAAAATGCTCGCTATATCAGATCTACCTGCAGTTACAACAATACACATAAATTGTTGGCTTATGGTTTCAATAATGAGTATACAATTTTGTTGTTTACATCCGTACGGATATGCAAACTCCATCGCGCGTAGCCACGGATCTAGTGTAAACGAATCATCCGCTTCAGGTCTATTGATTATTTCCCTTACAAAATCTTGCGTACACATGTCATCCACAACGTTATTCTCGTTATTTCGAAGTTCATACGCATCTTGGAAAACACCAGCGGGGTCCAGGGATTCGATAGGATAATTTGTTCTTTTTTTTAGACCCGGAACCGCGAAGAACAGGTCGTTGTGGTGAAATAGGTTACTTTTGTTTTTGACGGTTAAATTGGGGGAACTCTAAAGGTCGAGGGAATGGTGGCAACTCGGTGGGCACCAATATGGTTTGAGTGGGTTTTGAGACTTATACAGATTGAGTGAGATCGGAATCATCAATATCAAGTAGGTATTCCCATCCATCGTTCTCATCATTGGCCATTTTTTGAGAATGTGATTTTGTGTTTTTTTTAGTTTTCAATTGCTGATTTGAGTGAAAATTAAAACTCAGTTTGAGGTGTTTGAAATGTGGTTGTGTAGTATGTGATGTTGTAATTGATAATGAACATTCAACTGGTATAAATAGATGTATAAAACCATAGTTTTCGACCTGCAAAAGCATGATTCGGCTTAAAAGTGAACAAATTAAAGCAGGACTCAAAACCGAAGTTTGAAACTTCGGTTTTGCTGAAAGGCCTGCAAAACCGAAGTTTCAAACTTCGGTTTAGGGCACGGGTGGCTAACCTAGTACACTTGTCTGCCAGGTCACTGTGGAAACGAATAAAAAACCAAAACCGAACTTTCAAACTTCGGTTTTGACCAAAACCGAACTTTGGAAGTACGGTTTTACCATTTTTGTAACGATTTAGTTTCACTTTCCATTTTTAAAAGTCATTTTGAAAAAATTACCATTTAAAAAAAAAATTCCTATTATTGGTATAATAAGTGTAAAGTAACGACTACTGGCAAATAATGATTACAACGGATGATGTTTGTCTAATAGATGATTCATATGATATTCGGTAGAGGAAAAGTTAAACATGTGTTTGATATGTTGTATATCAAAGTTCTGGAAATACATGTTTTCTTTTATGTAAGAATTATGAATCATGAAACTTAAATTACCAATATACGTTGGATGGTAACGGTCATAAAAATTGGGAGGGCAGTTACCCATGACCATGTCTTGCCACTGGCATTAAATTAAACCGGCCGTTACTTGCTTGCATGAAGTTTGACGGTAAGTCAATAATACTCGTGCATGGATTGTTGAATTAAAGGAATAATTTACAATGTGAATCCTTAATGCATATTAATATGTGTTGAGTTTATTATTGATTACTAAGATGATACATCTACAAGTTGTTGTATTTTAAACTTGGTATAGATGAGGTGTCTTGGATCAAAAGATGGATGTTAAGATTATTGACATTATAAACTAATTGTCATTACTTCAAGGTTCTAGGAGTGGATTTTATTTCTTGGTTCTAGAAATGGATTGACTAAGGTGTGTTTATAATTATAATCTAACTATCCAATGTAATAGTAATAATTGTGTGCTAAGGATAATGGGGACTCATTATCAAGGGTGTACAAATTATAGGTTTATATTGGCGAGTTCGTGAAAAGTGGACATACACATTGATCATATAAGAATTTAGTAAGTCCTTGGATATAAGGATTACAAAGGAAAAATTGATTGAAGTCGAAAGAGATAGTAATGTCCATTTAGATCTTTAATTATGGGATATCTGTTAGCTAAGGCATATAGTTAAATGTACAAGGAAAAGTCTAGACACTATTGCCTTAGACAAATTGTATTTTAATTCGTGGATTGATCACAAATGGTGTGATGTATGTGGATTTTGTTGGGTCACAACGAAATTTAACAAAATCACTTGAAAAAAGCATTAGTGGGAAGCGCGCAAAATTTGGCTAATGATGTGGGATTGAAGTCCATTAAATCTTCCAAAGTGAGACGCCCAATTCCCTTCTAGTACAACGCTAGGAGCTGAATTCAATGAGGTAAGCTTACTTTCTGAAGATTGAAACACATAAATATACTGATCCTAAAGTATGTGTTTAGACCCGTAAGTGGAGTTAGGTTGAAGTTTAACTTCTTAATGCCTCTTTTGAAAAATTGCATATGCGGGTGCAAGACGGAAAAGAGTTACCTATGTGAGTATGAAGTTTTGCCGCTTCAAAGAAGTTTGGACTTGGCTTCCTATATACTCATGAAAGGATATGGACGCATGGCTTATAAAAGCGTCAAGACAAACATTAGAGAAATGTAAGAAACTAATGTGTATATTATTTTATAGTTTTCAAATGAATTGAAGGGTTCAATTCTTCACGAACACCCTGATTTTCGAATTCTCGTAAATAATATACTAAGTGGAAATTCAATTCTTCACGAACATTTCCATTTATGCATTGGTTTGCGTGTTTGTTCAAGTTATTAAGTAAATCTAAGGATTACACTAAAATGGGGGGGATCGTTGGTGATTTTAGTGTCATCAGCTATTTTGTGTGATAAGATGATTTACTTGAGACAAATGGATTTCTATTTAAGCTTTATAACAAGTTAGGAGAATATGGAGTACACGCTTGTTTAAGCTAAGTAGAGTCATTTAATTGAAAGGTTGTGTTTGTTAGTTGGTGTTTTTTTTGGCCAAAAAACATAACTCTTCATGAATTGATGACACTTTTAATGAATGGTGTAACTTCATGAAATGGTGTAACCATGGTGCCTTTACACCAAGAGGTGTGACATTTCATGGAAAGTTTTACACCAAAAGATGCAACTTTTCATGGTGACCTTTCATATTCTATAAATAAGAGTATTTATCTCACTTTTCAAGATGATGAAATTTGATCATTCACAATATACAAATTATCTACGTTCTTGACTTCCAATTTTAATTGCTTATATTGGAGTTGTGCCTTTGTCTTATCCCGAATAAAGATTTCATGTAACCCTAAGGCAATCATGTATAGGGTCGAAATACTTTATCGCGAAAGTGACTACACGATTCAAAGGTTTATCCGGCATTCAAACCCTATTAACCAACAAGGTCTTGCTGGTTACTACTGAACATTCATTCAAGATTTCTCTAAAATCGCCAAACCCTTAACTGCATTGACTCAAAAGGGAAAGAAGTATGATTGGTCCACCGAACAGGAATCCGCATTTCAACTGTTAAAGAAGAAGTTAACGTCTGCACCCATTTTGTCATTACCAGAAGGAAATGATGATTTCGTGATCTATTGTGACGCTTCGCACCAAGGTTTAGGATGTGTATTAATGCAACACATAAAAGTTATCGCATACGCCTCACGACAACTAAAAGTTCACAAAAGGAACTATACGACGCACGATTGGAACTTGGAGCAATAGTTTTTGCACTCAAAATATGGCGACACTATCTATATGGAACCAAGTGTACAGTGTACACCGACCATAAGTGTGACGCCCCGTACTAAATCATCATGTACGGACCATCATCAACAGGATCATTACAAGGTTAAGTACTATATGCGTTTTCAAAACAGAGTTTGCATTCATTAATAAAGGTGACGTCATAACATACGTCGAATGTTTTACAATCCAAAAGTAAGCTTCACTAAGTAGAAGCATTAAATAAGTGTACGTGACCACAAAGGTCGTTACATAACATAGTTTCAAAAGTAAATAAGTTTGAATGCAAGATAAGTAGTCATGCGATAACAACTCTAAGCAGCGGGTTCTACAGCACGACTAGTATGATAGCGGAAGCGACTTCAAGCACCTGAGAAATACACGCTTAAAAAGGTCAACACAAAGGTTGGTGAGCTATAGTTTAAGTATAACAGTAATGTAAGTAGGCCACGAGATTTCGGTGCTACAACGAGCGTTTCAAAAGTATGTAAAAGTATATGCTTAACCGCGGGCACCCGGTAACTAACTTAACGTTTATGTACCCCCTGAAAGTGCACTTGGCAAGTGCGTATAACCTCGAAGTATTAAACACTCGTTAAATACTAGCGCGACTAGCCCGAGTGGGGATGTCAAACCCTATGGATCCATATCTAAGATTCGCGTTCACGATTCAAAAACCAATGATTAAACGTTACCGAGCTAAAGGGAATGTTTCTGCCGTTATATAACCCACACATATATAAAGTTTAAGTACTCGTGCCTATTATGTAAAACATAAAATGCGCATGTATTCTCAGTTCCCAAAATAAGTTAAAGTAAAAAGGGAAAGCTATAACTCACAATGATAAGTAGCGGTAAAATAGTAGTAATGTAGAGTCGGGAAAGTGTGCAAGTATCGGTCCAAAAGTCCTCAACCTAAGTCAAATAGTACTAAGTCAGTAGCTTGTCTTAAAAGGTTTATAAGTATGTAAATAAGGTCATAAGGGTCATCATCAATCATCATCAAACGAAAGGTACATGTGTGTTTTGTTCATAAAAGAAGTTTTAAAACAAAGGCTGACTTCGGTCAGTCACCACGGTCTCTATACCTACTGAAATAAGGTGAGACCAGTGTCCATGACTCCGTATATGAGTCGTTTAAGTGTGGTTAAAATTACAGAAGTTAACTCGTCTTCGTTTGACCGTGACAACGGTATAAGTGCGAGTAGGTCTGAAATTTCTGCACAACGTTAAATGGACATAGTGACGAACGGAGGGCCATAGTTCCTAAACCGTAACTCGTATTAAGACGAGTCCTAAACCGTGATTCGTATGAAGGCGAGTCTTATATGAAACGTTATCTAATCGAAAAGTTCTATCCAAAAATCAAGGTTAGATCAGCCCAGACCTACTGGTCTGTTACGGGTTCAGCTGATCAGAAAGTTTGGACAGAACAGTAAGTTTAAGGGAGTTCCGGTGGTTTTGGTGCTTGATGTTCATCATGGTTCTCATCCTTGATGCATATGGCTTCAAGTGTACAACTCATGGATGTGTTTACATCATTTTAACCAAATCTTGACCATCATAACCCACATGCAAGTTTATGTAAAGTCATTAAGTTAAATCATAAGTACTAACACTTGAATCCTTACTTTAGTGAAACCATAAGTTACAAAACTTTGATTATCAACTAGTAAAGTGTAATTAGAGTGCAAGAATGAAAGTGATAAACTAAATAAACAAGTACCAAGTTCATGAGTTCCATACCTTTAAAGATTCAAGCCTAGGTCTTGATCTTTAGAAAGTAAACTTTAAGTTTACTAACATGAATGCATGCAAGATCTTTAGAACTTATGAACTTGAAATCTTTGAAACACTAGTTGTAGAACCATAAACTAGAGAGTTTAGATCCTTACATGTTCTTGAATAACAAGATAAATGAAGAATCAAACTAAAGAGTTTGATTCTTTGATACTAGTAAGAAATAACTAAGGTAACAAGTGAGTAAACAACAACTAACAACAACAATGAATTAAGTAACAATGAAGAACAAAAGATGATGATGATTTAGGGGGGTTTGGTTCGGTTTTTAGAGAGAAAGAGGAAGAGAAGAAGAGCCTTGTAACTTACAATGTTTAGAGAGAAAGAAGATAAAAATGGAATGCAAGATTGAAGTGTGAGTTTGAATGAGGCATGCAAGAGATTATGTAGTCAAACTTGGAAACCAAAAACCCCCCCTCCCCATGCTCTCTTGGCCGTGAACCTCCCACCAATGGGGGAGGGAGTTGCTCACTCAATGTGCATGCTTCTTTGACTAAGGGTGAATGGTTAAAGGGTAACTTTGTGGGGTAAGTGTGCAAGTAAGTGGTAAATAAGTTTCTTACCACATTTTTCATCTAGGTAACTCCTAAAGTGATACTTACATAAGTGTTGGGCTAATTAGGTCCATTTAAGTGTAGGGTGGGCTTATAAGTCCACAATCAAGAGTCCATAACATTTTACAAGCCCAAGTTCAAGTAATTCACAAATTAATCCATCTAAAGCCCAAGTAATTAACTAATAACTATAGTTAATCAAAATAATTAATAAAATTAATTATGAATGTAAATAATACTTGAAAATATTATTCGTGCAAGTTCCGGGTGTCGCAAGGGCGTTTCGGGCAATTAAAGTCAAGTTCGGGCAATCATGGCAACAAGTAAATGTAATAACATACATTCGTTTAATCACACGTATTAATAATAATTATTATTAATAAATAAAAGTTGGAAAATCCAGGGTCGTTACATTACCCACCTGTTAAAGAAAATTTCGTCCCGAAATTTTAAGCTGAATCTGAAGGTGATGGAGGAGGTGGAAAAAGGTGAGGATACTTCTGTCTCATTTGATCCTCTCGTTCCCAAGTAAACTCAGGTCCTCATTTGGCATTCCATCGAACTCGGACAATCGGAATCCTATTGTGTTTCAACTCCTTGACTTCACGTTCCATAATTTCAACAGGCTCTTCCACAAAGTGAAGTTTGTCGTCAATAGTAAGTTCCTCCAATGGTATGATCAGTTCAGGTGGAGCAAGACACTTCTTCAAGTTTGATACGTGGAAGGTAGGATGAACTGAGCTCAATTGTGTTGGAAGGTCAAGACGATAAGCAACGGGTCCAACACGCTCCAAAATTTCAAAAGGGCCAATGTACCGCGGGTTTAACTTTCCGCGCTTTCCAAAACGAATCACACCCTTCCAAGGTGCAACCTTCAACATAACGCGGTCACCAATGTTGAATTCAAAGTCTTTACGCTTACTATCAGCATAACTCTTTTGGCGATCACGAGCTACCTTGAGTCTGTTTTGAATTTGGGCAATCTTCTCTGATGTTTCGTGGACTATCTCGGGCCCGGTGAGTTGCACTTCACCTAGCTCGGCCCAACAAAGAGGAGAACGTCACTTGCGGCCATACAATGCTTCAAAAGGTGCAGCTTTAATGCTCGAGTGGTAACTGTTGTTGTAAGAGAATTCGGCGAGTGGCAAATGCCTTTCCCAGGCCTTTCCAAAATCAATAACACATGCACGTAGCATGTCCTCCAAGGTTTGAATTGTTTGTTCACTTTGCCCGTCAGTCTGAGGGTGATATGCAGTGCTCATGTCGAGACGAGTTCCCATGGCTTCTTGCAAAGAACGCCAAAATCTAGAAGCAAATCGAGGATCGCGATCGGAGATGATCGATAAGGGTATACCGTGTCGTGATACAACCTCTTTAATATAAAGTTGAGCAAGTCTCTCCATTGTATCGGTTTCTTTCATTGCTAAGAAATGTGCAGTCTTGGTAAGACGGTCAACAATAACCCAAATGGTATCGTATCCGCCCACTGTCTTTGGCAGTTTGGTGATAAAGTCCATAGTTATCATCTCCCACTTCCATTGTGGGATTTCCGGCTGTTGAAGTAACCCAGAAGGTTTTTGATGCTCGGCTTTAACCTTTGAGCAAGTCAAACACTTACTAACATAAGCTGCAACGTCTTTCTTGAGATTCGGCCACCAATATTGTTCTTTAATATCATGGTACATCTTGCCCGCTCCGGGATGAATCGAATATCTTGACTTGTGAGCTTCATCCAATATGAGGCTCCGTAAGTCTCCATAGCGTGGTACCCAAATTCTTCCGGCATAACATCGGAGTCCGGATTCTCTAACCTCGAATTTAGAGACGAGAATGTTCAAATATTCATATCGTAAGTGCTTCTCTATGAGAGCCTGTTCTTGGGCTGCTCGGATTTGGTTCTGGAGATTGGAATGAATCGTGATGTTCAATGCTCGAACGCGAAGAGGTGCCGACCTCTCCTTTCGGCTTAAGGCGTCAGCAACAACGTTGGCCTTACCCGGATGATAGCGAAGTTCACACTTGTAATCATTTAGCGTCTCAATCCACCTTCGTTGTCTCATATTCAAATGTTTCTGATCGAATATATGCTGGAGACTCTTGTGATCGGTGAAGATAGTGCATTTAGTTTCATAAAGGTAGTGCCTCCACAATTTGAGCGCGAAGACAACGGCTCCAAGTTCAAGATCGTGTGTAGTATAGTTTCGTTCGTGGATCTTAAGTTGACGAGAAGCATAGGCGATGACCTTCGTGCGTTGCATAAGAACACAACCATAACCAGTTTTCGAGGCGTCGCAGTAAACAACAAAATCGTCATTACCCTCAGGAAGTGATAGGATAGGCGCGGTGGTTAACTTCCGTTTCAAGAATTGAAACGCTTTCTCTTGCTCGTCTCCCCAAACAAATTTCTTTCCTTTGTGAGTGAGTGCGGTTAGCGGACGTGAAATCAGAGAGAAACCTTCGATAAATCTTCGGTAATAACCGGCAAGGCCCAAAAATTGGCGGATGTGGGTCGGAGTAGTGGGGGTCTCCCACTTGCTGATAGCTTCGATCTTGGCGGGATCAACTTTGATGCCCTGGTCACTCACAACATGACCCAAAAACTGAACTTCCTTCAACCAGAATTCACACTTGGAAAACTTTGCGTAAAGTTGCTCACGTCTCAAAAGTTCAAGTACTAATCGGAGATGATGCTCGTGTTCTTCTTCGCTCTTAGAGTAGATGAGGATATCATCTATGAAGACTATAACAAATTTGTCCAAGTACGGCTTGCAAACACGATTCATAAGGTCCATAAATACAGCAGGTGCATTGGTCAGACCGAATGGCATTACAAGAAACTCATAATGTCCGTAGCGGGTTCTAAATGCAGTTTTCATCACGTCACTTTCCTTCACCCTCAACTGGTGATAGCCGGATCGTAAATCGATCTTTGAGTAAACACACGATCCTTGCAGTTGGTCAAAAAGATCGTCAATTCGTGGGAGAGGATATCGATTCTTGATTGTTAATTTGTTGAGCTCACGGTAGTCGATACACATTCGGAAAGATCCATCCTTCTTCTTTACAAACAACACAGGCGCGCCCCACGGCGAAGAACTCGGTTGAATAAACCCTCGATCAAGTAACTCTTGTAGCTGGCTTTGCAATTCTTGCATCTCGGAAGGTGCAAGTCTATAGGGTGCGCGAGCTACAGGTGCAGCTCCTGGCACTAAGTCGATTTGAAATTCTACTGCCCTCGGTGGCGGTAATCCAGGCAATTCTTCGGGAAATACATCGGAGAACTCGTTCACAATATGCACATCTTCTACTTTCTTCTCCTCGGTTCCTACGGTTTTCACATGAGCTAGGACAGCAAATCGTCCCTTCTTCATGCTCTTTTGCGCCTTCACGCAACTAATGAGGTTCAGTTGAGAGCTACATCTCTCCCCATAAATGATCAATGGCTCGTCATCTCCTTGCGGTATGCGGAGTGCTTTGTCTCCACAAATAATCTCGGCCCTTATCTTAGTTAGCCAGTCCATGCCAACAATAACATCAAAACTCCCCAACTTAATGGGTATCAAGTCTATCTCAAAGTCTACCCAGCTATATTGATAATAGCCCCTCGGCCAATTTGGTCCACTTTTTCAAGTTTTCCGTTGGCTACCTCGACAAGCATACTTTCCTTTAAAGGAACTAACGACCAATCTAACTTATCACAAAAATGTCTACACACATAGCTCCTATCGGCACCAGTGTCAAATAGGACAGAAGCTAAAAGATTGTTGATTTTGAATATACCTGTCACCAAGTCGGGGTTGTCGCGTGCGTCCCTTGCATTAACATTGAAGGCTCTAGCACGTGGTGGTCCGCCATCCTTACGCTTTTCTGGGCACTCGTTCCTGAAATGGCCCGTCTTTCCACACTCATAACATTTCCTAGGCCCATTGTTGTTGTGGTTTGGCTTCACGTTCAAAGTAGTAATCTTGCAATCCTTTCCAACATGCCCGGTCCGTTGGCACTTCTCGCAAACAACATTACAATACCCGGTGTGGTGCTTGTAGCACCTCTTACATTGTGGTAGGGTTCCCTTGTAGTTCGGGTTAGAGCTTGTGCCGGGGTTGGTGGTGTTGTTGTTTTGCCTGAAACCTTCATGTCGCTTTGCCGGGTTTTGATCATAGTTTCTACCTCGGTTGTTGTTGTTGTGGTTGTTGTCCCATTTCCTCTTCTCGCCACTACCAGTTTCAAACTTAGCCTTCTCCGACTCGTCAAGGATGATTTGATTCAAGAGAGTATGCGCCATGCGCATTGCTTCGGGAACACTTGGTGGCTTGGATGAGGTAACATTGCCCTTGATGGACTTAGGAAGTCCCGAGAAGTATTTTTCCAAGCGCTTAAATTCGGGGGTGACCATGGTCGGGCACATAAGAGCCAACTCCAAAAACCTACGATTGTAACTGTTAAGGTCGTTCCCTACGGTCTTCAATTGCATAAATTCAATTTCCATCTTTTGGATTTCGGTCCTCGGACAGTATTCCTCGATCATAGCAGATTTAAATTCTTCCCAAGGCGTAGCATACGCCTCATCAATTCCTTGCGCTTGGGCCATGGTATTCCAAAAGATGGTGCTGGCGGTGGTGCTGGCGGTGCAGGTGGTGCTGGCGGTGCAGGTGGTGCTAGTGGTGCTGAAGTAGATGGTCCGGCTCTGGGTGGAGATGGTAATATCAGTGGGTCAGCAGGGTACGGCACCAGCCGTTTACGAGCAGTAATCCTCCGACGCCGACCAAAAGCATCAGTGATAGTACGACCCGGAATAATGCCAGCGAAGCGATACCGCTTCTTCGGCGGGGTAGAGGGTGCCTGAATCGGTCTGTCAGCGGGATCCTCCTCATCACTGGAGTCATCAGATGTGGTGTCGTCTGAAGGAGCATCGGTGGAAGACCCGTCGTCTGAATCATGTGGTGGTGACACGGGTGGCTCAACTGGATATCCGAAGGCGGCCAACATCTGTCGGTGTCGGCCTAGCGTAATCACTGCTAGGTATCCGTCGGGAGTGCGTCGGCAGGGAGTGCGCCAGTGATTACGAAAAGGACCCTCCCCGAACTCCGCGGGGATCTCCATACCACCAATGCGAGCCAGTTGCCTCGGGGGTCTGGAAGAAGACGCTGGGGCAGGTGCACTAGAGCTAGCTCCGGAAGTGGAAGCGCCGGGATCGCCAGTGGGTGTCGGGGCCGAAATATCGGCAGCAGCAGCAGCAGCAGCAGGTATAGCAGTAGGTGGGACAACGGGGTCTGAGCCTGTACTGCCCGGAATACCAGCAGGTGGAACGTCCGACATCTGAACAAGGAAAAATAAATTTTTCCATGTCAGTAAGTCATAAAGCACGCAAATAATTGGCCAATAGTTTAAATCATGTATAACAGTAACTAGCATGGCAATAACAGCAAATCGTATGAAAGTAGCATGCAATCGAAAGCAAATAATAGCATGCAGTAGTGAAAACATGTAGTAACATACGGCATATAGCAGTAAAGGTAAGCAGCAACATGTAGTAAACACAGCGGAAACAAGTAAACTAGCAAGTTGTAGATTAGTCCTATTAGTGAATCCTACTCGGGTCGGTCTTAGACTCACTAATGCATCCTAATTCCCTACAACCAAGGCTCTGATACCAAATGTAACGCCCCGTACTAAATCATCATGTACGGACCATCATCAACAGGATCATTACAAGGTTAAGTACTATATGCGTTTTCAAAACAGAGTTTGCATTCATTAATAAAGGTGACGTCATAACATACGTCGAATGTTTTACAATCCAAAAGTAAGCTTCACTAAGTAGAAGCATTAAATAAGTGTACGTGACCACAAAGGTCGTTACATAACATAGTTTCAAAAGTAAATAAGTTTGAATGCAAGATAAGTAGTCATGCGATAACAACTCTAAGCAGCGGGTTCTACAGCACGACTAGTATGATAGCGGAAGCGACTTCAAGCACCTGAGAAATACACGCTTAAAAAGGTCAACACAAAGGTTGGTGAGCTATAGTTTAAGTATAACAGTAATGTAAGTAGGCCACGAGATTTCGGTGCTACAATGAGCGTTTCAAAAGTATGTAAAAGTATATGCTTAACCGCGGGCACCCGGTAACTAACTTAACGTTTATGTACCCCCTGAAAGTGCACTTGGCAAGTGCGTATAACCTCGAAGTATTAAACACTCGTTAAATGCTAGCGCGACTAGCCCGAGTGGGGATGTCAAACCCTATGGATCCATATCTAAGATTCGCGTTCACGATTCAAAAACCAATGATTAAACGTTACCGAGCTAAAGGGAATGTTTCTGCCGTTATATAACCCACACATATATAAAGTTTAAGTACTCGTGCCTATTATGTAAAACATAAAATGCGCATGTATTCTCAGTTCCCAAAATAAGTTAAAGTAAAAAGGGAAAGCTATAACTCACAATGATAAGTAGCGGTAAAATAGTAGTAATGTAGAGTCGGGAAAGTGTGCAAGTATCGGTCCAAAAGTCCTCAACCTAAGTCAAATAGTACTAAGTCAGTAGCTTGTCTTAAAAGGTTTATAAGTATGTAAATAAGGTCATAAGGGTCATCATCAATCATCATCAAACGAAAGGTATATGTGTGTTTTGTTCATAAAAGAAGTTTTAAAACAAAGGCTGACTTCGGTCAGTCACCACGGTCTCTATACCTACTGAAATAAGGTGAGACCAGTGTCCATGACTCCGTATATGAGTCGTTTAAGTGTGGTTAAATTACAGAAGTTAACTCGTCTTCGTTTGACCGTGACAACGGTATAAGTGCGAGTAGGTCTGAAATTTCTGCACAACGTTAAATGGACATAGTGACGAACGGAGGGCCATAGTTCCTAAACCGTAACTCGTATTAAGACGAGTCCTAAATGAAAAATTATATACTCGAACAGAGATAACTGAATATCACAGTTACAGTAGCCCAGGTGTTCGGGTCTGACTCAGAAAATAGTAAACAGAAAACAGGAACTGGAAACAGAAAAGTAAATAGACCTAGTGACGATCGGAGGGCCATAGACTCTAAACCGTGATTCGTATGAAGGCGAGTCTTATATGAAAAGTTATCTAATCGAAAAGTTCTATCCAAAAATCAAGGTTAGATCAGCCCAGACCTACTGGTCTGTTACGGATTCAGCTGATCAGAAAGTTTGGACAGAACAGTAAGTTTAAGGGAGTTCCGGTGGTTTTGGTGCTTGATGTTCATCATGGTTCTCATCCTTGATGCATATGGCTTCAAGTGTACAACTCATGGATGTGTTTACATCATTTTAACCAAATCTTGACCATCATAACCCACATGCAAGTTTATGTAAAGTCATTAAGTTAAATCATAAGTACTAACACTTGAATCCTTACTTTAGTGAAACCATAAGTTACAAAACTTTGATTATCAACTAGTAAAGTGTAATTAGAGTGCAAGAATGAAAGTGATAAACTAAATAAACAAGTACCAAGTTCATGAGTTCCATACCTTTAAAGATTCAAGCCTAGGTCTTGATCTTTAGAAAGTAAACTTTAAGTTTACTAACATGAATGCATGCAAGATCTTTAGAACTTATGAACTTGAAATCTTTGAAACACTAGTTGTAGAACCATAAACTAGAGAGTTTAGATCCTTACATGTTCTTGAATAACAAGATAAATGAAGAATCAAACTAAAGAGTTTGATTCTTTGATACTAGTAAGAAATAACTAAGGTAACAAGTGAGTAAACAACAACTAACAACAACAATGAATTAAGTAACAATGAAGAACAAAAGATGATGATGATTTAGGGGGGTTTGGTTCGGTTTTTAGAGAGAAAGAGGAAGAGAAGAAGAGCCTTGTAACTTACAATGTTTAGAGAGAAAGAAGAGAAAAATGGAATGCAAGATTGAAGTGTGAGTTTGAATGAGGCATGCAAGAGATTATGTAGTCAAACTTGGAAACCAAAAACCCCCCTCCCCATGCTCTCTTGGCCGTGAACCTCCCACCAATGGGGGAGGGAGTTGCTCACTCAATGTGCATGCTTCTTTGACTAAGGGTGAATGGTTAAAGGGTAACTTTGTGGGGTAAGTGTGCAAGTAAGTGGTAAATAAGTTTCTTACCACATTTTTCATCTAGGTAACTCCTAAAGTGATACTTACATAAGTGTTGGGCTAATTAGGTCCATTTAAGTGTAGGGTGGGCTTATAAGTCCACAATCAAGAGTCCATAACATTTTACAAGCCCAAGTTCAAGTAATTCACAAATTAATCCATCTAAAGCCCAAGTAATTAACTAATAACTATAGTTAATCAAAATAATTAATAAAATTAATTATGAATGTAAATAATACTTGAAAATATTATTCGTGCAAGTTCCGGGTGTCGCAAGGGCGTTTCGGGCAATTAAAGTCAAGTTCGGGCAATCATGGCAACAAGTAAATGTAATAACATACATTCGTTTAATCACACGTATTAATAATAATTATTATTAATAAATAAAAGTTGGAAAATCCAGGGTCGTTACAATAAGAGTCTCCAGCATATTTTTGATCGAAAACAACTCAATATGAGGCAACGTCACTGGGTAGAGTTATTGAACGATTACGATTGTGAAATCTGTTACCACCCCGTAAAGGCTAATGTTGTAGCTGATGCCCTAAGTTGGAAAGAAAGAGTAAAACCTCTTAGGGTCCGAGCTTTGAACATTACAATTCGTACTGATCTCACAAAGCAAATTCAAGCAGCACAATTAGAAGCTTTAAAAAGAAGAAAATGAAAAAGGCGAAATGAGCAAAGGGTTAGAAAAACAGCTTGAAGTAAAAGCCGATGGAACCCTGTATTTTGCTGGTAGGATATGGGTACCAAAACATGGTAACCTAAGGCAACTAGTACTGGATGAAGCACACAAAACGAGGTACTCAATTCACCCAGAAAACAGGAAAATGTACCACGATCTCAAAAAGTTCTACTGGTGGCCTAATATGAAGACAGAAATTCCTACTTATGTAAGCAAATGTTTGACATGTGCGAAGGTCAAAGCTGAGCACCAAAAGCCGTCAGGATTACTGCAAAAACCAGAAATTCCTCAGTGGAAATGGGAAAGGATAACCATGGATTTCATTACGAAATTGCCAAGGACTGCAAGTAGTCACGATACTATTTGGGTGATAGTTGATCGCCTCACTAAATCAGCTTACTTTCTACCAATAAAGGAGAAAGACAGTATGGAGAAATTAGCACGCCTATATTTGAAGGAAGTAGTTTCCAGGCTAGGTGTACCTATCTCCATCATATCTGATCGTGACACCCGATTCATATCACATTTTTGGCAGTCATTACAAAAAGCATTGTGAACTCGATTAGATATGAGCACCGCTTATCACTCACAGACAGATGGTCAAAGTGAAAGAAAAATACAAACATTGGAAGACATGCTATGGGCATGCGTGATTGACTTTGGAACCAGTTGGGATCGACACTTACCTTTGACAGAATTCTCATACAATAACAGCTATCATACGAGCATCAACGCAGCGCCATTCGAAGCACTTTACGGTAGAAAGTGCAGATCTCCAATTTGTTGGAGTGAAGTAGGAGAAAGACAACTTACTGGACCAGAAATTATTCATGAAACTACCGAAAAGATCATTCAAATACAACATCGATTGAAAACGGCTATGAGTCGCCAAAAGAGTTATGCTTATGTAAGAATAAAACCGCTAGAATTTCAAGTGGGCGACAAAGTCATGTTGAAAGTGTCACCCTGGAAAGGCGTTGTATGATTCGGTAAACAAGGTAAGCTAAGTCCTAGGTACGTAGGACCATTTGAAATCACCGAAAGAATTGGAGCAGTTGCTTATCGATTAAAGCTACAACAAAAACTTAGTGGTGTTCACGACACATTTCACGTGTCAAATTTGAAGAAATGTTTAGCTGAAGAGGATGTCGTAATTCCTCTTGACGAAATATGAATCAATGATAAACTCTATTTTATCGAAGAACCTATTGAAATCATGGACCGTGAGGTCAAACAATTAAAACAAAGCAAAATACTGATAGTTAGAGTTCGTTGGAATGCTAGATGAGGACCCGAGTTTACTTGGAAAAGTGAAGATTAAATGAAGCAAAAGTATCCACAATTGTTCACTGATATCGCTCATAAAACAGGTACTACTCAAAATTTCGGGACGAAATTTTCTTTAACGCGGAGGTACTATGATGACCCGGAAAATTTCGACTAATTTACACCAAATCTCTATACGATTTAAAGAAGCAAATGACCAAAATACTAAAATGTATAAGTTACATTTCAAATAAGATAATTTACTGGCAAATAAGTCTAATTATTGATAAAGGTCGCAAAATGTAAAGTACAAGTTTTCTAAGTGTACGAAAGGACGTTCGAAAAACGAAACCGGGACATAAACCGGGCATCAACGTACAAGACAACGGAGCTAAGGTTACAATTCAACTATGCACGAGAATATAATATAATATATAATTATTTAATATAAATTATATATTATATATATAATTATTATATTATGTCGACAAGCTAGTGAACAAAAATCTCTGAGCTGGAAATGCGCACCTTCGCGATCGCGGAGCTGTAAGGCATAAACTCTTCGTGATAGCGGAGCCGTCTGTCTCACAAATGGCCTATAAAAGCCAAGGGTGCTGCTCAAGTTTTTACACAATTTCATATCTCTCTATCTTTCTGCATATAATTATATTTATAATTTATAATTTATAATTTATAATTTAAGTTTAATAATAATAAGGTATATACGCGGGTGTTTTTAATTCGGGTTTCAAACCGTTTTAAAACTAAGAAAATATTGGGTATTATTCGTGAATCCAAGACCAACCATACAATCATCCACTATCATTACGTTTACGCAATTTGCCTACAATATTGAATCTCAATATTGAACCGTGAGTTTATAGTCTCCTTTTTTAAATGCTTTAAATATTTTTGGGCTGAGAATTCATGCAATTTATTTTAAACGCAATGGACACAAGTACATACTTAATTCTACACTGAGTTTAAACTAAAAATCTCTTAGCTTTGGTAACTAGTAACTGCCAGTACATAAGATGTGTACTGGTGGGTGCGAGTTATTGTATATGGATCCATAGGGCTTGACATCCCCGTCCAAACTAGAGAGCTAGCCTTTTAACGGACGTATGTTACTTGAGTTTACAACACGTTGCTTTGCGTGTGTTAGGACCCCGAAGTTGTATAGTGTTTGTGACGACCCGGGAATTTTCTACCAAATTTAAACTTTAATCTTTATATGTTTCCGACATGATAAGCAAAGTTTGTTAAGTTGAATCTCAAGAATTTTAAACTTTGTCCATACATTCATTTAAACCTCGACCAAGTTCCAATGATTCACGAACCATTATATGAACGGATATGATTATATATGTATATGTGTATATATATGTATATGTGTATATATATATATATATACATACATATATATATATATACATATATATATATATATATATATACATATATATATATACATATATACATATATATATATATATATACATATATATATATATATATATATATATATATATATATATATACATATATATATATATATATACATATATATATATTATAACTTAAAAACATTAACAAAGTATTGGACGTATAATACTTTACATGAACGTAATTGTTTTAAAATATATTTAAAATAATTATCGATAGAATTAAAAGATAATATCAAATGATTGAATTATCAAATACGTTGAATTATACCTACGAGTCCCTATTAGGAGGTCCACTTTGATTTAGGAAACCTTTCCTTTTTAACCATATTCAGAAAATGGTAAAGCGATTTTACAAATAAGAACAAAATATCAACTAACGAGAACTAGACAATGGTTAGTGAAGATTCTTATTTGATTCTAAATTCATACTTTACAACATTTTTTCCTCGTGATATTAATAAGATAATTATTATGATTATCATTTTAAAGTTGGAATGTGGAATGTAAATAACTTAGACATTGGATATCTGTGACGACCCGAGAATTTTCGACTAATTTTAAACCAAACTTTCGATACGATTTAATATATTTTTGACACGATAAGTAAAGTCTGTTAAACCGAGTCTTAAAATATTTGAACTATTTTCACATACGCAATTACCATTCGACTGTTCCCAATGATTCACGAACAATTATTTGTAAATATGTATATATATATATATACACGTAAACGTAAAGATATATGATAATTGGAAATAATAAAATATAATTTAAAATAAATATTTAAAACAAGAATACAAAATAATTATGTTGTGATCTATATATCAATAGATATAATTTCTATGTATAATTATTATTAAATGAATGTTGTAATATATATAAAGTAAAATGTGTAGATAATAAACATTCAATAAAAATTATTATATAATATATTATATGATTATTAACATATTTAATTATTATTAATATTTATTAGAAAATAATACATTTTATTAATATAAACATTAATAATATTATAATCATCTTTATTATTAATAGTATCATTATTATTTATTATTATTAATATAATTATTATTATTACTAATATATTTAATAATTATTAGTATTAAATATATAAACCATAAAATTAATAAATTCGTACGATCTTGTTACAAGTATCAATCAAACTGTATTAAATTGTAAATTATGTCTCTAATTTGATTTACCTAGCAAGAAGTAATTCAACAAGTAAACAAAATCAGTTGGACTAACTATCTGTTTTATATTTTATATACATAATGCATGTACTTCCTATATACTAGTATCTGATTCCATCTAATGCATTAAACAGAACAATCCAAGAATTCGTTAGCTATCAGTTTCATCCTTCTATTTCTTCCTATTCTTGATTGAATTGAATCTGATAGCATCAATCAACCCTTGTTAACTGAATTCATTGTATACTCATTTTATATAAGTTAACCACTGCAATTCAAGAAAGAAAAACCAAAAGAATCAGAAAAAGGATCAATTATTTTTCACGTTCCAATCAAGCTTTATATATTTTGTCTCAATTTTGTTACACATCCAAATTAATTTACAATGCAAACAATCAAGTTTACTGTATCAAATATTCGATTACTATCTGTACATAAAATTCTATAATCACAATACAATTGAAATTAAGAACAGAAAAACACATAAACGACTCACCACCCTTGCACCCTTTTAAATTATTCTCTGCTTCTTTTTTTTATTGTCCGAGAACTACTCATTGACACCATAAAACCATCACCCAAAATAAACGACATCGATCACCTTGGCTAATACAGTTTCTTTCTTCAACAAGAGACCACCACCCTTTCTTGTTCCTTTCTCTTCGTTGATCACATCATCCTTCATTCCATTGTCATCGAACAAACCCGCATAAAATCACAATTGAACATAATCGCTTACATGTTTATCATACAAACCGAGATCACCCAAAATCCACCCCACAGCCACCCACTTTGCGTTACTACAGCTGCAAGGCTTTTCCTTCTGTTAACCAAGACACGACACCACCATCATCCCATGTATTTTATCTCCAACGAAAACTGCTGCTCGTTTGAGGGATTGGTATTACTATATATATATATATATATATTTATTTTTTTTTACGATCACCAACCCACTCACAAACTTGATTAGTTTAAAGAACTAGATAATGATAGATGATAATGCAAAGTTATGGAAAGCATGCATACAAATATAATGGAGAATGTGGGTCAAGGGACCACTCAAATCTTCACGTACATCTTTTTCTTGATTGACTAACATTCGCAATTGTCTACACCAAGTAATGGAACGGTTTGTTTTCCTTTATCCATGTATCCAACGAAAATTAAGATTTGAGATAGTGAGATATAGAGTAGGTCAAAGTAGAGGCCCATATGGATTAAATGAAACAAGGAGAGCGTGGAATGATCATGCTGTCACGATGGAAAGGAAAAGTATACGCATTCATTTTTTTTACTGCTACGGGACCAGTAGATTTGTGGATTTTTTTTTTGTAATTAGTCACAAAAAATGATATTAATACTAGGTGACATCACGATATTAGTTGTTGTTGATGTATGATAATGATGTTTCACGAAGTAGTGATGGTGGTAAGTTGTTAAGATAAACACGATACTTGATGATGATTAGATGTTAAATATGGTGGGGTCTTTATGAAGAAAATGATTGATTAGTGACGATTAATATATCGTGATTTTATGTTAAAATTAGATGAAGAAAAGATGAATCATGATTAGGCGATGATGATTGTGGTATTAAGATGAATCACGGTGATGATTATTAAATGGGGTTTTATTTTTGATGAAGGCATCAGATAGTCAGGGTTTAAAACAATTTGAGTTGTTAATCAAATAATAAATTCTAGTTGATAGTTCAATTGTTGCGTGTGTGGTTTGACAAATGAGTGGTCCTGAGTTCGAATCTTGGTGGCCACGGTTTAATTTTTTTTTATCAACAAGTAACTGCACAAGATATTGGGTCACTTAAACCTTCAATGGTTTGTAACTTGGGTTTCATGACAACATAAATGGGATTGGGCTTGGGAACCTACAGTTGGATCAAAATGAGTTGAGTCAGAAGAGTTATGGAAACTAGGTTTAGTATTTAATCAGAAAAAGCATGAGCAGAGCGGTGGTTAGGGACATGTGTGTTTAATGGGAGGTCGCGGGTTCGAACCCGGGCTGGGGCATTTCTTTTTGGAAACTTGTTACTTTAAGGTAGCATTCATATCTTTATTATTATTGTTATTATTGTTATCATTGTTATTATTATTATATTTGTTATTACTTCAAACATTTAGAAGTATCATTATCATTAATCAAATTTTATCATCAAACAAATTAAGAGTATTATTATTAATATTATCATTAGTATTATTATAAGTATTACTAAAAACATAATTTTTACCATTTTAGTATTTTTATCAAAATTATTATTATGATAATTATCAATATGAAAATAATACAAATAATTATTATTTTCGTAAATATTAGTATTAGTACCTTTTTATAAATAATAGAATTGTTAATATTAACATAAGTATTACTATTATTATTATCACGAGTATTATTATTATGTAATTACTAAAATCAATATCATAAATATCATTAACAGTAAAATTAATATTTTTACAAGTATTATTATTAATATCATTATTATTATCATTAATAGAGTTATTATTAACATAAATATATTATTAATGTTATTATCATTATTTTTACTAATATTAACTTAGTATAATTTGAACTACTGTTTTGATAAACGAATGAAATACATAAATATATATATTTAACACATATAACATAACACAATATTTTATTATATAAAAGGAATATATGAAATATAAATATTTTATTAATATAAAAATAATATCATAAATAGGTTATATATATACACTTATTCGACTACGATTATGTGTATTAATATATATACACAAATGATATAGATTCGTGAATCCAAGGTTAACCCTACACTTGTTCTATGTCGTCATATGTATTTTTACTACAAAATACAGTATGGTGAGTTTCATTTGCTCCCCTTTTAAATGCTTTTGCAATATATATTTTTGGGACTGAGAATACATGCGCTGCTTTTATAAATATTTTACGAAATAGACACAAGTAATCGAAACTACATTATATGGTTGAATGATCAAAGCCGAATATGCCCCTTTTACTTGGTAACCTAAGAATTAGTAAACCAGTCTACTAATTGACGCGAATCCTAAAAATGGATCTATTGGGCCTAACGAACCCCATCCAAAGTACCGGATGCTTTAGTACTTAGAATTCATTTTTATCATGTCCGAAGGATTTCCCGGAATGATAGGGGATATTCTTATATGCATCTTGTTAATGTCGGTTACCAGGTGTTCAATCCATATGAATGATTATTTTTGTCTCTATGCATGGGACGTATATTTATGAGAAATAAAAATCTTGTGGTCTATTAAAATGATGGAAATGATTATTTATGTTAAACTAATGAACTCACCAACCTTTTGGTTGACACTTGAAAGCATGTTTATTCTCAGGTACGAAAGAAATCTTCCGCTGTGCATTGCTCATTTTAGAGATATTACTTGGAGTCATTCATGGCATATTTCAAAAGACGTTGCATTCGAGTCATAGAGTTCATCAAGATTATTATTAAGTCAATTATAGTTGGATATATATTTGAAATGGTATGCATGCCGTCGACTTTTGATGTAAAGAAAGATTGTCTTTTAAAAATGAATGCAATGTTTGTAAAATGTATCATATAGAGGTCAAGTATCTCGCGATGAAATCAACTATTGTGAATTGTTTATAATCGGTATGAACGGGTCCTTTCAGTTGGTATCAGAACTGTGGTCTTAGTGAACCAGGTCTTGCATTAGTGTGTCTAACTGATAGTTGTTAGGATGCATTAGTGAGTCTGGACTTCGACCGTGTCTGCATGTCAAAAGTTTTGCTTATCATTTTGTGTCGAAAATTACCTACTTATCATCCTTAGAAAATTACCTGCTTATCACTCTTAGGGAATCACTTGCTTATCATCCTTAGTCTAGACACATCCTACTGCATTGACTGCATGAATAGTGTATAGACAAAATTCATATCTTAGCGTATCTACTAATCTTAGCGTATCTGTTACTGTAAACTTTGCCTGACATATTCTATAAATCCCTCCGTAATCTACGAAATCTTTTACTCTATATATATAGATATTCTATGTAATTAGAATACCATCTGACATTCGAAAATCATTTCAGACCGAAAAACCCTTTACTCAATCGTACGAAAAGGAACTCGCCATTAGTTCAAGTCCCTCGGATTCCGACATGGAGTCCCACTCAAGCATCGAAAGCAGTGTGACCGGAATGGACCAACCAATTATCCATCCCCAATTCATCTAATGGGTTCATAGTCAACTTAACCAATGGAGACGCGAAGAAGGCGATCCCTTCCACCAACCGAATTCACCTCTTGGTGAAGAACCAGAAGCACTTACCGACGAACCTGTCCGAAACACCATATTCACCCTCATTGCCAGGATATTTCACAACAATTAAATGATATTCCAAACTCTGAACCTTATTGATCCGCTTGTTCCAACCGACAATCATCTCGGTGTAATAGAAGAAGTCAACGAGCTTCGCGCTCGAGTTATAGCCTTGGAAAATATGGTGCAAAACGTACCTGCTTCAACAACACCACCGGCATCAACAGTACCACCAACAACCCAAGTATCAACAATCCATACCTCAACATCTCATTCTGTACCTCGAGTATAATCATCGTTCTACGTATCGTTCTTCATCAATTATCTTCGTTCTTCATGGTGATTATGTAATCTCTAATGTTTTAGAGATTATGTATTCTAGTTCTTGTGACGACCCGGGAATTTCCGACCAAATTTAAATTTAATCTTTATTTGAATTCGACACGATAAGCAAAGTCTATAATGTTGAATCTCAAAATTTTGAAGTGTTTCCATTTATGCAATTACCCTTCGACTATTCCCAACGATTCACGAACAATTATATTTAACTTGATGTACATATATAATTATATGTATATAAATAATTATTTGAAAACTTTTTAAATATTAAATATTAAATATTCAATATATGTTATTATATATATATATATATATACATTATATAATTATTATATATTACATAATTAATAATATGTGATATTAATATATTAAATTTAATTACAAATTAAGACGTAGTTGTTGTTGTAATATTATTATTACTTGCATTATTAATATTAATAATATTATTATTATTTGTAAAATTTTGATTATCAAAATAAAGATTTTATACATAAATATTATTATAAGAATAATTAAAAGTATAATTTAATTATAATTTAAATGTCATTTTTAATAATTATCATTATCCTTATTATTAATATTATTTACTCATCATCATTATTTTTATAAGTAATATTATAAAAACTATCATTTATATTGTTATTACTAATATTATCATTATTATAATTATGATTTTAGTTATTAATATGATTATTATTATTATTAGTATTATTATGATAATTATCATTAGTAATATTAACATGTATAATTATTAATAAGATATTTAATAATTAATAAATATTTATATAAAAAAATATATGAAGACAGATATATACGCATATATGCAGATACATCCCAATCAGTTTAATTTTTTTTATTCTTTCTTTTTGCTTCTCTGCTCACTCGTGAAGAGCTGTCGAATCCTTTTCACCAATACATTCAACAATTGATATACTCCTTTTATTTTGTATCAATCATACACATCAATTATCAATTAACAGCTATTGTAGAAGAATTAAACAGAAAAGTAGGAAAAGAAATGGGGTTCTGCTGTTCGCGACATTCTTTTTCTTCAAAAGTTAAAAATCGAAACAATTACTCAAATCGAATAAAGCAGAGTTGTTAGGAATCATCCAAATAATCTATCTGCAAAGTTTGAAGGTTCAATTCTTCCTATCGATTGTAAATTTTGAAGTCAAAGTATAATTTGAAAAAAAATCAACAATCGTTCTTGATCAAATTCGAGTTGTCTGTTTCAAATGAAGTTAAATAGATGATTCCTAAAGCTTTTATGAATGATTTACAACATATTTTATGTTGTGATCATAATCCAAAACAGATCTAAAATCAAGAACGCGATTTAAGTTATTTTTTTCTGCTCGAACGCTGTTTAACAGCTTTTCTTTTTTTTATTTTATTTTATTTTATTTTCTCTGTTATTTTTTTCTGAATTACTCCAATCACCACTGAGTTTACTTCTGTTCCAAATCCGTGTTCAATTTAAAACCTGCAAGGTGTTGAGTTAATTTGGTTCGTTCTGTTGAGAAGAAGAATAAACAGGATAAAAGAATAATACGATTTATATAATTTGGTCTGGGCTCTTAATACAGAAGTAATGAAATGGAGTACTGGCTGGGTGATGTTTGTGTAATCGAGAGGTCGCGAGTTCGAGCCCGGCTCGAGGCATCTTTTTGTTTAAAACCTATTTTAGTAAGGTATAACTCTTTTATTATTATTATTATTATTATTATTATTATTATTATTATTATTATTATTATTATTATTATTATTATTATTATTATTATTATTATTATTATTATTATTATTATTATTATTATTATCGTTTATTGTTATTAGTTGTAAACTTGTCATTTTAGTATTATTATTATCATTATGATTATGATTATGATTATTATTATTATTATTATGATTATTATTATTATTATTATTATTATTATTATTATTATTATTATTATTATTATTATTATTATTATCATTTATATTATTATTATTATTAATGTTATCACTATGATTATTGTTATTGTTATTAATATTATTGTTATTATTAGTATTATAACACAAATTATTATTATTATCATAGTTATAAGCATTAAAACCATTATTATTATTATTAACATTACTAATGTATTTGTTATTATAAATTTTGTCATGTAAGTACTAGTTATCATTATTATTATTATTATTAGGATTATTATTATAAATAAGAATATTATTATTATTATTATTAGTAACATATGTAGTATTATAAATATTATCATTATTATTATTAATATAATCATTAGTATTATTAATATTAAACTTATTATCATTCTTATCATTCTTATAAAATTATTATTTTATTATCACCAAAACTACCAATACTATCATAAATAGATACTTTTATATAAAAATATATTTCGCTATACTTTTATTACTAAAAAGATATTAGTTAAGCTATATCAATTAATATATAAATATATACCAAACCTTAATATATAGTATTTATTATTAATGATAAGTAATAGTTATATAAAACATATAAACTAAATATATTAAATTTATCTAAATAACATATAGTATAACAAGTATATTATTAATAACAAATATATATATATAATTGATCGATTATTATTATATGTTTTAATATATATAAATGATATAGGTTCGTGAATCCGAGGCCAACCCTGCTTTGTTCAGTTGTTCAATATAGTAATATGTATTTTTACTACAAAATACATTAGGTGAGTTTCATTTGCCTTTATTACCTTTTATATTTTTGGGCTGAGAATACATGCGTAATTTTTATAAATGTTTTACGAAATAGACACAAGTAATCGAAACTACATTATATGGTTGAATGATCGAAGCCGAATATGCCCCTTTTGCTTGGTAACCTAAGAATTAGTAAACCGATATACTAATTGACGCGAATCCTAAAGATAGATCTATTGGGCCTAACGAACCCCATCCAAAGTACCGGATGCTTTAGTACTTCGATGTTGTTTTTATCATGTCCAAAGGATTTCCCGGAATGATAGGGGATATTCTTATATGCATCTTGTTAATGTCGGTTACCAGGTGTTTAATCCATATGAATGATTATTTTTGTCTCTATGCATGCGACGTATATTTATGAGAAATGAAAATCTTGTGGTCTATTAAAATTATGAAATGATTATTTATGATAAACTAATGAACTCACCAACCATTTGGTTGACACTTGAAAGCATGTTTATTCTCAGGAACGAAAGAAATCTTCTGTTGTGCATTTGCTCATTTTAGAGATATTACTTGGAGTCATTCATGACATATTTTAAAAGACGTTGCATTCGAGTCGTTGAGTTCACCAAGATTATTATTAAGTCAATTATAGTTTGATATATTATAAAATGGTATGCATGCTGTTAACTGTCAATGTAATGAAAGTTTGTCATTTAAAAACGAATGCAATGTTTGTAAATGTATCATATAGAGGTCAAGTACCTCGCGATGTAATCAACTATTGTGAATCGTTTGTAATCGAAATGGACTTCGTCCGGATGGATTAGGACGGGTCATGAAAGTTGGTATCAGAGCGGTGGTCTTAGCGAACCAGGTCTGCATTAGTGTGTCTAACTGATAAGTCGTTAGGATGCATTAGTGAGTCTGGACTTCGACCGTGTCTGCATGTCAAACCTTTTGCTTATCATTCGTGTCGAAAATCATCTACTTATTATCCTTAGGAAATTACCTGCTTATCATTCTTAGTCTAAATACATCTTATTGCAATGATTGCATGAATAGTATATAGACAAAATTCGTATCTTAGCGTATCTGCTAATTCATATCTTAGCATATCCGTTACTGTAGATTTTGTCTGATAGTTTCCGTAGATTCCTCCGTAACTTATGGGATTTTAGTATTATATATGCATATATAAATTATGTATTGCAGGGTACTAATCTACATCCTATAATTTATTTATTATCGAAAATCTTCATCTGATCGTACGAGATGAATCCCTCAACCAGTTCGAGTCCTTCAGATTCCGATAACTATTCCGATAGTTATTCCGACAGTTATTCCGATATGGAAACACACTTGAGCTCCGAAAGCAGTATAACCGAAATGGATCAACCAATCGGCCATCATCAATTCATCTGATGGGTTCGTAGTCTACTTAATCATTGGAGACAAGAAGAAGGTGATCCTTTTCATCAACCAAATTCACCTCTTAGTGAAGAACCTGAAGCACTTACCGGCGAATCTATTCGAAACACCATATTCACCCTCATTGCCAGGATATCCCACAACGATTATATTCTATCCACAATTCTAGATCTTATTCATCCACTCGTTCCGACCGACAATCACTCCGGAATAATAGAAGAGGTCAATGAACTTCGCGCCCAAGTTGTAGCCTTGGAAAATATGGTGCAAAACATACCAGCTTCAGCAACATCACCGGAACCAACAGTACCATCAGTAACAACACCCGTACCATCAACAACACATGCTTCAACATCTCATTCTGTACCTCGATTATAATCATCATACTACATATCGTTCTACATCAATTATCTTCGTTCGACATGGCGATTATGTAATCTCTAATGTTTTAGAGATTATATATTCTTGTTCAAACGGTAAATCAAATGAGTTTAATATCATATCGACTCATTAAATCCATGATTATATCTGAAGAAAATATATATGTATATATATTTTCATAAAGATTGTAATTAAAAATTTTTTCGTACAAACTGTTAATGGTGAAAATATTTTAACGGGTAGGTAACACCCGAGGAATATTTAGATTCCACATTAATAAGTACACTGTACATTCTTCGAATCTGATTCAACAGTCATTTACTATCCTACTTACATCCACCGATTTACAAATCTGTTCACTGCAGAATAACCATTTTCATCCAATTTCATATTCGGATTTTGATTTACCAGAATCCAACAAGTGGCATAATGAATAAAACATTGGACAAAATAAAATTTGTTAGAAACAAACAAATTAACTATGAGAAATTCTATTAAGAATTCACGCTAACAAAATCCTAGCTAACTGTTCCTAGCTAACTGTTAATTCCGTATTACATTTTAATTATCGCAATTTATTTATCGCAATTTAATTATCGCAATTTATTTTATCGCAATTTTAATCCTCGCAATTTTATTTATCGTCATTTAATTTCTGTTATTTACTTTACGCACTTTATTTATCGTCATTTAATTTCTGTTATTTATTTTATGCATTTAAATATCGGGACACGTATACAAGGTTTTGACATATCATATCGACGCATCTATATATATTATTTGGAATAACCATAGACACTCTATATGCTGTAATGATCGAGTTCGCTATACGGGGTTGAGGTTGATTCTCAAATAATATATATAGTTTGAGTTGTGATCGAGTCTGAGACATGTACACGGGTCACGATATGTATTAATTAATTCGAATATTATATATTAAACTATAAATGAATTATTGGACTGTCAACTGTGGACTATCGACTGAGGACTAATAACATTATACAATTAAAATGAATTAAAATATCGATTATAACATATGAAACTAAACAATTCTTCAAGTTGCCACTTGATTTCATTTTAAACCTCATTTGTATATTGACGATTACAATCTACGTTCAAACCTTTCTTGATTCTTGAAAACACCTCAATCGAGAGGATGAACCAACCGCACTTCATCAACGAAAGAAAAGATTGATGCATATAGTTATGCACCTGAAAACACTCAGAACATGAGTAAACGTTTAACACGTATCTGTGCTAGCTCCTTTGGCGTTGTTACTGATAATGCTAAAAACGAACATATATTTTATAGCATTATCCCTCAAGAAAGACAGGATTTTAGTTGCAATTGTTCTATTTACAAGTGATATTTGTTTAAATAATAAAAGGTGAAGACAAAAGACAGATTCGACGAATTGAAGACGCAAGCGACCAAAAAGCTCAAAAGTACAAAATACAATCATAGAGGTTTCAATTATTGATGAGAAACGTCTCAAAATTACAAAAGTACATGATTTAAAACGTAAAGTACACGATATAAAATAGTACAGAAGGACGTTCGAAAATTCGGAACTGGGACCAGAGTCAACTCTCAACGCTCGACGCAACGGACTAAAAATTACAAGTTAACTATGTATATAAATATAATATAATATATAATTAATTATATAAATTATATATATATTATATTTATATATTAAAACCGTCGGCAGACTAGGATCCAAACTTGTGTGAGCTGGATTTACGAACTCCGCGACTCGCAGAGTTTGTAGTGCAAAAATGCCGCAACTCGCGGAGCTGTCCTGGACAAAAATGCCTATAAAAGCTAACGCATTCTGAACGTTTTATATATCCTAATTCTATCTATCTCTCAAAAACGTATATATATATATATATATATATATATATATATATATATATATATATATATATATATATATATATATATATATATATATATATATATAATTATAATTTTAATTTTAAATCCTAATAATAAGGGTATGTTAGCGAATGTTGTAAGGGTGTAAGTCGAAATTCTGTCCGTGTAACGCTACGCTATTTTTAATCATTGTAAGTTATGTTCAACCTTTTTAATTTAATGTCTCGTAGCTAAGTTATTATTATGCTTATTTAAATCGAAGTAATCATGATGTTGGGCTAAATACTAAAATTGGGTAATTGGGCTTTGTACCATAATTGGGGTTTGGACAAAAGAACGACACTTGTAGAAATTAGACTATGGGCTATTAATGGGCTTTATATTTGTTTAACTAAATGATAGTTTGTTAATTTTAATATAAAGATTTGCAATTGGACGTCCTATAAATAACCATATATACTCGATCGGACACGATGGGCGGGGTATTTATATGTACGAATAATCGTTCATTTAACCGGACACGGGAATGGATTAATAGTCTATGAAATTATTAAAACATGGGTGAAATTATGTACAAGGATACTTGGCATAATTGATAACAAAGTATTAAAACCTTGGGTTACATACAGTCGATATCCTGGTGTAATTATTAAACAAAGTATTAAAACCTTGTTACAGTTTAAGTCCCCAATTAATTGGAATATTTGACTTCGGGTATAAGGATAATTTGACAAGGATACTCGCACTTTATATTTATGACTGATGGACTGTTATGGACAAAAACCAGACGGACATATTAAATAATCCAGGACAAAGGACAATTAACCCATGGGCATAAAACTAAAGTCAACACGTCAAACATCATGATTACGAAAGTTTAAATAAGCATAATTCTTTTATTTCATATTTAATTTCCTTTATTTTATATTTAATTGCACTTCTAATTATCGCACTTTTATTTATTGTTATTTAATTGCACTTTTAATTATCGTACTTTTTAATTATCGCAAGTTTATTTTATGGCACTTTTATTTATCGCAATTTCATTATCGTTATTTACTTTACGCTTTAAATTAAGTTATATTTATTTTTAATATTTTACATTAGGTTTTAACTGCGACTAAGTTTTAAAATCGACAAATCGGTCATTAGACGGTAAAAACCCCCCCTTTATAATAATAATATTACTTATATATATATATTTGTATTTTTTTAAAACTAATATAGCGTTAAGCTTTGTTTTAAAGATTCCCTGTGGAACGAACCGGACTTACTAAAAACTACACTACTGTACAATTAGGTACACTGCCTATAAGTGTTGTAGCAAGGTTTAAGTATATCCATTCTATAAATAAATAAATATCTTGTGTAAAATTGTATCGTATTTAATAGTATTTTGTTGTAAAATATAAGCTATTTCATATACACCTCTGTGCACATCAAGTATTTTTGGCGCCGCTGCCGGGGAACGCCGAAGCGAAACGCCACACACATAAAAAAAAATTTTTAATAAGTTTTAATTAGTTTTTGTAAAATATATACTTTTTAAATATTAAAAAAATATAAAAAATTAAAAACCGAAAAAAATGTATATATATAAATCTATTTTTAAGATTTTTATAAAATTATAAAGTATTTCTATTTTTATTTTAGTTTTTAAAACATAAGTTTTTATTTAATTTATATAAATATTTTATTTAATTATTAAAACAGAAAATATAAAACAGAAAAATATAAAAAAATATAATAAAAACTGAACCTGTCAAATTTGAACCTGGTACACGTTGAACCCTGCAATCTCCGCGACTTGAGGGGGTTTTGAACTGGGTTCACCGCGACTCACGGAGCTGCCCAGACAGGTCACACAGAAACCCTAAACTGCATTAAATACGGAGTAATTATTATTATTATTTTTTAATTATAACCCTAATTAGGTTAGTATTTTAATTTAATTTTTAATTTAGTTTTTATTATTATTTTGTATTATTTAGTTTTAATTAGTTATTTAATTTATATAAACTTAATAGTTTTATAAAATAAATAATATAAAAATAATATTTTTATAAAAATTGTAATTTTTACAACTTTTAGTTTATTTTTATATTTTGTTCCTTTTAATTGTTTTAGCGTAATATTTATATTTTTCGCTCTTTTTTTTAGTTCTAAGTCATAGTTTTTGCCTTAGTTATTTTTATTTATAGATTTTTAGGCTTTGCCGTAAAATCCCTTAAGTGCTTTCTCTTTAGACTAAGATTTAGGTGCTTTAGAATTTTGCGACGCCATTTTTATATTTTAGTGACTTTTTAAGATATTTCCATTTGGGATATAGTTTTACTTGTAAGCTTTAATATTTTTAGACGCAACTTTTAATTTTTAGTTTTTAGTTCCTTCTTAAGTTTCGACGCACTACTTTCTTATTTTTATTTTTCGACGCCTTTTACCTATGTATCAATTATCACTCCAATTAGTAATCTCAATTTGCAATTTTAATTTTAAGTTAGTGATAGTAATAAGGTTGGGTTATTCGAGTGTTTTAAAGTTTTATAGTCATTTTTTTTCTTTTTCGACGCCTTTTATTTTTCAACCCTTTTCTTTTTCGACCTTTTTCGACGCTCTCTTTTTCTTTCTTATTTCTCGCCATTCTAGTTTTTAGGACATAGATTTTTATTCTATTTCTTATCTAAATTTCTTTAAATTACGAAAATTTATTTTAAGTGGTTAAATTGATAGACATCAAAATTTTCTGGTTCGTAGTAATAGTTGGATTTGTACGTGGACCGGGTTATTGGAGCCAAACAATACTCAATTATATTGAGACCAAACGAATCCTGCCCCTCTGCTGCATCTTTTGGCTATTCGAAACGTGGGCAAAATCAGAAAAGTCTATTAATTGGATAACTTATATAATTTTTCTTTCCTTTTAAAAACTAATAGGATATTCAGTGAATGCACCGAGCAAGACGTTCACCACCTTTTGTACGTTCACCACCTGTAACCAGATCAAGACATCTAGCAAATATTGTCGCCGTTGATTTTTCTTTAGAATCGTCATCCAGTCGACCAAGTACTCCAATTCAAATTTCCGATAATCCATTTTTTGAACCCGACCTCACAATTGAGAATCCGGAGAATATTCATGGACAATTCATAGATCCCGA